>NC_134702.1:164991930-165324073 GCF_043290135.1 Rhipicephalus microplus | reverse complement strand
CGTGGATCTCTTAAATGGCTCTGTGCTGAAGTTTCGCGATTGTGGATTGATTGATTATGTGGGTTTTAACGTCCCAAAACCACCATATGATTATAAAAGACACTTCGTGATTGCGGCGGCAGATTGCGTTGCTTCGTCAAAGGCGGTAAATTCTAGCCACGGACCACCTCCTGTTCATCTGCAGAAAAGATTTCACTGGCGGAACAGCGGAAATAGTTGGGCCGTGCGCGCGAACCTCAAGCCTCTTCGGCGAACGCCATCACATTTTTTTTTTTCAAGTTGAAGATGGCAATCGATCATGTGTACGGGTATCTCCGGAAGGGGCTAACACAACGGTGGTGTGTTGCTACACGGCTACACGCAAGGTCTTATCAGCTTTCGAGGTAACTACGATGCGACTCGTGCTGCCAATTGCACGTATCCTACTGAGTTTCTTTGTGCCCTCAAAAGCTGAACACGCATGTCATTAACTAAATTATATCACAGAACTGTGCCTGGGCCAGTGTATCTTGAGATAAGGCAAATAATAGTAATATTGGCAATAGAAATGCTTCTTTTTTCCTTTCGTCGATCTTTAATATTAGGTTTCTAATAAATAGGGTCGTGTCCTTTTAAACATTTGCTTGTGTGTGTTCGCAATAAATGTTATTCAAAGCTGATATATGCACGCTCATTTTGAATGCACGGACATGCTGTAGATATACCCAAGAACATACATGCACGGACGCGTTTGTGTGCTTGTATATACACACATGCGAAATGAAATATGTCCCGGGGGAAAGATAAAGGTTGTTCAATTTTAGATTGGGCATTTTTTATTTGTGAATCAGAATTTATACGTGGGTCATAGATGAAGCATGAGCAGTCATTGTTTAGGAACAGCTAAACCCCAAGAAAGATGATTTGACCGTTCTCAGACAGTTCGTGGGTAAGCTCAAAAAGTTTAAAACCACTTCACATCAGGTTTAAAACGGCAAGAGCATCACTCTTGTAAAATGTACCATACCTGTTCATAAAAAATCACATCATATCCATGGAATGAATGATGATGAGTATGGCTAAGCGTTCCACAGTTCGTCCGTGCTTTCGTCCATGCGATCGTTCGTCCGTTCATGCACCCTTTCGTGCATCTGTCCGTTCATCTTGTGGACGCTTTATGTACCACCATCTCGCTTCTTTTTTATCGTATAATCATCATTAAAAGTACCGCCATCCAGAGAACAATCCAAGGAATAAGCAAGAATTAGTACCATATTTCTGCTGTCAGCGATTTGTTAACGCCAAGAGCGTGATAACAACACCGTGCTACGTTTTTCGTAACCCGCAAGCATGCTAATATGTGCCCGAGGGTGGGAAAGTGCCACTGGTATGCGGGTATGTGCCACAGATTAGGCACTACTACAACGGGGGACGCCCAAGCTACACCATTAGGAGCTTTGCTCATTAAAAAAATCATCCACGCATGCGAAAACGCGCGTCACGTAAGTGTTAGTAAAATCTTCTGAAAGTATGTGTCTCATTTGCCTAAAAACAAGCCACTGACGATAGGAGCAGTGCAACAACCAATACCTATAATTACTTTTTGAAGAAAGGTTTTCCATCGCCGTTGACGGTGCGTCGACTGAAGGCAAATCTTAAGAAGCTCTAAAAACCCGTGATGAGGCCAGGCTGAGTCTGGAAATCATAGCTGAAAACTGGGTGCGGGAACTTCAGGCAAAACACAATGCTAACGTAGTCAAACCTGTCATCGCTAGACAAGCTTTCACTGTAGTTCTATGCACAAGATAGCGCACAATCTCGAGAAAGTGGGACAGGGATTTAATGTGAACGTGGTCTTCATGGTCCTTCAAAAATTGAGTCACGCGTCCGTTCCACCCTCCAAACTCATTTTCGTGTGCACTGCAGAACACCACATAAATTTATAAATGCACTTGTAATGCTTTGTAATAGCTACCGCTATCATGTGGAGGATACTACGTCAACCAATCAGGTCGTTCTTCAATTGAGAGGCTTAAAGACCATCTAACAATGTTTATCGGTATAAACAGGGATGGTTATCTGTTTATAGCAGCCCGTGTGGGTGCAGGCAAACTTTTAAGATTGCACCATGGTTGCAACATGATGAACTCACCCCACATTCAAATGCGAAATCATAAAGCCAGAAAAAATATGTTTATCACAAGATGATGGTTTCAGCGCCCTTCCTATTGCGCTCACTGATACAGGAGAGCTGTGTCTTTTTTCGGCGGTGTGACCTACTTGTGCAATATCATGTGTTGCACCCAAGATAGGTGCAATCGGTGACTGTAAAAAAGCGAAAACTTTTGCAAAAAATAAATTGTTGACAGTTCAGCGTTCTGTCTCGTCCTTTCTAGCCCGCTTGTCGTATGAACTGCTAGACAGTCTTTGCATAAATACTATGCTTTTTTTCTAGGATGCTAATGAGCATGTCTAGTTCCGAGTTGGATCACCAATGAGGCTCTTAACTGAGCGTTTCGCTGCCGAGATATTGCACAAAAATTAACTTGCCAGTTTTTCATCAGAGAACAGAAGAACTATTTCATTTTACAGTCTGAAAAATAACTTCGTAAACGAGGTCAATCTTTTAACAGTTCAGAAAGAAGCCGATTTGACAAGTATTGCAATAAGAAAGACCTCACGTCCAGCTAAAGTGCATCGAAAACAAATGCCAGTTACTCAACTCAGTTACTCGGCCATGAGTCTTTGGCAGTGATTGATTTCGGTGCCATGAACGACGCTCAGTATGGAGTCGTTCACTGGATAAAAAGCGATGTAGAGTTCACTGATTGATATGTGGGGTTTAACGTACCAAAACTATCATATGATTATTAGACGCGCTGTAGTGGAGGGCTCCGGAAATTTCGACCACCTGGGCACCTGGGGCTCTTTAGGTGCACCCAAATCTTAGCACAGGGGCCTAGAATATTTCCGCCTCAATCGAGAATGCAGCCGCCCCAGCCGGCATTCGATCCGGCGACCTGCGGGTCAGCAGCCGAGTGCCTTAGCCACTGAACCACCGCGGTGGTGCAGCGATGTAAAGTCGATTTACGCAAGAAGTTTACATGTAGCTGCTACCGACACACCCTGCCAGTGTCTCTCACTCAGCATCATTGGAATTTACACAGCGCACACAAATTCAAAGAAGCAAATGGCGATGAAAGATGGCGCCCGCCACGTCAAAACGGCGTGCCTCGCATGTGCTTCCAGGCGATGCGACGATGTGGACTGCGTCGCACGCGGTGCGCATGCACTGCGCCAGCGGTGGCACCGTCCCATCGTCTGGACTTCATGGCACCAAACGCAGCCGAGCTCCACGGGGTCCGGAGAACCCACGCTCGCAGCCGAGGTATTTGCGATGCCCACAGGCTATATCCAATAGGTGGCGCGCCGTGCGATTCAAGATAGCTGCAGGACAATGATTAACCCGTGAGCTCGCATAGAAAAAAAATGGCAGATTCCACGTACAGTGGGAATCGATGATATGCGAAGCCAAAATGAGAAAGGTTGATATGTCACTTTAAAATCAGAACAACGTTACGAGGTGGAGGTAAATGATGTCGTACATGACTTCCGTTTCATGATTATCATCTTTGGATGTGTCGTTTACTTTCGTCATTTACTCACGTCACGTGATAACAAATTTAGTATATGTGGAGCTAGCGAAACAGCCGCGATCACCCTATGAGCGTGGTATGTTGTCATGTTCTTAAATGACATGCGTGTCCCAAATATCATGTTTGCACCAGTCATATAATTTGTCATTCATTGACGTCACGTGACACCAAATTTGGTATATGTGGAGCTAATAAAATGGCCGTGAGCGCATCATGAAGGGCCCAATTTACTGCAATGTAGCGTTAACGCGCGCGCATGCTGGGCACTGTGATGCGACGTTAGCAAAATGCGAGCACTCTATAGTCGGACGCCTGGCGCGACCAGCGTCAATCGGTGCGGCCCGACGGCAACTGGCGTGAAATGCGACATGCTGCATTTCGCAATAATGCGTTACCCAAACAATACTGCTTCTCCCTCTATTCGTGACGGAGGGACTCCGGACGCGCTGAAATGCGCATGCGTCAAAGCAACGCAGCGCGGCGCGCGCCAGCGAGTATATAGCAGCACCGGCACCTGGAGTGGCAACGTAGGCGTGACGCGACAAAATGACCGCCGACAAGCACGCGCACCACGTCACGTCGAAATGTATTGGCGCCTTGACTGGGGCATCTACTCATGTTCTCACATGACACGTCTCTCATGATCATTAGGTTTGCACCAGTACCATAATACCTTCGTCATCCATTCACGTACTATGTTGCCAAATGTGGTATAAGTGAAGGTAGCAAAACGGCTGCCAGCGCATCTTGAGCGTGGCATGTAGTCATGTTACATGACATGCATCTCATGATTATCATGTTTGCAGCAGTCACATACCTTCGTCATCCGTTCACGTACCGTAATACCAAATTCGGTAAATGTGAGGCAGGCGAAACGGCCGCGAGCACATCATGAGCGTGGCATGTCATCATGCTTTACATGACACAAATGTCATGATTTTTATGTTACAGTCTGTCGCTTGTGTTCGCCCTGCTACTATGCCACATTATGCCAGTTTTTCAATGTGCCACGTGTACGAAACCACCGCAACAGCTGCAGGACTAGAAATCTAAATCATGACAGTCATGACATACCTGCCATGATTTTCATGTTATGACTAGTCAAATATGTTTTTCATGCAGTCATGTTATGCTATACCAAGTTTGGTATCGATAATAATATCGAAATGGCCAGGAGATCTGAAAGTTTAGGTGGCTCGATACATAGATAGATAGATAGATAGATAGATAGATAGACAGATATATATATATATATATATATATATATATATATATATATATATATATATATATATATATATATATATATATATATAGATAGATAGATAGATGGATAGATAGATAGATAGATAGATAGATAGATAGATAGATAGATAGATAGATAGATAGATAGATAGATAGATAGATAGATAGATAGATAGATAGATAGATAGATAGATAGATAGATAGATAGAATAGATAGATAGATAGATAGACACGCTCAAAGTCGCCGAAGTTGGCGAAGAAATGCTTCGTATTTAAAAAAGGACGTTTGCCACTTTCGCCGGATGAACTCGCGATCGTTGAAAGATTGTATATTGGACCAAAGTATTTTTCCAAACGATAGGAACTGCTAAATTTTCGCTATCTTATTTCCTGCCACAGTGCTAAGGGTGGAGGGTGGCGGTGTCAGCTGATCGACCGTGCTTCAACGACCCGTTGCGTAATCGTGCGCGTGGTACAAAAAGCCTTACGAACTTGAATTGACCTAGAAACTTATCGGCACTCCGACTTGATTTGTGCCAAGCCTGCCTCTCAGATTTGCCGCATTGATGGGCCACTGGCGAGTGGTGTGCCGTCGCGGACTGCACGGGACCTAATATTTAAAGTAGGGACGTTCACAAACATAATAAGCCACCATCACTTCTTTCGCTGTAAGCACCATTGAGTTGCTTTTTTCATAAGAACTCAAGCATTTGACTTCCCATTAGGTAGCACTTGTGTCAGCCATTACCAGGCTCTAACAATCTACAATTCATTGCACTCATACGTTGTAGGTTCCATGGCCATTGAAACGAATACACGTGTACGCTTTTCATGATGTCAAAATTGTGAAAATTCGTCGAACAACAACGTTGTTCGGACGGTACCGGTTGAGTGCAGGAGAAGTTAGCAGAGAGGCAAGGACTGTAGCCGTAACTGTACATTTTATTGCCCTAACCATTTCGCTTTGCTGGTCGTGTTGAGAACGTTGGCGGCATGCAGAGGTTCGTACTATCCACTGTTACTGGGCTATATTCAATGCACAAGGAAAACTATGCTTTTATTTTGAGCTCTCTGAAGGATATCCTACAACAAATTTAATCAAAGTGACCTAAGAGCGGGAAAGAACATTAACGCACAAAAGGAGGTGAAGTGCAACTCACTGCTCGTGAGTTAGCAGCCGATTTTTCATCGTCGCTGTCACTCACGGTGCGTTCTACGTTTAGTGCAAAATCCTCGACGTCAAGGCAGTTTGTTCAAACACCACTGATGAATGTAGTCTGAGAAATTCTCTCCGCCGAACGGCTTGGACAACCCTAACACCCCTTCACTCAGTAAGCACGACACCAGTGTTGCGGAATGGGCACCTTCATTTCATTTCAATATTATACCTGGGAATTAGGACTTGCCACCATTCCATTTCTTTTAATTGCTAGGAATGAATAAACATCGCCCATTCCCACTCCGGTAATGAATGGTCAATTCAATTTCATTCGTTCCATTTATTTCATTTCATTTATTGAAGCCTTAAGGGCCCGGAGGCATTACATAAAGGGGGGGGGGCAAACAATATATATATGACTCTTAATCACACAAATGCCGAAAAAGGAAGAAAAGATGAAGAAAGGGAGAAAAAGCATCTCTGAGAAAGGAAACAAGCAAGCAGAAAAAAAATAACTACCGTTGACTGGAAATAAAACAGCAATATACACAAGTAATCAGCATCATAATGTATGAGTCACTAAAAAATTACTTACTAACACGGTTGAACTAGGAATTCACTTCAATTTAGGTCAGATGCATTGTTATTATTTCGCGAAAAGTCGTGCGGTCGGTGGACAAAACAATACTGTCGGGGAGGGTATTCCCCAGGGTTATTGCATGGGGGAAAAAGAATTTTTCATCGATGATGTGCGGCCCTTAATGTGTGCGATATGTTTGCCGTGGTTGAGGCGCGGCGAGATTCGGGACGGGCGTTGTAGTCGAGGGTGCCTGGCAAGTGGCTGATAATCGAAAGAGTGAAGCAAGCAGAGACGCGAGACGATTCAACGTGATTGGAGACATGGAAGGTCGAGTGTGCGTTTGAGTTACGTGATGCTAAATTTACGCGAGTAGTTTGACGTTATGAAGCGAGCAGCGCGATTCTGGATGGATTCTGATTCGTAGGCGAGATATGCTTGTGATGGGTGCCAGATAGATTAAACGTGTTCCAATTTAAGCCGAACGTATGTCTGATATGCAAGTTCTTTAATAGCGGGTGATGCAGATCTGAGATTTCGGCGCAAAAATCCAAGTGGGCGTGACGCATGTGTGCATGTTGTTTCAATGTGAGCAACCCATGATAATGACAATGTCAAGTGAACGCCTAGATGCATATAGCAGTCAGTTCCAGTTATTTAATTTGAATTGATATGATATGCGTGAATTGCGGTGCGGCGTTCAAGGGAAAAGGACATGAATTGGCACTTATTAGGGTTGAGAGGCATGGGCTATTTTCGACAACATGCAGCTAGTGTCCATGTCTTTCTGAAGATCAGTGGAGCCGCTAAGCTTGTGAGTGGCGTTGTAGATGATGCAGTCATCGGCGAAAAGTCGAAATCAGGTTTTTGTGTTAGGTGGCAGCTCATTGACGTAGAATAAAACAATAGGGGGGATAAGCCTGCTCACTAGAGGACACCGGATGTAACACTAGAAATTTGCGAGTCATGAGAGTTGGCAGTTGTGTATTGTACACGTCCTTTAAGAAATGTTCTATCCAAGTAATCAGTTTTGGGGGGATTCCAAGAGTAGATAATTTTTCAAGCAGGTGATTGTGTGGGACCCGGTCGAAGGTCTTCGAGAAGTCGAGAAAGATGGCGTCAATTATTAGATGATCGTCCATATGTTGCAAGATATTATCGGTAAATTCTGAGAGCTGACTTTCGCACGATAATATATAGATTTCTGAAACCATGCAGGTGCGCATAAAAGAAGTTAATTGATTCGAGGTAGTTCAATAAATTGGTTGCTATAATGTGTTATAGCAGTTTGGATGGTATGCTAGTTAGCGAAATCGGGCGGTAATTAAATGCTTTTGATCGGTCACCAAACATATGAATGGGAATGATTTGTGCCTTCTCCAATCGCGGGGAACTTCACCAGTGCTTAGTGATTGTTGGAACAGTGAGGTTAGAATAGCGCTTGACAGGTAAATTGTGTTTTAAGTAGCTTGCTGCACATTTGATCGCAACTGGCCGAGGAAGATAATTTTCGAGAGTTTATTAACTTAGATATTCCATCAACGTTAATCTGAACATCAGGTATTCTGGTCGGCGAGTGTACTGGTAACTGGGTATAATTAAAGCCTCGAGCAGGTGAAAATACTGACGTAACGAAGTCGTTAACGACTGTAGCATATTTATTATTTTTGATTAATTCGTTGTCTACGTTTGACAGCTGGAGTTGCGTTTGCCGATTTGGCGGGGACATAATTTGAAAGAATTTACGAGGGTTAGACTGAAAAGTTGATAAGAGGTCAGTTGAGAAGAATTTTTTTGGAGGCTTTTAGTTCCGTAATGTATTCATTAGCAGCCAATTTGTACAGGTCCCAAACCCTGGGGTTATTAAAAAGTTTTGCTTTATGATAAAGGTGTTTTTTGTGTTAAGTAGGCGCTTCAGGCATTGCGTAAACCACTGATTATTTGTGTCTGTATTTACAAGGATAGTGGGAATATGCCTTTTTTTCAAGTTTATCATAGTGTTTTTATATAATTCCCAATTCGTGTTGACCGAGCGGGCAGTGTATTATGGTCGGAATTTGTCATAAAGGAGTGCAAGTTCGCGGTTAAATGCGTCGAAGTTAGCTTTCTTGTAATCAGTGATTAAATTTTGCGGTAGGGCGTTTTTTCTTATAGGCAGAGAAATGCTGATATGAAGGAGGCTATGGCCGCTGAGGGAAGGGAGAAAAGTCACATTTTTTATGTTTTCAGGGCTAGATGTTAATAAGAGTGCCAGGGTGTTGTCGTCCCTTGTAGGTAATGTAACTGTTTGGTGCAGAATAAAGTCCAGGGTATATTCAAGAAATTGTTTTGGTTCGCTAAATTGTGATTAGTTGGCTACAGAAAGTATGAACCACTTCATGCTGAGATGAATAAAGTCTCCGAAAAGGAAGATTGGTGCCTCGGGTATATTTTTTTATTTGTTCTAGAGAAAAACGTAACTCCTCGTAAAAGCAGGTGTTACTGTCTGGTGGACGGTAACATATTCCAAACCCTATTTTGCCAATTGTACTGTGCATGCATACACATGTTAGTTCAATGTTGTCGTCGTCAGTGATTAGTGAGGATGATAAGCTGTCCCTAACGGCAATCAGTACTGATCCACCTCGCTTGTCATGTTGGTCACGTCGATATACTATTGGATTGGGGTTGGATGCAAAAACTTCGCTGTCACTGACATCCTTGTTTAGACACGTTTCGGTTAACAAGACAAGATCGGCTGTGGTATCGTCCATGAAGCTTTCGAGCTCGTCACGTTTTAGGATTATGCTGCGGATGTTGGTTAAACGCACGATAAAGTTAAGGAATGAATCAGGTTGGTTTTTGGAGAAAGGGAGGACAGCATTTCTTTTTCGTCACTGGGATGGTACAGATAGGGTATCTTAAGGGGCTGCCAGTGTAGTTCTGTTTGGTGGGCGCTGAAGGGTGTTCGATAACGCTATCGGTTGCAGCGCCGTAAAAGTAGCATCTGCTACCTACGTGTAGTTTGTCAAGGCTGAGCCTAAATGTGCATTTTTGGGGCTTGACAAATATTAACAATTTAGAGCGTGCAAGGCGCGTACTTGGGGCAAAATCTTCTCTTATTGCGAAACATGTATCTTTCAGCTTCCGCCCGCATGCCGATATGTTTTCTTTTGTCTTGAAGTGAGCTAGTTTTACAACCAAAGGGCGTTTTTTTGTTGCACAAAATTTTCCAAGGTGGTGTGCACGCTCTATATAACTGGGGCTTAGGGTTAGGTCGAGAATATTTTTCCACAGGTAGAGAATTTCGTTTTCTGAATCGCTTCAAGGTTCTTTATCGGAATGATCAATGCCAAAGAAAAGAAGGTTGTTTCGGCGCATACGGTTGTTAGTGTCAATGTTCACGGCTTTCAGGGTAGTGATGTCATGCTCTAGTCGGTCAAAAGTGCTAACAGTGGTCGTGGTACTTTGGTTTGGCTGGTTTGAATTTGATGCTTTGGAGCGGCTCCGAATCTATGCTATAAGTTTTTCATGGGCAGTCTGTCTTGATTTAATTTGTTCAAGATGTACGCAAATTGTGGTTTGAACACTTTCTATTTGTTTGATAGCGTCAAGGACAGGTAAAAGTTCAGCACTAGGGGAGGGTCCGGGAGTGACCTCAATATCCCCGGATAGTAATAATAAAATTCCACACAGCAATAGAGGACAAACGCATCGCGACACAACGGCACAACTCCGCAATATTTCAAGTCGTGGGGGCACGACACCGCCAGTATACAAACGTCAAAACTCCTGAATTCTTTTGAGCAGGTGAGGTATCAAACCTGGCATTGTAGAAGCGTCGTGAACATCCTAGGTTTGGCGGTGTTGTGCCCCGAGCAGTCGGCCATTCCTTGCTGCTTATGTAGCGCTCGATCTGGTCCCGTGGTTGCTGACGTCGGAGAGGGCCAAGGTTGCCAATCGGTGTGCCAGGCTCGTGCTAAAAGCGGGTGGTTGGTGACATTTAACTTGGAGGGGGGATGTCCAGCAGGCGGAGAACTTTCTTCGTGCAGGTAGGTGGTTTCGGAAAGAATTGGGGCGGCGAAGTAAGGGCAAACGGCCGCAGGCACCAGGTACGTCAGCACCTGAAATTGTAGAAGCGTTGTGAGCATCGTACGTTTGGCGGTATTGTGCCCCCTGTAATTCCTCAATGTGTGAAATGTATCTTAATAGCTTCGGAGGTGTCATGAGATGCATTAAAACTGCTTAGGTACGCTATACACGTTACCAAGGCGGAGAGATAGTAGCTTGCAATTTATTATATGTCGTGTAATAAAACCGCCCTACTAATTCCCATAGGAGTTATTCTCCTACTACATATATTATTTGCATGATGAGCATGTTTGAACGAATGTGATGTTTTAATAATGTTCAACTTGAAATGTGGTTAGGCCAAAATGACGAAGTAGCGTACATTTATGTGAACAGAAGTAAAACGTTCAAGAAGGCCAAGTTGTTTTGAAACGTTATATTACCACGTTTCATTTCTCAAGTATTGTTATCACCCAAAAACACTACACAATTCTATGCGCAAACCGCGTCTGCAGTTTTCGGAAAGCTTCCGGACTTTAGTAGATCATCTTGATAAGATCACGCCAACTTTGCGAACTGTACAGATTATTCTGGAGCCTACGCCACCGCCAGCGATAACGCTAAAACATTTGATTGGCAAGAGTATAAATGCCGACGCACTTCGCCGCTTGTCAGTAGTTGATCAACGGCCGACGCTTTGTTCACTGCTTTCTGCGCAAGACTGCTACTGTAATCGGAATTTCCGTTTACCGGGCACAGGTTCGCCCAAATAAACAGTTAAATCCCAACCCAAAGTATCCTGTCTTCGGCCACGTCACGACCCCGTGACAATATGACACTCACTCGTCGATACAGCGGCTTCCCTAGGCATGTTGACGCAGCAAAGCTGTTATTTTTTCGAAGCTTTTTCTCAGGGTTGTGTACATCCTCCTCTCAAGCGTCGACTCCCAACTGCGCTGTGCTTCCCCTCCCTCTCTGTCTCCTCTCCTACACTCCCCCTCTATCTTTCGAGTCGGCGGCGAAAGCAACGAGACGCTTCCTCATTACACACGTTCACTTCGTAGCCATTTATCTTGCGGCATTCCACGTTTCCATTGCGACCGTTTGCGGTCTTGCGGCATTCCACGTTTCCGTGGGACAGAGTGCGCCTGCTTCTCAGGGGCAAAGTTCCTTGAGGCCTGCTGTATGCAGAAGCCACCTTTGAATGTCCGCTGGGTGGCGATACTTGTATTTGATGACTGTATGATGAAAAGACGTGACACGGTGGTACTTGGAGTGTTCACCAGACAGACAGACAGACAGACAGACAGACAGACAGACAGACAGACAGACAGACAGACAGGCAGGCAGGCAGGCAGGCAGGCAGGCAGGCAGGCAGGCAGGCAGGCAGGCAGGCAGGCAGGCAGGCAGGCAGATGGACGGACGGACGGACCCAGCAAGACAGAGAGAGACGGACTCGACCTGCGGATGATTCTCAGTTTACCGATTAAATCCTTCCAAGCTACGCCCCACTCATCATCATTCACATCTGGGAAATGCTGTATTTCTATTTTCCCTCATACAGTATACATTACGGTGGCGCGATTTCGCACACTTAAAATCAGGCAAAATTTATCTGACCCTGCACTGACGGCTTCTCCTGAGTACAAACACTTGTTATTATTTCCCTGGTGCAGTGAACTGACTAATTCAAGGATGATGAAAATTGTCATCACGAAATTTTGTTGCCGCGTTACCTCCCTCAATTTTTACTTGCATAGATCAGGCATATTGAATTTCCCTATGTGCATTTACTGTAATCAAGAGGAAACGATCAGTCATTTTTTATTACATTGTCGCCGTTTAGATTTATTCAGGCAAAGCATACTAGCACCACCTCTTCAAAGAGTGAGCTTGCAACTATCACAACCTGATCTTGTTTCATTTGGAGCCTCTACACTGGGTTTCAGCCAGAGGGATGTTTTATTCGCCGTTCAAGAATACATCACTGCGACTAAACGATTTTCTTGCTAAATTGCTGTCTCACTATTTTTCTTCTTTTTTTTCTGCAAACTTGATATCGGTATTTCAAATCAAAATTAAGTAACAAAAAAAAATTTGTAGGAATGACGCAATGC
This sequence comes from Rhipicephalus microplus, assembly GCF_043290135.1. Taxonomy (NCBI): domain Eukaryota; kingdom Metazoa; phylum Arthropoda; class Arachnida; order Ixodida; family Ixodidae; genus Rhipicephalus; species Rhipicephalus microplus. Next base: position 165,311,290 of record NC_134702.1, on the reverse strand, counting down.
TGAAAGTTTATGGCAAATTCACCTTACAATCGGCCAATGCCCTTCTTTGGGTACGAGCCATTTGCACAGGAAAACAACAACAACAACAACGACTCTTTAGCCCGACAACACGTTCGAAATCTCTTGCGTGTGCGTTGAGGTTCCGGCTGCTTAGCAATGCTATTAGCCCCAAGAAGTAGAAGTGGCACCGTCTGGTGGGAGGCTTGCAGGACGTCAAGGCATGGACTCTGCGAATCTTGCTGTGGCGTGCGTATACATAACACTCACTCGCTTTGAACGCCGTTGCGCTGCTAGCGTTCACTTTTTGGTTGTCGCACGCTTAAAAAAAATCACAGAAGCATCATCAATGATGTTCCTGATGAAACAACGAAAAACTAAACTTTTGCTTTCTTTAGTAGAATTACCAACGACGCCTGCGCTCCAGCGTACACGCTTTGATAAGGTTAGTTACGTTGTCGTGCTGCGCACTCTGAGATCGGCTCGATTTTCGGCCACAGTAGCCGTGCTCCAACGGGGGTGAAGAGCAAGACAATGCATGTGCAGCAGGTTAAAAAATGCGAGGAGACCACAATTCTTCTGCAGCGTGCCTCGCAACCAGGTCGCGCTTATGAAACGTACACCACAGCGTACTTGTATTTCAGGTTGTGTTGTTCGCAGGCAATTTCTTTAAAAAGTTGTTATTGTTTCGCCTTCATCAAAAATATCTTCATCGGACGCGTTGGAGCAACTGCTGGCCATGTATTTTTTTTTCTTGTGCGGCAGCGTAGTATCGAGTATTGCAAAATATCTCGAGTGTGATAGCCCGAGAATACCACCGCAGCTGTTGCGTTAGATTTTCTTAACAGTAGTTGCTCATATTGCATCACGTTATTTTGCTCCATCTTTTTGAGAAGAATAATTGTGGCCCTCTGTTTCACTGTAAAGACAAGTTGATGTTAGTTTCAAAGATTTACTGATTTCCGATCGCGTCTACGTGCAATGTCCTAGCAATTAACAGTATCATCACGCTTGTAAATACCAGTTTAGATAGTCACCTGATGAATAAATTTTTCACAGGGTTGATTACTCTAGAACAGCATCAAGCTGTATATGAACATGACGTGTGAGACCAATCATTGCTTCACTGTGCCAAAGGGCGCTTCATTATTACGTGGGCCACGAAGCGGCTTGCGTCATTGGAACAGTTTATTTCGACCTTCTGACGTTTGTTTCGCAAGCGATTGCTATCAGCACTATTCCTACGTGAAGTCAACGTTACCGTTTATGAAGTGGTGGTAGATCGAGTCAGCTGTTTGCGTAAACCAGAGTATGTGACTGCATAATCCTGACGACTGTTGAGAAGAAATATGTGCCTGTTATACCGACTTCTCAGCATACCGACTTCTCAGCACTCCAGAAACCATTCCGTGGTTTGCAGCATTACTTTTTTTTCCCATTATTATTAATGATTGTGTATGAATGGCAGATCCATGTAAAGTATTCTGCATCCCAAATCAGAATTCTGTCTAATAAGCAAAATTATTTGAAGATATGCAGACACAACTTGCACGGTAAATCGCAATGCTGTGAGTAAACTGAAAAGGTCTTATTTCATTTGTAATACTTCGACACAAATGTTTATTCGCGTAGTCTATGCCAAGTTTTGATGAACTCAAACCCAATTTGCACGAATATTTTCTTAGCATTGATTTCGCCGAGTACGTGCATGGTCAAAACAACTAATGTCTCGTTATGCTTCACCTTCATTTTTGAAATAAATTGATACTTTCTGCGGCTTAGTTAACTATTACCAGCATTGGGTTTTTTACTTTGTACCTTTGCTAATTTTCTACACAAATTTAGAAGGAATCGTCACCGTATCGCTGAAGGGCGAGTACACGGCGGGCTCGGAAAGAAGCTGCCGTTGGCATGCGTCGATGGTGGAGCAGGCGAGTCCGTGCCATGATGTCACTTCACCGGAACTGCAAAGATGCCGTGTTCAATCTCAGCGCTAAAAGTCATAATCACTGGTAGCGTCAGTCACAGGCAGCATTATACAGGTAAAGGTTCTGAGTGGTTAGTGGTGGTGGTGGTAGAAACATTATATTACAGAAAATTTACCAGAGAGTTGCAGCATATTGCATGATTGAGTGGCAAGACCCTACTCCGGGATGCCAAAGGAGTTGGCTGCTGCTCGAGCGCGCCTCACCAACGAGCGTTGAGCATCCATGGTCGGGTAGCTGAGCAGGTACTCCTCCTAAGGCTATCTAGTTGGGATGGGGAAAGGGGATGAAAAATGAAAGGGGTTAGTAGCGCACAAAGCGACGACGTGGTAGGTGTCGGCCACGACCTGGCAGGTGGAGCAGGTGCCACTGATTTCCGACAAAAAAGGCCTGGCTACCGCCGGACTGAGATAGGTGTTCATATGGAGGCGGCGTAGTATTCGCTCGTCCGCTTTCTCCACACCAAGTGTGGAGTTCGGTTACAGGCGGTGCGAGGCCCGGCAGTAGGCAAGAATTTCGCGAAAGCGCGTCATATTTGTATTGCCAGATTCCAAATTGGGACATGGAGGAACAACGGTGTGGAAAAGAGAAGCGTGGGCAGCGGCGTTCGCCGCCTTGTTGCCGGGAAGGCCCGAATGACCTGGGGTCCATACTATACGAATGGGGCGAGAGTTAAAGCGCCAAAAGGCTGTTCGAAGTTGATGAGCTGCCAGCGGAGACATGAAACCCTGAAGCTATTGGGAACAGGCTGAGCGCGAGTCTATCAGGCTGATGAGTGAGGTGAGATGCGAGACGGCCAGAGCAATGGCAACCTTTTCAGCTTGCGTCACAGTGTTGGCTCTAAAGAAGAAGCCGTCAGCATGCTTTTCCTCTGTATTTACGGCGGCCGTGAAGTGTCCTGAGGGGAAGGGGCCCAAGACGTCTACGTAGAAAACGCCAGGGTGGTCAGAGTGTCGCACCTGAAGGGCTGCGGAACGTGGTAGTCTGCTGCCGGTATGCAGCACGGGGTTCGGGGTAGTGGTCCCACCCATTGCTTTTGCCACCAAAGTTCTGGTATGGGCGTCGGAGTGTCTTGATCGGCGATAGCATTGAGACCGAGCCTGTGTAGTAGACGTTGCCCTGAGGGCGTCTGCGACAGACGATTAATTTGGCTAACACTATGAGCTTCCCGCAGCTCTGCAAAGGAGTTACGTACCCCCCGTGCCGCGAATAGGCTTTTGGAGGTGGCAATGAAAAGGTCGAGTGTACGTTTGTGTACTGAACGAAGGAGGTCATTCAGCTGGTGCTTGTGGTGACGACGCAGGCAAAGGTAAGGTGTGGCATACTGGATGCGACTGGCCACGAACGCATGAGCCAACCGCATGGACTTGGTCCCATGAAGGCCGCCGCGCTTGGTATATACCTGCCGCATCATACGGCTCATCTGTTCGCTGGTGCGTCGGAGGCTTGCTATTGTGTCCTTGGGATCCAAAGATGAAATGATGTTTGTGAGCTTTTTAAAGATATCATTCTTCCAAGAATAATACATTTGAAATACAACCAACAGTCATGCCAAGTAAATTGTAAAGAGGTTATGTGAGGTAATTCTAAGGTAAATTTGAAGAAATAAAAGTACATGATAAGATAGTTTGCCGTGGACAAGGACTGAACCGTCGATTTTCAAACAACGCGCCCGATGCTCTATCCACTCAGCTACCGCGCCGCCTGTCTTCCATTCACATATTTGAACATATGTGACAGGCGGTGCTCACTGGCGCCCCAAAGATTAATTTACAAATACACTCACTAATTTGGAGAGGATAAATGCCGTGGTAACTCAGCTGTTAGGGCATCAGACGAGTTATTGGATGGTCGCTGGTTTGGTCCGTGCCCAAGGCAAGTTATCTCCTCAACCACTTTTTTTTCTTCAAACTTTTTACATTAGCAATACTTCATGTAACATGCCCTATAGTTTCCTTGGCATGGATGTCGAATAGATCTCAATATTTTTGTGTTTACAAATAAAAACGAGGCCTTGAGTATACATGTGCACTTCTTTCCGACAATTATCAGATTACTTTGGGTGCCTCTATAAATAATATACTTGCAAAGCGCATATGAAGAGTGATGACACTAAAGACAAGAAAAAAGCGTACTGTTGCGAACAAAGCATATGAAATTATCTCATTTTTCGCATGTATAATTTAGGTTCATTCCCTCTTAATGATGTAGTTCAATATAGGTATCCAGAATACACCTTTAACAAGAAGTTAACATGGATGACAACTTAAGCAATACTTACGCTTCAGCTTTCATAAAGTTTTACCTCTTCAGGTATAAACTTTAAAAAGCCCCGTCCTATGTAAAATCGTCATGATATAACATCTACATTAGAACTATACTGAAATACGCCTGTATTGTTCGGGATCTGCATACTAAAACCATTAATAATAAACTCGAGATGGTGTGCAGCGAGATGCAGCTAGATTCTCAACATGAGATTCACCCACACCGCTTAAGAAAGCTAACCATAATGAATCACTCGAGAAAACAACACAAAAACAGACAACGAAATTTATTAAACCACTTTCTGTGAACAAAACATGACTACGCTGATCTCTATACCTATCAGCCCTGTTACGAAGAACCGCACGTCACCGTAGACGAGCAGCATAACAGCTTCGCGAGAACAAACGCGTTCAAGAATTCTTTATTCATTGAATTATAACCGACTGAAATTTCACGATCAATCATACACCATAATCTATGGTAGTTTTGGGACGTTAAACCCCACATATCGACATCATACTCTTCATAATTATATTTTTTGATATAGTTTTGCCAAATATTACACCAATTTCAGTGATATTCACTTGTTTTCTTTTTCTTCATATTTTTCCTACGTGTTCACCACGAGCACCATTATATTGCACCCCACCCCCCCTGTTTCGACTGCGTGTATGCAGCATTCATGTTGTGTACAGAGTTCACCGCTGCATCTCACTGACGTCACTTGTCAAGGTCGATTGCGTCGGAGCCGGGTTCTGTTTAGCAGCCTGGTCCTTACGGGTTGAAGAAGCAATAGCAAGTGAGTAATATGAAAAACAAACTAGTTTACGAATTTTTTTGTAACTATAAACATAATAAAAACGTTAGAGTTCTGAGAGTAGTGAGCGTGATGGGTGAGCCGTTATCTCATGGCGCAGAATGTACTCTTCCTCTGTGCACCGTCATTTTAACCAATAATTTGGTCTAATCCTTGTCTATTGAAACATTCCACACCACACCACCCATCATCGCAAAGTTCCTCCGGTCGCAAAGTTTCTACGAGCTCAAAGTTCTTCTGGTCAGTGACAATTACGGAAGAATCCACAGCGGCAACAAGTTGGCGGGTGAGTTGCTCGCGCCGTTTCTCCCCAGAAGGGCAGCAATTAATTTACAGTGACTCAGGAATATTTCTGATCATCAGTACTTCTGTATTGTAAACTACTGTAAAAATATATTTGTGTCCGTGTAGCCTAGCACGTATCGATTGTAACGCGATACTATGCAGTAGAAATTTGTATCTCGTTAGTTATCTTTGTTGGATATAAGCTCAGGTGTGTTTCCAACGGTGGTGGGGGGAGGAAGGCTAGTGTGCATCTGAGAACACATGCATACGCGCGCCACTGCTAGGTGACATAGAAAGAGCGGCGATGATTTCTTCACGAGCACACCATGACGCATGTCACAAAGTGCCCACTGCCACTGACGGCGGAGTCAAGTAGGCAGTGTTGGCGGCTTCTGCGGATCAAGATTATTATTTCAAGCTCACTGAAATGCGCCCATTTGATTCTATGTTGGGGATGTCTGCGTCTCCCGTGGTGATGTCCACGCGTTCGACATAATAGACCCTTTTCATAAATACACCGCCTGACGGTAAGCTTTTCGTCAGTTTCGCTTCGCAAAGGGGCGTGGGATAGCTAGCGCCATCATGAGGGCGTGAAAAGTGAGCCGTCAAACGCGTGGGTGCTGTGATGTTTGTGTTGGCGCCTAGTTCTCCTTATTGGTTGCGAAACTTTATTGAGGTCCTGCAAGGCGCGCGTCAGCGCGCAGCGGGCGTCTCCCACGTCGGGACCGTTAGGCCAAGCCTATCGGCCGCTCCGCGGGCCTGCTGGACGGCCCAAAGTTGGTCGGCCAGGAGGGAGCTGCGAAGGACCGCCTCCCACCTGACCGATGTAGTGTTGGGGTTAGTGTACATTGCCTTGCACTCCCAGAGCATGTGCGCCAGCGTGGATACATCCCCACATTCGGGGCAAGCGTCATTGGGGAACACGTCAGGATAAATAGCTTGAAGGGATCTCAGGTTAGGGTACGTGTCGGTCTGCAGTAGTCTGAGCGTAAGGGCTTGTGGCCTATTAAGATTTGGATGAGGGAGTGGATATAGTCTCCGCGCGAGGTAAAAATATTTTGTTATTTCGTTGTACGTGGCAGGCGCGTCCCTGTTTTCCGCAACCCCGTTGGCCCCGAATCGTTGCCCGGAACCCGCGCGGTCGGTAAGTGCGCGCGCGGCCTCGTGGGCAGACTCGTTGAGGTTGGGGGGAGCGCCTTGGACCTGTCCAACATGTGCAGGAAACCAAATCAGTACGTGGTGCTTGATGCCGTCGCGGCCACCACTTTGGAGCACGCGCAGGGCTTTCTTGGAGATTACACCGCGCTCGAAAGCGCGAATAGCTGACCTAGAGTCACTATAGATGACCTCCCTCTCACCTTCCAGGATGGCCAGGGCGATGGCCACTTGCTCGGCAACCGCCGGATCGTCGGTGTGAACCGATGCGCAGTTGGTGATTTGTTGTTTGGAGTCGACGACGACTGCGGAGAAGGCGCGGCTCCCACGGTACGCGGCCGCATCGACAAAGCTGACGCCGTGCTCCTCACTGTGAATCTGCTTGAGAAGAGTGGCAGCTCTAGCCCGTCGCCTACCACGATTGTGCTCGGGATGGACATTCCTCGGTATCGGTGCCACGGTGATGAGGTCACGAATCTCACGGGGTACCTGTCTCATCTTCTCGTCCACTTCAGCCGGAGAGTGACCGAGCTCTCGGAGTATATGTCTGCCGGTCTGGGAGCTCGAAAGGCGCGCGAGCTGGGCCCGCTCCTGCGCTTCGGCAATCTCCTCCAACGTATTGTGTACTCCGAGCTGGAGCAGACGCTCGGTGCGCGTCCTGATCGGGATACCGAGGGCCCGCTTGGTAATCTTTCTGAGCAAGACGTTGATCTTGTCACGCTCGGCACGCTGCCAATTGTGCATGGCCGCGACATATGAAAAGTGGCAGAGCACAAAGGCATTGACCAGGCGGAATAGGTTGTCTTCCTTGAGGCCTTGGTAGCGGTTGGCCACCCGCCGAACTAGCCGAACCGCGTTATCTGTCTTGGCGGCGAGCTTGAGTATAGTCTTGCCGTTGGAGCCATTGGACTCGATGGTCATGCCGAGGACCCGAATGGAGTCAACTCTGGGTATCGCACTGCCATCTCCGGTGTAGAGCTTGATATCACTCTTCGAGATCGGCTGCCAGTTTTTGGGCTTGGGCCCTCGCCTAGTGGGTTGGTAAAGGAGAAGCTCGGACTTGCTTGGGGAACACCTCAGGCCTGTGGGACGGAGGTAATCTTCCGTGGTGTCTATGGCCTCCTGCAGGGAGCGCTCGACTTGCCCGTCGCTGCCACCTGTGCACCAAGTGGTAATATCGTCCGCGTAAATTGTGTGGTTAATGCCTTCGATACATGAGAGCCTCTTGTACAACCCGACCATGACAAGATTGAACAGGGTTGGCGATAGCACTGACCCTTGTGGCGTGCCGCGCGATCCCAGCTCGATCTCCTCGGAGACAAGGTCTCCCACACTGAGGATGGCTCTCCTACGGGTCAAGAACGAGTTGACATATTTGTAGAATCTGACTCTAAGGCCGAGCTCAGCAATCGACCGCAACACGAAAGAGTGAGCAACATTGTCGAAGGCTTTCTCTAAATCGAGGCCGAGAATGGCCCGCATGTCTCGAGTGTTGCAGTCGATGACTTGGTGCTTGAGCAGCTTCATAGCGTCTTGCGTCGAAAGCTTGGCCCGAAAGCCAATCATGGTGTACGGGTAGAGCCCATTGTCTTCCAGGTACCGAGTCAACCTATTGAGGACCACATGCTCGGCTACCTTTCCCACGCAGGATGTGAGCGAAATGGGGCGCATGTTGTCCAAGTTGGGTGACCTCCCCGGCTTAGGAATGAGCACGGTGCGCGCGACCTTCCACGGGTCGGGGACCTCGCCGCTCTTCCATGCCTCGTTGATGATCTCGGTGAGGTAGTCGATTGATCGGTCGTCCAGGTTGCGCAGGGTCTTATTAGTTATGCCATCGGGGCCCACGGCAGACCTCCCATTGAGCGCGTAAAGCGCCTGCCGAACCTCTTCGTGGCATATCTCGGCGTCCAGTTCAGTGTTGGCCGGTCCTGAGTACTCGGGGTACGTTGTTGCGGGGTTCGAGTCGACAGGGAGGTACTTTTGCACCAGCTGCTTCAAAACCTCCTCTTCTGAAGAGGACTGCTTGGCTTCGTGCATGGCTCGCGCTAGTACGTTCCGCTGGTTAGTTTTGGTGTTAGTCTCGCTGAGCAGGTGCTTGAGCAGGTTCCATGTCTTGCCATTACGCATCTGGCCATCTACCGAGTTGCACACCTCGTCCCACTGCTGCTTGGAGAGCACGCGACAGTGCTCCTCGATGGTCTTGTTTAGGTCGGAGATTTTCTTGCGCAACCTGCGATTGAGGCGCTGGCCTTTCCAGCGGGCGAGAAGTGACTGCTTGGCCTCTAGCAGGTGGGCAAGGCGGCTATCCATTTTTTCAACCGGAAGGTCAGTACTTATAATCTTGGTGGTACTTATGACGTCCTCTCTGAGCTGGCTAATCCACTCCTGTAGGCTTGGCCTGGTTGCAGGTAGGGGTCGGTCGTTGCGGACTTTGCGAAACTGGTTCCAGTTTGTCCAAGAAAACTCTCGTGCCCTCTTTCGGACCATTAAAAACTGCGTCACCAGGACGTAATGGTCGCTACCTAAGTCAATGTTTGAGTTGGCCCACTGTACATCGGGGAGATTCTTGACGAAGGTCAGGTCGGGAGTGGAGTCTCTGCAGGATGAGGTGCCCAACCGAGTTGGAAAGGCCTTGTCGGTGATTAGAGTCATGTCCATGTCCGTCGCATTCTGCCACAGTTCCGCGCCCTTGCTGGTATTGTACGGGTAGCCCCAAGTGTGGTGCGGAGCATTAAAATCGCCCGCCACAACCAGGGGGTTGGGACCTGCCAAGTTGACGGCCTTCTTTATGAGGGCCCTGAAGCGCTGCCGTCGGTCCTTAGGACTACTGTACACGTTGAGAAAAAAGATGCTGCTTCGGTCCGAGCTACGCGGCAGAATCTCGGTCATGACATATTCGGCGCTGCTGGTGGCCATTTTGAGGTCGTGAGAGATGTGTGTGAGCTTGTTACTGACCAAGGTGCAGACGCCCCGGCCATCGGAATAACGCGAGGCGGGCTTGTAACCAGTCAGTGTGACGTTTGGAGTTAATGTTTCCTGAAGCAGAATGACGAGGGGTTTTTCGCTAGAGCATCGAATGTACTGCTGCAAGGACGCCTTTTTACTAGGGAAGCCCCTGCAGTTTCATTGCCAAATAAGAAACGTCTCACTTGGCTTGGCCATCTTGGTGCTTTTGTGGGCTGGTGCTGCCCTCAGATTGGCTAAGAATAGCGTGGACGATGGGGCCCGTAGCGCCGGGCTGGGGTTGTACGACGGCGGTTGAGGTCAGAGCTGGTTTCACTACGCTTTCGAGAAACAACTCTACTTTGGATACTCGGTCGTTTTGCGCGGCCAGGGTGATCTGCAGTTGGGCGAAATTCTCCCCGAGCTTATTGATGCTTTCACTGAGTGCGGATAGCGTGTCTCGAAGCTCAGACCTGACTCGAATCGCTACACTTTCCTGTTCGTGGGCGACGGCCCTCTTCTTGGGAGCACTTTGACCCTCACTGCTGCTGTCGCCGGCTTTAGTGCTGTGCACCTCCATGGGTAAGGGCATTGTATCGGCGACGCATGCGACGGCGGGTTGCGGTGGTGGGTTTCTCGCGTTCTTTATCTCAGCAATTTCGGACAAAAGCCTGTTTATGGTTTCCTTCATCTCTGCGTTCTCGCGTTTCAGCTGGGAAATCTCGCGCGCGCTCTCCGCATGCTCTGGGAGTGACCGCGACAGTACCTCAGCTGGCCCTCCTCGGACCGTGTCGGCCCAGGTTACAGAGCCCGACTTCTTGCTTCTCGCTGACACCCCGCTAGGTTGCTGTTGACGCCCGGTAGACCTGGATCGAGACCTGGAGCGGCTCCCAGACTTGTAGCGCCGGGCTCTTCCTCGGGACCGGGAGCGGCTCCTGGACCGGGAACGGCCCCTGGAATGGGACCAAGAACGTCGCCTGGAACGGCCCCCGGAACCACGTGACTGCTGGAAGTCCTGCCCATCCGTGGGGGGTGATGGTGGTGCCGTGGCTTGGTCTTGATCGGTGGCGCGAGACTTTTCCCAGCGCCTTCGTCGCACGACATACGGGATCTGGAATCTTTGCCTACAGTCCTTGTCAGCCGTGAGGTGTTGCCCACCACACAGTCTGCACTTGGGGGTACACTTGTGTTTTGCGTCAGGATTTGAAGCCCCACAGCCCCGACATACGACGTCGCCTGGGCTGGGACACACATCAGCACGGTGACCGAGCCGACCACAAGCGTAGCAAATGTCTATTTTTTTGCGATAAAGCGAACATTGCACAAGAGTGCGGCCGTAGCGTACAAAGTTTGGGACTCTATGACCGTCGAAGGCGACGATTACCGTACCGGTGCTGCCTATGCGCTTGGCTGCCAGGGCGAGCGGATTTCTTTCATTTACGATCTTGTTGTCAATATCATTCGGGCCGTCTACGAGTGGAATACCTCGGATCACGCCCTTGCACGTGGAATGAGGGGTGGCCTCGTAGGCACTGACCTCGTATGTTCGGCCCATGACGACGATCTGCCGAACTTTGACGTAGTGGTTGGCATTTTCCCTTCTAGGTGTGCTGACAACCATAATATTCTGCTGCACGTTGGGGCATAGCGTGTCGCCCCGCAAATCTTCGGCGCAGAGGCTTGTGGCTGCCAGGATTGCATCAGCCACCACGGTGCAGCCGGTCTTGACAATATTGAGGCCTCCGCGGGGCCGAATCACGATCTTCGTATCCTCCTTGGGGAGGTGGGGCATCCGGCCAGCGCGGATGATTCTAGCCTTGATGTTATTGCCACTGTTGCGGCCTCGCGGGGCCTCGGCCGTTGTCGACTTCGTCTCGTTGAGAGTAGCACCATTAAGATTAGCGCCTGCCGAGCGCGCGCCAGCTCTTCTGGCGCCTGCAGACTGCCAACCTCGGTCTTCTGTCACCTCTTCGGGGGTTATGTCCTCCCCCACCACCTGATATTCCATTATTTTCTGAAAATAAGCCCTGAGAAGAGCGAAAACGGCACCCGGGAACGGCGACGCGGCTGGCGTCGCGCCGGCGTGGGATTACCTCGTTAGGCTTAGCCCAGGCGGTGGCCGGCTCCGGAGAAAAAACGTTCCAAAACGTGAAAATAGTCCACTCACGCAGCAGGTTTTGGCATCAAAATAGTCCTGGCACTTTCACTGATGCGACACAAACAAAGCTGAACGCGCACTCGAAAAATTCACTTGAATATCATTGTAGGAAGCAGGAGCCACTCGAAGGTCGTATGAACAACACAGACCTAGTTCTCCTTATTATCCACGGCAATTGCACCGCTTTCTAGCATGAACGAGCTTCTGGTACTCTCCGATAAGCTTTCTGAGCTGCGTCCACTGCACAATGAGCAATATTTCGTGCCCTTCAACGAGTTCGTCGAGCAGTTTCGCTTGTTATTACTGGCAATGCATGGATGCGGCCTGCAAGAGAATTTCATCGGCGTGTTCTCCCGACGCGGTCCGCGTCCTGCAGGAACGCAAGAGGTGTCTGTGTGCGCTGCAAGAAACGCCCATCAGCGTCGCGGGGACACACGGCCTGCGTCGTTTGCTGCGATGACCTCACAGTGGCGGCAGACTGTAGTTTGTGTTCGCGGCGCTAGGGGCGCCCTTTTTCGAAAAGGGTCGATATTGATGTAGAGTTTCGCAACGCTTCAAGCGCACTAGCTCCCTAAAGCAGTGTCACTTCTAAAGCAGTTTCCGTAGTGCTGGCCAAAGTTACTAGAAAATGGCCATTCTTCCACGCCTTGAGATAGTCTTCCATCGTGTCAGGGTGCACTTAGAAATAATTTACCAGCGTTCAGCACTTCAATATGGTACCCAGCTTCGGGTTCTGAGTGGTCATAGTAGTAGTAGTAGTAGTAGAAAACTTTATTATATACATAATCGAGACAGGCTTGAACTCCAGTGCCCCGAAGAACATACGGGATGGAGAGCGAAGTCCGTCCGGCAGGGCGGTGCCCCTATTCTAGAGCCCCACTGGTGCGAGCCATCCCTTCAGCTCTTTGGATCAGTCGCAGCTGATCCACTAGGGCTGGGCTAGACAGCAGCGCCTCCCATTCCTCCCACGTGCCAGTGGTGTCGTGCTCTTCGTCGTGCTCTGCACACTCCCACGTGATGTGAAAGAGTGTTGGGGTGACTCCACACCACGGGCACATATCTCTGTACGCCGTGGGGTAGATCAGGTGAAGAGTGTGCAGATTTATGTAAGTGTTAGTCTGTATTTTTCTTAGCGCTGTTGCCTCCGCAGCGCTGAGCTTGCTGTGAGGACGTGAATACAGCTGCCTATTTTTTCTATAGTACTTTAAAGTTGTTGCGAAGCATAGGTTCAGGGGTGTAGGGTCATCACTTGCATTGGCTTGGGTGGCTCGGTAATTTGTAAAGCCTCGAGCCGCCTCATCCGCGCGCAGGTTCCCTGTCACGCCCTCGTGCCTCAGTGCCCAAGTCACAGCCGCTACGTATTTCACTGTGGGGTCCCATCCTGTCCCAACCAATATACGGAGCGCTTGTGCTCCAATTTTGCCCTTTAGATAGTTTCTGCAAGCTTTTTGCGAATCTGAAATGATTGTTAATGGAGCGTTTCGCGTCCATTCCTCTTTTATTGCGAGTGCTACGGCAACTTCTTCTGCTTGTGTTCGACGCCTGATCTATTGAATCGCAGGCTGTAATTTTCCCTCTATGGTCGGTGGCTACACACACATATCTCTTTTCATTGGTCTGATAAGGCGCGGCGTCAGTGAATCTGGCCGTGTTCGAAAATCTTGTCTTTTTGTCTATGTAGTCAGCCCTTGCCTTTCTTCTTCCAGCATGCAGAGTAGGATCCATGTTGCTTGGAATTGGCAATACGGTGTACCATTTTCTGAATTCGCTTGGTACTTCTTTAGTTTCTTGGTGTGTTTGTAATAAAGTATCGCGCCCTAGTTCGTTAGGACTGCTCCGCCCGTTGGGGTCTGGAGAAGGCGATTTTCTTGCGCTAGAAACTGGGCCTCAGATAATTCTTCAATTGTGTTATGAAGATTAAGCGCCAGCAGCTTGTCGTTTGAAGTATTCCGCGGTAATCTCAGGGCTGTCTTGAAGGCCATTCTAATTATTTGGTTTGCTTTTTCCTTCTCTTCCTGTTCATTATTTGATACGGAAGTGAGTATGTAATGCGACTGATGACGAGGCTTTTGACCAATTTTTGGGTATCTTGTTCTCTCATGCCTTTATGGTTGTTTGTTATTCGCGAGATCATGCGTGAGATCTGCTGTACTGATGTTTTGAGCTGATTTAGTGTGTGCAGACATCTCTTATTGGCTTGAAGCCACATTCCTAGTATGCGTACGGTATCTTTCTCCGGAATGACATTTCTGTCGAGCTTGACTTCCAGCTTTAGACTCGGGTCGATCCTCCGTGCTTTTCTCTTCGTGAAGCGAATGAGCTCTGACTTTTCGGCTGAGCACTTAAGACCCCGTATCCTTGCGTACTCTTCTATGGTGTTAGCTGCCTGTTGTGACCTATCTTCTTTTTCTGCTAGGCTGCCTGTGGTTGTCCATACCGTAATATCGTCTGCATATACCGCATGTTGTAGACCAGCAATATCATTGAGTTTTCCTGCAAGGCATGTCATAGCGACATTGAAAAGTTTCGGTGAAATGACCGCTCCTTGGTGTGTTCCTTTGTTTGGAGGTTTAATGATGTCGGATTTGTAATCTCCCAGCTTGATTGTTGCAGTCCTGTTTCTAAGAAAACTTTTGACGTAGTCGAACATTCGTTCTCCCCAGTTAGGTTCCTCCAGACCTTCTAGTACTGCTTCGTGACTGATGTTATCAAAGGCTCCCTTCATGTCAACTGCCATAACGACGTTTTCCCCAACCTTAGAGATGTCAATTATTACTTGTTCTTTTAAATGTAGTAGAACATCTTGCGTAGAAAGGTGTGAGCGAAAGCCAAACATCGTTTCCGGCATGAGGTTGTTCTTCTCGAGATGGTTGAGGAGCCTGGTGTTCACCAGTTTTTCAAAGATTTTTTCCTAAGCAGGACGTGAGCGAGATAGGTCTCATGTTCTCACTGGCAAGTTTTTTTTTATTTCCTCGTTTAGGCACCATGACCACAATCGCATGTTTCCATTCTGGTGGGACAGTTCCAGCCAGCCAATGTTTGTTTATGTATTTAGCGAGAGCTTCAATGGCTTCGTCATTTAGAATCCTGATCATACCATTGGTGATCTTATCTGCACCCACGGCTGTGTTCTTCTTGTTACTTTAAATTACTTTAATTAAATATGGCTGCTCTTATCTCAGCGTCCATAAAAGGCTTGTCTAAACCAGGTTGCAGTGATCTTTTATACCTTCCTTGATATGAAGGCGTCGCTCTGTCTTCCCCAAAGCATTTTTAATGCATTGCTTGAATGAGGTCCTCTTTTGTACCTGGGTATAAGTGCAGCAATCGTTCAACGGCTTTACTGTTTTCATTTTTTGCCTTCTTGGGGTCTATCATGGCTTTCAGTATGTTTCATGTTTTGGCCGTACTCAGCGTTCCATAGAGTGAATCACAGAAATTGGCCCAACTAGTTGCAGCTAGTTGATTGGCGTAATCCTCTGCACACTGGGTGATATCTTTGATTTTTTCTTTCAATTCACGGTTACGTTTCTGTCTTTTCCATCTTTTCGTAAGGCTTCTTCTTGCTTCCCAAAGATGTAGTAGGTGTGAGTCGACCTCATGGGCATTGCTTGATCGCGTTATTTCTTTACTGTACCTTTCTTTTTGACGCCTTATTTCGTCACACCAATCACTCAAGTTTGTTATATCTGAGGCAGTCAACCTTTGTTCCAGTGATTTTCTGAACGCATGCCAATTAGTTATTTTGGCAACGCCAATCTTTTTACGTATCTGATCTGTGTGTATAGTGGTGCATAATATGTAATGATTACTGCCTAGATTTTGAGTGTTGTGTCATTCCACCACTTGACGATTTTTGCACATAGTTAGAACCGGTGTCGTGTCTCTGGAGTTACTGTTTCCTAGTCTTGTTGGCATTGCTGGATCCGTCAGGAGTGTCATACCTGTAATTTCAATTTGCTGGGCTATGTTTCTGCCTTTGGCATCCTGAGTGAGGTATCCCCAGCTTGGGTCTTTTGCATTGAAGTCCCCCACCACTATAAGCGTGTTCTGCTTCGCTAGTTTTGCTGAATCTTTAAATAGTTTGTCGAAAGTTGCCTCTCTTTGTCGATGTGGGCTATAAATGTTCAGGATGAAAATGCTTTTTTGTTTCTTCTCTTTATATAGGATTTCCGTAATGATATGTGGGATTTCGATTTCTTCTATTGGTTTGTGCTGTATTGCGGTTATGAATTTGTGGACTAGTGTCGCCACTTTCCATTCGTTGTTATTATTCATGGCTTCACCATGAGTGTCATAGCTCTGCATGCTTGGCCTTATTCCCACCTCTTGGAGAGCTATCACAGCAGGTGGCCTCCGCTGCATGGCCATCAGCTGTGAAAGCTGTTCCTTTTTTCGTCGGATTCCCCGGCAGTTCCACTGCCATATGTCACACTCTTCCGTAGTTTTTCTTAGTCGCTTATACATTGTCAGTATCTTCTTGTGTCATATTAAGTAGGCCCGGCCTGTTGTATGCTTTATCTGCTTTTTTCCTTATGTGGCTGCCATTCGTGGGCTTTCTCAACGCCTTCGAGACTTCTATCTGTTGTGCTTGAATTTTTCTTTCCAACACATCGAGTTTTCTGTCTACCTGCTCCATGACCTGTTCAACGATGGAAGGAACTATTTCTTTTACGGCTTCTTTCAGAATAGCTGTTCTCACCACAGTGTCGCCGTTCAATATTGATACGCTTTGTTGCTGTTGCTTCTGCTGTCCTGCCAAGGAAGATTGAGTGGGTTTCTCTTGTGGTTGTTGCTGCTGCTGCTTTTGTTGGCTTCTAAGTTGCCTATTTTCTCTTTCTAAATCCCCCATTTTTACACGCATTAACTCTAGTTCTGGCTCGAGTCGCGCGAGCTGTGTGTGTGTTGATTGCGCTTGGTTTGGAGGAGGTTGGGAGGCTGCCGCTGCCCAGCTTACCCTGAATTTCTGGTGGTGGTGGTGGTGGTGGTGGTGGTGGTGGTGGTGGTGGTGGTAGTGGTGCTGCTGCTGCTGCTGCTGCTGCTGCTGCTGCTGCTGCTGCTGCTGCTGCTGCTGCTGCTGCTGCTGCTGCTGCTGCTGCTGCTGCTGCTGCTGCTGCTGCTGCTGCTGCTGCTGCTGCTGCTGCTGCTGAGTGGTCAGAACAAACCCATGCTTGTGCGGATCGTTGCAGTGCCCAGGTGACCCAGTAAAAAAATACCACCACGCCTCCACACTGCCAGCTATGAAGTAGTATTTATTCAATTTAACATAAGTCTATGTTCGTAATCACAAGTTAAAGTCCTTTTTATTTTGTGAGTATTGCGTTGAAGCCACAACAACTCCTTCTAGAAGACAGCCTATTTTACAAACTTCTGTTGCTCGAGTTGCAATTACCACAAGAACCATCTCAGCAAACAAGTTTTGTGCACGAAATAAAAGCGTGCTTCATACGAATTCTGTAGGATTCATTGGTTATTCGATTGACTTGCTTGAACCTTAGTATATTTACTATACCTCATTTTGTTTTCAGCAAGTGTGGCTATTTTGGTGTTCTTGTTCTTTTGCCGGAGTTACAGCACGCATTATTGTTGAAATTGATGCGAGTATACGGCATTACTTTATACGTGTCCCTGCCTTCATCCCTTCAAGTTGTAAGGCCAAAAATGTGATTGTGATAAATAAATAAACTGTGTTTTCAATACGCTGCAGCTTTATTTACAACATTAGGCTGCACCTAGTGAATGTTTTTTGGGAGTATACGAGAATTGTACAAACTAAAATAAAATATTACGTAGTGTTTTTTTTATTACGGGATATTTTCTTCCTGTTTTTCGAAAGTATTACCGGAGTTTCCTATCATCTCAAAGGGAAATATATATCGGTATCTCTATACTGACTCGAAGGTGTCTGTTGCTTCTCGCAGTTTTTTGTTTACGCTCACGAGCCAAGTATTTTGATATCTGCGTTCCGAAATACTTTCACGACTATATTTGCCCTGTCTTTCTCTATCACAATGCTGGGCTGAAAATTCCCATTCAGCAGTGAAAATGCATAATCATCGATAAATTTTGGGAAGGCCATCGTACGCGTGAAAATTTCGGCCGAATAACGTCTGTCGCGATGTTTTTTTTTCTAAAACTAAGAATTTTTCCAGTTTAGGAAATCGTTGCGTATTTTTCTCAGAAAACGTTTGTGCTAGATTTAATTTGCAGAACGGTTTGTAAGCACGTAAAACGACTTTTTTTCGCATGAATCACTCACGTTTAGATGCTGTTCACATGAATAGTATCTTTTATATTTGCCTTAACTTAACCACATTGACTTCGTTCAATTTTCTGCACTCAGGGCATCTCCATTTACAAGGCATAAGTTCAAAGCAACAGCGCATTGCTGAAGTTTTGATCTCATGTGAAGAATAAGGCCTTTTATTGTGGTCTCCACAGTTTCCTGTTAAGGAACAACTTTTTATTGCAGCCGAACAAATATATACCTAAGTCAGTGTGACGCCGATATGCTCACAATTATCTACTTCTTCACACAAGCTTTCGCACCTACCGGAAGTAAAAAGGCTGGTAACTTTATACGTGTTTTTCTAATGAGAGCTGTTCTCTCCCTGTTGATTGGCATACCGCATTTTTTGAACTCATTGGCTTTTCGCAAAGGGCTTGCTGCGGGCCTCATATTGAGGGGATTTGTAAGAGTTGTGGTATAGGTCGTTCTTGTGGTTTGTTGTAGGCGTCATAGGAACTTAAACAGAGCTATGGCCCCTACACTAAACATTTGTAAATGCGCAGTTATTAAAACCGTTCAAGGGTATCTCCTTGTTTAGTACCACATGAGCACATGGTGGATTGAAAAATTTAAGTCTTAAAGTAAAAGTAGCGCCTTCTTGTAGCTGCCTATTCATGCTGCCGTTTACCATGCTTGACACAATTGGTGAGATTCTCATAAGTTTGTCGGTATGAAAACACAAGTGAGGGTACACTACAGTTTGGTCTTTCACTTTGAGACCCTCGCCTGTATATTTGTTGATTTTGTAACTTTTTTAAAACAATAAACAAAAATGAAACTCAGAGTAGTTTATAATAGACGTTGTCTCGTTACACGATTTTATACGAAATCCTTGTTCGCCAGGTTATATCCTTCGATAAAAATTTTTGTAAGCTAAAATTATTTAAAATACAATGCGGAGAACTTTCGTAATGAAGTCAGCTGACCAAAATGGCAATTCGCTTACGTCAGAGGGAATTCATGAACTTCGCCAGAGATCTTTAGGTGCGATAAGAATAATACCGCTTTTTATGAATGTTTTAGGATGTGAATATATACTTTTCTGTCTCGTTTTAAGTAAACGACGCCGAAATATCGGTGCATTCCTGGGAGTCAACTAATCGAGCTTGATAGCACTCGTATTCCTAAACCTATACCTTAATTCACAAGATTTATCTTTCTAAGTTGCCAGCTCCGTTGGCCGGCTGGCATAGTTATTGATGTTGTTACGGGGAGCATTTCTTTGTGGGTCGTCCATCAGTATCTGATTGAGATGGCATGACATAGAGCGCGTATAATTACAGGTCACCATGACAGTCCATACTCAGCTTTACAACAAGAACGTTGTCGTCTTCATTTATTCGGCGCGATTTCAGCGCTCTCGCGAAGTGGCATTTCCATATGCGGCACGATTTAATAATTGCGAGCAATATTAGATAATTGTTACACACATTTTGAGCACGTATAGCATTTAAGAGTAGGGGTGTAATGTTCAACATTTATTGCACAACAACTTTGGGCCCATGCCGTAAATTATTCAGCAGGTCATTTTTTAACTCTTGCAAAGGGTGACTTATTACGGAAGTATACTGGTAATGAAGTTTTTTTTTTCGGAGAAATGTTTCACTATGGTGAAGTATCGCTGTGCGGCTTTTTTCAGTGATTAAACATGTAGAAGAAGACCAATCAATTCCCCGTACATTTCACCTGATAATATTATTACCAAAAATACATTCATACATCATTCACCACGTATTTTTCTAACTAGTTCGGTCGTGTTTTGAAGCACCAGTAGCGATTGCGTCATAGGAATATATATTTTTGCAATGAGAAGATATAGCATCTAGCAGTCCCGGTAGTGCGAAGTTTAGCACTTCTGAAGTGGTATATGATAATATGCGTACAACAAAGTACTTCAGCGAATGATTGATTTCGCTGAAGCACTTAACATAGCCTCTCCTCGTGGAAGACATATGCCACCTCTCTCAGTATGAGCGCATATAATTAGGTACAAGTAAAAAAAAACTACTATAGGACAGATTTTACCAGCCAAGGACTGACCCTATAGTTGAATGTAGTGACGAAATAGAGTCATAATAAGGCTTCGCATTGCTCCCACTCTTGAAAATGAAACTTGAAAAATGATTCATCGGTGCACAAGGCATATTTATGCCTAAAGCAAAAATGAAATTACTCTGTGATTGATTGAGGAAGTACGTTGCTACAGAGCGTTCCAGAATGTGTGCGATAATTGCGCTGTACCACGACGTAATCGAATAGCTTCACTTGCATTCCTGCAGAAAGCCTCGGTGCATTTGGTATTTTATAGTAACGTCATAGTATTATACTTTAGTTAAAACTTGATCTAAGTAGTGGTCGAGACGTTCAATTGAAGTCTTTATATGGACAATTTTGTGAACTCAATGAAATTCTTTTCACAGTTTTCAATGACTTACCATAAAAGGCAGCAACAATGAAACGCAACCAGACAGATTTTCTGCCAAGAATCTAGTTTTGCGAAAGTCTAATTTCGGTGAAAGTGGTGAGGGTGCTCTCATTGGCAGATTAGCAATGGTAATAGCGCATTAAAAATGCGGACACAAAGAACTTACATGTATGTGTGTGCCTTCTTTGTATTCTCGTTTTTAGTGTGCTATTACCATTCTTAATCATGGAATACCGACGCGTCTTCACATTGAGCTTCTCTTGTCAAGCGTGCATAGGGGCTGCAATGTCCAGGCGACGCAGGTAGAAACACCGGTATGCTAAGCAATAACGGGTGCGCCCTCTGCGGAGACGTGGTGGCCCGAAGAACGAATAAAAGGCCGGATTATGCGAACAAGCTGAGGCAGAAAGTTGGTTGTAGACGATGGCAAGCATGTAAAGACTATATCGACCGTTGCCATCGGTAATACCATCCGCTACGTAGGTGGGCTGTCGTCATGAGTGGTGATTGCCCCATGCATCAGCGTAGTGTGCAGCCTCATCATGCTAATTCCATTTTCAACTGGCTGTGCTGCAGCGCTCTATAGTGCTTTCGTGAGCGGCATTGCCATCGGCTGCTTGAAAAGAAGTGCCCGCTTCCCGTTCGCTTGGTTATTCCGATCGCTCTTCTCTCTAGTCGAGTGCCATGAACTGCTCCGAGCCCTTTCGACGGTGCACTGGGATCGCTTTCGGTTGGGTGATCAAAAGCAGCGTGGTGGTGTTAGCTGCGTCGTGTCGAACGATCGTGTCTTCTGGAATCTGCGCAGGTTTGTAATGCGTGTCAAATAAAGCGTGTTTAGGCGCTGAGCGTGTGCCATCTCCGTAATTATGTGGTTCTTAAAAGGAAAAGAAGAGAAAAGTGAACGCCGTAACTGTCTGCATCAGGTGACACACCTCAACAGTAGCTCACATGGAATGGGTGTAAGGAGAGATTGAAATTGATAGGATTGAACGGCATATATTTATAGAGAGAGGAAGGAGAGAGCGGGGCGGAGCGACAGCGAGCGACGGACGTAAAGAGAAGTTGGAAAGAAGGACACGGTGAGGATGGGGCACCACTCGGGAGCTCTTGTCGGTGTCAGGAGATGGCGTAGGGCGAGTCCAGTCGGCCAGAGCTACGCTGTCGTCGTCGTCGGGGTTCGAAGTCAGAAGATGGCGTAAGGCCAGCCCAGACAGCCAGAGCTTCACTGACATCGGAGATCGTGATGGCACAACCGGTAGGCACAAAATCTAGCGAGCGAGTGCCCATCTCCGTAATTCCTTCAGCTCAGTGTTCACTTCTGGATGCCTTGATTTATCTGCGTGCCAGCCTTTTTCTATAGCATAGGAGTCATTGGTCTGGCTTCGACATGGTTTCTACTAAAATTAATTTTCGCTGTAGCCATGTGGTTATTTTTGCTCTGGTATTCCTCCGGCAACAAGTATGACAATCGGCTCAAGCGTTTGTACTTTGCCTCGGAGTGCGAGTTATGCCTGATCCGTTCAAGCCCAAGCCAGAGCGCAGGGGCCATCTGTGAAAGATACCATAAAGCTGCGTCTATGAGTAGGGTGCTTATACCTCCTTTTAGAGGTTCGCGACAAGCTTTAATACGACAACTTAGTTAAACTGGTAGCGTTTAGGGATGTACCAGGTTCAGTGGGCCCACACAGGTCAGTGATCACAGTGCGTGGTGTGATCTCTCATGACGACCTGCTTGGATTGCCCGAAAGTGAGCTATGAGAAGGCTGGCAAGACCAGAATGTAGTCAAGGTTCAAGGAATGATTGTAGGACTAGATAAAAAGGAAACACCCAAAAAACACATAATCATCCTCTTTGGTACCAGTGACTTGCCTGATTCAATCAAAACTGACTACTGCAAGTTCCATGTCAGGCCCTATGTGCCAAATCCTCGCAAATGTTTCAAATGCCATCGCTTTGAACATGTGTCACAAAGCTGCAGGGGGTGCATCAAACGAGCACGCATCAGGTACATGTACCTCAACACCATCATGCTACGCGAACTGTGAAGGAGACCATGCTTCCTACTCGATATCGTGCCCAATCGGCAACTAAGAAAAATCAATTCTTGAGATTAAAGAGAACTTGAATTTTTCCTTTCAAGAAGCGAAAAATGGTTATCCATTCATCATTCCAGTCCCTCCTTCGTCGAAGTGACGCGCCAGGGCCCCGCGTCACGTTTTTCCATGCCCGCAAAAGTCCCACAGTGTGAGACTGCTGGCATGCCACAAGCGCCCCCTGCTGAAGCAGACAGTACTGTTCTGCCACCTGACAAAAAAAGCCAGCAGACTCCCAAGTATGCCGTATTCAGGGCCACTGCAAGAACTGTGAGGCCCGAAAGCACGGTGATTGTGTCTGTCGAGCAGGCACCATCCGCCACCTCACAAGAGGCGATGAATACAAGTCCCACTCCTGAGGCGCCCGAGATGCTATAGGAGAGGCGCAGCTCTTTGGAGCACACTAAAAAAGAAGAACTTCTAAAGACATGTAAACTAAGGCAACTCTTTTGTACACACAGCACTACACAGAATAAAAATGACACAAATATTACAGTGGAACATCAGAGTACTGCTGAAAAACCTCGAGATTATTCTAGAGCTTTTACACAAACATACACCAAAACTGCTGTTTGTACAGGAGACACACTTCAAACCGAAACACACAAACGTTCTACGCCATTACGTTGTGTTTCGGATGAATCAGAATGACGCAGTCGCGTTCTCTGGTAGTGTTCCCATTGTTGTGGATCCAGGAACTACATGTACACATTTACCATTTCCGACTTCTCATGAGAAAAAGCCGTTCAAGCCATTATCTTGAACGAACTGGTCAAAATTTGCTCAATTTTCATACCTCTTCAGCACCACTTTAGTAAACAAGAATTCCAGGCATTATTTACTGAATTTCCAACACTGTATCTTCTCCTAGGAGATTTTGACGCACATAGCGGTCTGTGAAGTGAATCGCGCTGCGATGCACGAGGTTGTCTGATTGAACTGTTTCTTTTCTTCGCTGGCGGTTGTCTCCTCTATAGGAAAGAGGCAATCTAATATAGCCTCGCTAACAATACTTACCTGTCAATCGACATAAACATTGTATTTTCTTCGCTTCTTACCCTTCTTCACTGGAAAGCTATTAATATTCCTTTTAGAAGCGACCATTATCCTGTAGTTCTGAGCTCAGCGGTACTTAATGATTGCCCTCCACAGGTTCTCAAATGGCTTATAGAAAAAAACCTATTGAGACAAGTTTTATAATGCTACTAGCTTAAGTTGACTGAGTATTGCGTTGAAGCCACACCAACTCCTTCTAGAAGACAGCCTATTTCACAAACTCCTGTTGCTCGAGTTGCAATTACCGCAAGAACCATCTCAGCAAACAAGTTTTGTGCACGAAATAAAAGCGTGCTTCTTGCACGTTTTTATTTTGTGTGGTTCTAGCTTGGATGCAGCTGTACAATGCTTTATTGCTTTTCCTATTCAAGCTGCAGCTAAGCTGCATTCTGTACACTTCTGGACAAGGTGGAAAACGACGAGTCCCCTGGTGGAACAGTGTTGTCGCAATGCTCGCAAACAACAAAACAAAGCATGGGGTCTGCTTCGAGACTCACCGACCGCCAAAAGTCTTGTCAATTAAAAAAAACATGAAGTCCCAAGACAGGAAAATGCATCTACAGGTCAAGAGGGAGTGGCAGATATTTTCAACTGGAATCAACTGATATACACATGAAGCACGAGTCTGCAGCGTGGTCAGTAAAGTAGTAAGTTGAGAACCACATCCTCTTGCTCTAGTTAACACACAAGGAAATGGTTTGGAATACCAAGAGAACTCCCCCGTTCAGTAGGTCTTCAGCTCATTCCACAACAGTGCAGCGTTCCAGAACAAGAGTACAAAAACAGACAATCGAACGAAAATCCAAAAGCAATGAGGCATACAATAAAGCTTCTGCCTTAGTTTAGTTACAAGCAATGTTAAGTTGATTTAATAGAACCACCCCAGGCTCCAACCGTATATTATAGGAAATGCTAAACAGCTACCTCCATAAACTTCAAAAAGCTCTCCATCATTTGTATAATGCCGTTTGGTTTTCTGGTGAGATCCCATCCACTTGGAAAGAAGCAGTCATTATTCCGATTCTTATACAGGGCAAGGACCCATCTTCAGCATCAAGCTACAGGCTTGTAGCATTGACGAGTAGCCTGTGCAAGGTTTTTGAAAAAAAAAAACGGTAAACAAACGACTTATGAATTTTCTTGGAACAAATAGCCTGCTTAACCAATGTAAGTGAGGATTTAGAAAGGCTAAGACCACTACTAACCACCTTGTTCGTATCGAGGCATGAATTCGTGGTGCTTTTATTCATAAACAATTCTTTTTGTCGGTGTTTTTCGATATGGAGAAGGCCTGTGACACTACGTGGCATTTATTTATATAAAAGCCTCGTACGCACGCTTCTAGATTGTGGTGCTATAAAATATCAGTCTGTGAAATCAACAACCTTAAAGATTCTTGACTATGTCCACTTCTAGGCATTCGCCTCTCTACAGGTGCTTTTCGAACTAGCCCCGCAGAGAGTCTGTACGTAGAATCAAATTATTGGTCACTCCCTCTGCAGAGATGTTATCTGTCGTTTACATACTATCTCAAGGTTGGTGCTGACAGGGAAAATCCCGCTCACTCCACAATTATTGATCTGTCCAATTGTACTTTGTACATTAACCCTCCTTCGCTGAGACAGCGCTACTCAATTCATGTCAGGAGGCTCGCTGAGGAAACAGCTATGCCACTTTTAGAACAAAGTTTAATTGCTCCTGTGGTATATCTGTCCCATGGAGGTGGCAAGTTATATAGTGCGACCTATTTTTCGTGGAAGTCACTAAAGACGCATCTACTGCACATACCCGCACTCAATTCATCGAACTTGAAAACAAGTACACTTGCCCTGAATTATTTCCAGATGTTTCAAAGTCTCACACTGGTGTGTCCTATGCAGCTGTTGGCCCATGTTTCTCCAACTTCAGTATTCTTCACTTTGAAACCAACATCTTAACAGCAGAGGCTCCCGCGGTATCAAGTATATTAAGGAACTGCAACTACAACGCGCGGTAATATACAGATTCGCTCGGTGTAGTAACTGCTCTGATAACTGTTCGAAAACATCAAAATGTCGTTCTTGTGTCTTTGTACTCTCTTTTATGCACGGTCTATGCTCTTAAACGACATGTTGTAGTCTGCTGGATGCCAGGGCCCCACGACATTGCTCGAAACGTGTGGGCGGATCAGCTAGCTGCATCTGCTAAAGACAACGCTGCCACCAATACATCTCTAGCTGTTTCTGAACTTGATTTGAAACCTTGTCTATGACGGGAGCTCAGGGCTACTGGCAGTGCCTATGGGATATGCAAACTGAAAAACAAACTACATGTCATCAAACCGACAACTGGTAATCGGCCAACAGTATCCAGATCACGCTAGACACAAGTTTCACCTACAAGAATACAGATCGGAGACACAAACTCGATACATTTATATCTTTTTCTGGTGGCGATGAACCATTGTGTGAGAAATGTGAAGAACCACTCACGGTTTTCCACATTCTCGTCCAGTGCAGTGATTTGGATTCGTTCACAAAAAAATGGCCCTGCATTCACATGTTACACTGCAAATGTCGTCAAAAAACGAGAGTCTTGCATCTGGAGAGAGTGAAAAAAATTGAGGAACGCTTAAGCTTCGCCTTTAGGTGTTGAACGGGAAATCAAAATCCGGCCCCCAGTGCACTCTTTAACCACTAAATGCACGCTTATTCATATGTTTTCTTTCATACACATGTGCGCACGCCCCGCCGCGGTGGTCTAGTGGCTAAGGTACTCGGCTGCTGACCCGCAGGTCGCGGGTTCGATTCTCGGCTGTGGCGGCTGCATTTCCGATGGAGGCGGAAATGTTGTAGGCCCGTGTACTCAGATTTGGGTGCACGTTAAAGAACCCCAGGTGGTCAAAATTTCCGGAGCCCTCCACTACGGTGTCTCTCATAATCAAATGGTGGTTTTGGGACGTTAAACCCCACAAATCAATCAATCAATCACATGTGCGCACACAAACACGCGCACAGTAGACTAAACCAGCACGCGCTATTATCGCCAAATGGGCTCGTTTTTTCGTTTACCTGCCGAACGGAATGCGGTAAAGAGCCCTGAAACACCTTTTCAAGTAAACATGGAATGAATTCACTAGAACGGCTTACTGGCTGACAAATTCAACGCCCATAAATTTTTAAGAATCTGTCTTGTGCGAGTGGAGTTACAAAGATTTGTCGCATGCTGCAATTGCAGTATCTCTTTTCTGGTCCCAACGAAAGCGCTGGAAGCTAAGCAGGAAGGAGTTTGTCACGGGTAACAAGGAAAAAAGAGAAAAAGAAAAAGAAGGAAGATGAACGATACGCAAATAAGAGAACAAATTGAAGAAAAAAAGAAGAGTACGCCCGTTCGCAAGAGGTCGGACGAGCGCGCGCACAGGAGATGCAGAGGTGTTTCCAAGCCGAAGTATAGCCAAACGAGAGGTGTTCCTCAAGGCTCTGTTCTATCGCCTGTACTATTAAACATTTTGTTAAGTTCAATACCACTGACTGATAAGGTACAAGTATATGTATATGCAGATGATATCGCGTTCTTTGCACCTGACAGTGATATTTATTTACTACATTCGACTTTACAGTGTTATTTGACAACATTGGAATTCTGGTTGCAGAAAATTCATATGAACCTGAACGTAACTAAAAGTGCTATAATATTTTTTTTCCATTGGACGCACCAGTTACTATTTCTCTTTAGTACCATCAAGAAATAATTCCCCAGGTTAACTGTATTAAATATCTGGGTGTACTGTACGATCAAAAACTGAGCTGGCGTGGACACAATGAATATATTAAAATTAAGGCTACACGCGCTGTTGAAATGATAGGTAGGCTTGGCCGCCTCCGTTCCGGTCTTCGCAGAGATACGCTGATCATAATTTATCGCATGTACGTTCGTCTGATTCTTGAATTCGAGTGTGTGCTATTCTCTGGTGGACCAGCACACAAAATAAACCCCCTGATTCTCTTAGAGCGGAAAGCTCTACGTAAATGTTTAGGTGTGCCTAAATTCACAGCTAACAATGTTTTGTATCAAGAAGCTCGGATACCCACCCTTGCTTGCAGATTTCATGTTTTAACAGTAAAAACCTATTTAAACTTCTCTGAATTCACTTTAAGAAGGCAACAGTTTGTATTCTTTGCCGAGCCTGGTGTCTTTTTCAATGAGCATTGGTCCCGTGTGTATAAACCACAAGCGCTGTTTGTTCAAACACTTCTAGATGCTTCAAACGTTAATATATTCGAGATCACACCATCTGTCAAGCCAATCGGCCATGTGCAAATAAAATTTGACGCTATCTTCCTCATGAAAGCTAAACACTTGCCCTCTAATTATTTGATAGGTTTATTAGAACAACACCTCCCTATCGGAAAAAAACGAATGGTGGGCATGGTCGAAACCACCACCCACCATTATAGTGGATTAATGTAGTGGGTGAATGGTGGGAAACACCCACCATGGCGCATGGTGGGTATGGTGGGTGCTGCAGTGCCGGCAACACTTGAGCCCAAAATGACGTCAGAATCACCGTGACGAGCTGCCACAAAAAATAAAAAAGAATTCTATAAAAACGGTAGAAAAAAACACCTGTCCCGTAAAAAAAACAAGGCGCCACGGAGGATCGAACGTGCAACCTGCGGATTCCCATTCGAAGACGCTAACCACTGCGCCACACCAACATGACGGTGATTGCGTGTTAAATACTTAGTTGGCATACAAACTTAAGGTTCAAGTTATGTTTGTCGTGTACACAACATAGACAAGATCTACACCTGCTACTAAAAATTGCACATTTATTAAACACAAGCAACTGCGCCCTGTAGCGATTGCCACTATGTTATTGGCACTAGTGCTATTTTTTTTTACAATTCACAGCTTCAAGGAAAAAAAAAAACCAAGTGGACTGGGGAGCAGCAACAGTTTACCGGCGAGTCTGCCAAGTTTAATATCCGTTTCGCGCTCGTTCTATAGGGCGACATCTGCTCACGCTTTATGACGCTTCTAGGCTCATTTCATAGATACGCCCGCCTAATTTATTTGATTGAGTATTGGGATGCTTTTCGCGCAATGTAGAGGGCGGTCACGCCAGCGCAACGCTGTAGCTCTTTCGCTAAAGCAACAACTACATAACGGCTTGGCCAAAACGAATGCAGTCTACCGGAAACATTACGCTATCATAATGGTTCACCAAGCACACGAATTGCCACGTCTGAGTTCTCGTACAAAAGCTAGAGAAGTGCCGGCGAGTGCGACCGGCGGCTGTCGGTGAGAAGGCACTTAATTACGTTCTCTGGGAATGCTTTAATCGCGTCACATCGATGTTTGTTGCTTCTTGAGCGAACACCATACACAATGAAAAATGCTTCATTTAGGTTAATTGATGCCATATGGCTGCGCTGTATTGTGATACTTAATCGTCGTAATCGTGTATTCTGAAACCCGGAAGCACGGATAACACAATTGTACGGGCTCGATCAGTAGGCCTAATCTTTGGTGGAAATCATGATGGTAGAACATGTAGTGTACAGATCCCAGCTTGGTACACTATATAATTTGCCCGCAATTATAAGCCCACCCGTCATCTGGTTACTGCTTCCCAGCATTATCGCGATGGTGGGCAGAGCTTCTCAGCTTGGTACACCATGTGGCCCACCAAAACAAGCAGCACCCATCATCTGCTTAGTGCTTCCCAGCATTATCGCAATGGTGGGAAGAGTTTCTCAGCTTGGTACACCATGTAGCCCACCATAATAAGCACCACCCACCATATGCTTAGGGCTTCCCAGCATTATCGCAATGGTGGGCAGAGTGTCCCATCATTGCCCACTATCTAGCCTCTGCTTTCCACCATCGTTTCCACTTTACCCATCATCTGTACACCATACAACCCAGTATGTCCCAGCATAACCACCATATTTTCCACTACGTCCCACCATAGCCATCATAATTTCCACCATGCCCACTATTATTTCCACCATGCCCACTATTATTTCCACTACGCCCACCATGTTTTCCAGTATCCACCATGGCAATTTTTCCAATAGGGCTGTCTCAATTAGGTACTAATATAGTAATTGTAACGGATGCATCTATGAGTGGCGAGAAAGCAGGTGTGGGTATTTTTTCTCTCTCATTATTCTGGTCATTTTCATTACGCCTCCCAGATTATGCACCAATATTTAAAGCCGAATTAAAGGCCGTTATACTTGCTATTCGTAAACTTCCTTCGACTCATTCGACAGCTGTGATAGTGTCTGACTCGTATTCCGTGTTTTCATTTTTATCATAATCGTCGACATGAGCATTACTAGAAACTTTTAAATCTATAATTTCAGCAAACATTCGTTTAGTGCGATTGATATGGGTGCCAGGCCATCCTAGTATATTTATAAACGAGATGGCTGACACGCTTGCGCGAACATCTCTTGATCTTGCGTTCGCGCCAATTATGCCTCCTACAGCTTATGCAACGGCAGCGAGGTTTAGAAAACTTTCCCTTCTTGAAGACTCATCAAAAATTATGATACCGAATCCAGATTTCTCGCACCTGCACTTCACATGGAATAATAAGTGGTGTCCCACGCGTAAATTGGAAGTCTTGATAACAAAATTACGTTGCCGTGTACCACCCCTTAATTTCTACTTGAACAGGTCTAGTCTGGTTCAAGCTGTAACGAACCTGAACATATCGACCATTTTCTTATCACATGTCACCGTTTCAAAAATAAAAAACTGCTTTGAAACCGTATTCAGAAGACTAGGAATATCACTTAATACTCCCAATATTTTGTCTTTTAGGGCCACGTCACTGGCACCCAGCGACAGGAACATCTGCGGGACTTTCTGCGAATTCATATATAACACAAGAAGATTACCTTGCTGAGTCAACGATCAGCTCTCGAATTTTACTAGCCATACTACCACTTATTATTTAGCTGATACACTGCAATGATTCAACTTTCAGGAGAATTTCATATAACGATTCCACCTCAGAGTTTCAACAAATTCTATTATTTCTCTCCCCCCTTTCTTTCCTTTTTTTTACATTGCGCCAAATTAATTTCACAGTCAAAACACAGTAATCATATTCCCCTAGCCTAGAAAACCTAAAGGTATTGACTTGCATTAACCACCGGCTTCTTGGCCAATCCCCCTTAGTGGGTGAGAGCCGCAAAAGAAAGGAACAAGCAAGCAAGCAAGCAAGCAAGATGCTGAGCGTGGACGGCAGAGAAGACGGTAGTTGTGCGAGGCAGCCTGGGTTCTGCCCCAGGATGGCAACGCTTCAAAATCCGCACAAGTTTTTACCTTAGCGAGCTACCGTGTTTGCGGTTTCGGTCATCCAGCTGGTGGGTGGTGCAGAGAACGGTCGCGACCGGTCAGCGTCACGCCGCCGACCTTCAGCGAACCCGGGCTTCTGGACACCTGTCTGCCACGTCAACGGCGCACGGACCAGAGAGGCGTGGGACGTGCCCGGAGTACCTGCCGGTACTAGTACGACCATTGCATGAGAACGATGTCCTCACACTTCAGAGTATTTGCGGCGGGCCGTTCCACTTCAGCTGGAACAACTAGCACGGGCGCACGCGGTGAGCTACGCTAGGGTGTTGGCGCGAATGACACTCGTCGTAAGCTTCCGACACCCTATATCTCGTTTGTCCGAAAGACGTTAACCGCTGAATGTGAATATAGGGACGCGCCTAGGACGTGGCCTCAGAGGGATGTGTGAACTGTTGTGTTTTGGGAGACTGAATTGGTTCTAGAGATTGTTAGTCTTGTGTGTGTACTCGATGTGTTTGAGTGTGTAATGAAAGGTGGCTTTGTGCCACACCCCGTGTCCCCTTCGTGCGTCAATTCCGCTTGACTAATACAAAACTTAGCCGGGCGACAACATAACGTGACAAAATTGTGAGCCTGCGCAGGATACATTAATTTTTGTCATGTGCCCTGGACTGTATTGAGCAGCGGGATGGAGTTTGAATGGTTGCTAGCAGCTGGGCATGCCACGGGTAAATCTCTGGCAGCCATTAGTGAGGTTTATCGTCAGGAGCAAAAGAGAATTAAGTAAGAACGTGCTAAGGCACGGGAGATGCAAACGAACCGGCAAAGAACGCTAAAGCAGATGATGAACATGCTTATAGGCGCCTAATGAGAAAAAAAGAGAGCAAAGAGAGGCAATTGCAGTTACTTGCTTCTAACCACAGTTTAAAAGCTAGAGAGCAAGACTGTGTACAGGAGACGCGTGAAAATAAAACGCAGCTTGAACTTGAGCCTCGCGATGATAAAAAGCAGCTGGAACTAGGAAAAGACAGCTTGCAGCAGCACCTTATGCTGGCAAAACCTAAAGATATACAGTGTGACAACAAGGAGTGCAAGCCCAATGCATATGTGCACTCCACAAACGTTCTTTGTGAGACGGAGCTCCAATCATTTTGTAAACTTAAGCTTGAACCGTGTCACTGCCTTACGTTAGAGCCGGGTTCCCAAAGAGAGGTTGAAATGAGATGGTAAGGGGAAGATTGCGCTTTGGGCATCGAAGAGCCTGGTGCTTTTACTGTGGCAGCTCTGGTTGTCGAAAAACCTTCGTTTAAATTTATGCGTCTGTTTAAATGAGGAGAGATAAGGGACGGCATTCTTGAACATAAAGGCGTGGTTCGGACGCTCATGTCTCAGTGCGCAGGGAGGTAACGCCTCATGTTTGGCTGGAAGCTTTGCGGTACAGTGGCTAAGGGTTCCGTTGAAGGTCCTGATGTTCTCATACGGTGCTTTAGACACCTATGCAACCAAACACGCTTAAATGCGTCTTCCTTGCACGTGTCTTATCAGCGAACGAAAACTTTCTTTCGGTGGATATAGGACTCTTTAACAAGAGCGTTCAGGCCAATGAGCGGTGGATGTGTCTGTATTCCCGGCTTCTTGGAAGAGAATCAATTAGTTTGTAAATATCCTTGGTGGTTGTGAACTTCAGTCTTGGATATTTTGTGATGTGCTGTAATGAGATATCGGTCATTTTTTTCAAAGTACAGTTGCAAATCAATTTTTTTTCTTACACTGATCATGGTAATTAGAGTGTACTTGCGCTGAATTAGGTAATGACATGTCTAAAAGACTGGTACTTTTTTTGAATATTCAGGTAGTTGGGTACGACAATGTGTAAGAGGTTAATGAAAAACTGTGAAGTGTTCGAGACGTTCACATAAGTGTTGATGACGTGCAGGTATGTGTGGTGTAGTGGGAAAAGTGTTGTGTAGTGCAAAAAAGTGAGGTGATACAGTGAAGTGTTGGTTTCGTGAAACGTAGTGAAAGGATGTATCGTTTGGTGGCCTTCGAGAATGAAGTTTTTGGAGACCAAAAACTCAGAAAGTGGGGGTAAATTGTCACGGATGACAAGAAAAAAAGAAAAAGAAGCAAGATGCACGACACGCCAATAAGAAAACAAATTCGACAAAAAAAGAACAGTGCACCCGTTCGCAAGAAATTAGATTAGCGCGCACATGGTAGAAGCGGAACGTGGACGATGGAGAAGACGGCAGATGTTCAGGGCAGCCTGAGTCCTACCCTGGACTGCAACGCATCAGCGAGCTACCATCTTCGTGGCTCCGGTCGTCCAGCTGGCGGGCGGTGCAGAGAACGGCCGGGACTGGTCAGCGTCATGTCGCCGACCTTCAGCGAACCCGGGCGTGTGGACATTCGTCTGCCACGGCAACGGCGCATGGACCAGAGAGGCCTGGGACGTGCCCGGAGTACCTGC
This sequence comes from Rhipicephalus microplus, assembly GCF_043290135.1. NCBI lineage: Eukaryota > Metazoa > Arthropoda > Arachnida > Ixodida > Ixodidae > Rhipicephalus > Rhipicephalus microplus. The sequence goes on along the minus strand of NC_134702.1, from coordinate 165,278,052 downwards.
CAGTACTAGTTCTACCACTGCATGAGAACAATTTCCTCACACTTCAGAGTGTTTGCGGCGCGCCTTTCCAGTTAATCAGGAACAACTAGCAGCGGCGCACGCGGTGAGCTCCGCTCGGGTGCCAGCGCGACTGATATTGGTCGTAAGCTTCCGACACCCTAGATCTAGTTCGTCCGAAAGACGTTACCCGCTGAATGTGAATATGGGGACGTGCCTAGAATGTGGCCTTAAAGGGACGTGTTAGCTGTTGTGTTTTGGGAGACCTAATTGGTTGTAGAGATTGTTAGCGTTATTTTTGTACTCCATGTGTTTGAGTGTCTAGTGAAAGGTGTTTGGTACCACACTCCGTGTCCCCTTCATGAGTCCATTCTGCTTGACTCAAACAAAGCTTAGCAGGGCGACAACAAAACGTGATAGGGTGGCAGGGCAAGAAAAGTACCCCGCCTCATGACATTCATAAACGTTTTTGTCTTCGAATGTGCGGCATTGTCACTGCGATCACGCGCACACGCGGGGAGAAGTAGCGGACTCCTGTGGCTATCTCGGTAATCAGATTTTTCGGTAACAGACATGATTGCAGACAGATTATGATTGCACGAAAATGTGTCAAAGCAGATTCAAAGTATTTGTCAGGGTCATACATAATAAATTGTGCAATTTGTGCTAAAAATTTTATCTGCTCGAGAATAAGTGAAATTTTAGGCAGTACTTGTTTAGACAGTTGGTCGCAGATGTGACCAATTCTTCGTGCAACATTACTACGGCCCATATAGTGCATCTCACCAATTTTGTAACGCCACAATCTGTCACTTCCACGTACATGTTCTGGACTTGCGGAGGCATACAATTGAGTTGTATCCATGACCGCGTTTTAACGGTCCTCAGACCAGGCCTATTTCATGGCCTCAAGCGCTGTAACCAGGGCCCCTAACCACTATTGGCTATAAAATTCTTACACCAAGAAGATTTAAGAGTGAAGTTGTCTTATACCACCCGATACTCGGCCTAAGGGCATGCTCTCTAAATAATGCATTCCTTACCGAATATTACGCAAAACGCTTGAGAAGCATCCGGCAGTGAAGAAGGTTACCCTAGATATGGCGCCACAACCTCGGCAAGCATGCGATTTGCCCAGGTGGGCGAGAGCGTGCGATCATGACAAATCACTCGACTGACCATGCTGCGTGCTTGCTCAAGTCTACGGTACTGTAGCTGCGTTATGCTCAGGGTGGCCTAGCGCGTCCAGACATAAAGGACAATGACTTTGTGTTCAGAATAGCACGATTTAGTTTGCTATTTTTAGAATAATCTAAAGATCATTTGCTCGGAAACCTTAAAGTTTACATCAACAGCATGGTATTGAGATGCTGCGACAAACTATATAAGGCAGCTTCGTCCTTGTTGCACGACGCGAAAAAAGTGCGGGGCTGGGTGGGCTATTTTGCTTCTCTTTTGTTGTCTGGCTCTCTACTCCTCTCTTTTATTCCTTTCCTCTCTATGACTATTTCTCTGTTTTCGTCTTCGTTTTAATTAAAAATTTCTTCTTTGGTTATTTCTCACCTTCTTGGCTTTTCAATAAATAATAATACGTGGTTTGTGCTGCCTTGTTTCTGTAGCAACAGCGGTCCCGCCCTTATTTTACATCATCATCAAGGGTCTCAAAGAACAAGAGGAAGAGCACCTTCCATTGGCGCCAGCTTGCGCTCAACGCTCTACAGCTGTCTATGCTATCTGTAGCATTTCCTTTGTCATTATGATCAAGCTGTTCGAAGAACAAGAACAAGAAGACGCTTTGAAATCATAATTAAGACACTTGAAGAACAAAATAATAGGCTTCTCTTATGTACGGGCGCGCGCTCCATCTAATTTAGCTGGTTATGCTGCACACGGTTTCATCTCCGCTAGACAAAGCGTAACAGTGACAGCGCACGGTTGGCCCGCAACGGAAGTTGGTTACCGTAAGTGTTCATCCAAAAACGTGCGTGTGCCTTTTTTGAAAATGTGGCTTGCAAAGTCAAAGTTGCCCCAGGATACAAACGCAGGCAGCACACTAGGGCGCATCAAAAACCGCAAAGCGCTGGACAGCTTAAAACAGCTTGCGGTTGTTGTGTCTACTATTTTCATATAAATGTGAATAAGACCAACGCCCCTGACACCTTTTAGCTTCCAAGACTCACATGATTCGTCATGGATGAATACTCAGCCTGCCCGGCTACAGAACGCTCATCGCTTGGCACCTTTCTACGCATATTATTTTTTCGATGCGGCAAACTTGCCTGCACCTGTCGACGTCTAGCTACGTTTGTGTGAGAATGCTTGGATAGCAAAAATATTTATTTCTTGTTTTTAAATAAAAAACCTGTGTTTTAGTATCTTGAGATCACTCCACCAGAAAGTTCACGAGTGCTATAAGGAAGGGTTTATTAAATTTGCAGATTGTTACGACTTTACACATTCCCTTCTTAACATATCAAAAGGCAGCATACAACACCAAACGTATTCTCGTAGGTAAATGATCTAAATTCTTGCTATGCTGTTAAATCAAGAGCGAAAGCATCATGCTCAAAGTTAGTTAGAACATCATGCCCACAACGAAAAATAATTGTAACTTACAATATTGTATCAATGTGTGCAAATTAGTAGTTGACACCACAATGCAACCTTTTAATATACAGATCGACGGATAAACAGAGAGGCTGATGCATGAACAGACGCACGGATTGAGAAGGGAACACTCGCACGAATTAACAGACGAACAGTCCGATGGACAGAAATTTGCTCGAATGGATGCACGTATGAATAGATTGACAGACAGGCGCACGGGTAGATGGGCAGATAGACCGAGGAAATGCGGTGTATATTTAAATCACATGCGGGCTATAAGAAGGCTCTACGTGCGGTATATGTAGCACCTGTGTTTTGGTCCGACGGGAAGCAACGACAACGACGACGTCAAGAGACATATCACGAGCCCAAGGAGTTTTTCCTAAATGTTTGGTAGCTTCGACACATCTGTAACTCAATATGAGCAATTTATTTATGCTACGTCTGAATACAACGAATAATTATGGCATAACCATTTATAAGCGCTTGAGAGCACTTAACACCCGATGCGTTGCACGAATGACCTTTTGTGACGCCTGGTTGTTATTTCACTCTTGTACTATTTATATTACACATGTTAAAGTGGGGTTCCTTCCCTACATGAAGCCTGCATAAGGTTTTTTTTGTGTGTGTGTGTGTGTGAAGAGAGCTCTAGCACCGGCGTCGCTCTCGGGCAGAATACTTGGCCGTAAGGCTGCCACGAAAAGGGTCAGCGGGTTTGGACCCTGTTATAACTTGGACAATTTCATATTTCGTTTGCTCTTAAGATTTCACGCGATATAGGTTTGAGACACTGGTGGGGGTGGCCGTGTTAAACTACGGAGCCACAAACGGCTGTTGTTTAGGAGGAACAGTCGGTCCTTGTTTTGGTGTTCGTGCCCTTTTTTGCATGCACGTTTGTCAAAAGCATATTTTTAAAATGTTTTTGGTTGTTTTATTTATTTAATGCAGCGTCTTGTTTACTTCTGTCAGTTATATTTTAGAAGCCAAGCTCACCAATTTCGTATGATCTTGCAATCTGCTAGCATTCTTTTAGACCCTTTGTGAGCCATTGATTTTCAGCGTGATCACTCCAGCTGAACTACAATTACATGAACAGCAAGCCCGGTATTGAATATAATGCGAACTTAAAAACAGACAAGCAGTATTTGAAAGCGACCGTCATGCAGTTGCAGAATAGCACTAGCTCCTGGCGTGTGATTAGTCCATTCACTTATTCGTTTTACTCGACTTCGTAAAAGTAAATCATAAATAACACAATTGTCCGAAGTCGTAATATTGTGCCCTTATATTTAGTCAGTCGCAATTTTTATTTGCTTCAAGTTTTATCAGCGATATAAGCAAAGAAGATCGAATGCGTTTGCTCTCGCATTTGCTAAAGCTAGTATGAGCTATATTATGACACATTTGTGCCTCAGAGTCTTTTAATGTATCGGCTCGTCGGCTTCACTGGTTGCGCAGTTGCGGGGTTCAGCCGCTAGCTCGAACATTGTATATTCAATTCCAGCCGCGATTGTCACATTTTGACGCTGGTGATAAAGGTGAAAAGCACAGCCTGTTAAAGAACATCAGATTACGGTAATTCCAAGAGCACTTCATTATGGTGTGCCCTGTAACGGTGCCGTTACACTGACACGCAGCGCTTCATACATTTCTCTCACTTAAATGTCAGCTCCATGCCCTTTGGGAAGTTCACTCTCCTATGAAACGTCAATTTCTTCTTTTGTCGAGTTGCACAACAATAAAAGAAAATAATAGCCATTGCATTTTTCCCATACTCAAACAAGCCTACGCTGAGCAGTTTAGTGTGTTTCTGCATAGTTGAAGTTCAGAAAAGAAGACGTCCATAATTCAGCTACCAACTAAAATATTAATGTAACTGCTATCTCGAACCATATCCTTGTCATGAAATGCAATATTTCACAAAGATACTTATTGTTAAGCACGATTATTATGAGTGGATTCATAGAATAGCTTCTGGTATATTTTTATTTGAAGACAATAAAAATACTTGGCATAAATTCCGCTCCTGCACTCCCACCCTTTTGTAATTAGTGTGCGTAAGATATCAACAAAAATTTCTACAAAGATGCCCATGAAATAGAGCAAATAATATGCCACTGATAATTCTTCACAGAAGAAAATGATTGTGGGAAAGCATCTTGACCGCGGGTGTCGTATTTTCGATGGAGGCGAAAGTTCTTCAGGCCCATGTACATAGATATAAGTGCACGTCAAGAAGCACAAGGTGACTGACATATTTGGAGCTATCCACCACGGCGTCTTTCATAATTACCTGGTGGTCTCGCAACGTTCAACCCGATAATTGTTCATTTTAGAGGAGACTTGCAATACATTACATTTAGCTGTACGCTAAAACAATGGCATTGCGCATTTCCATTAACTGAAATCAGTTGGTCGCTATCACCTGAAGAGAGCTGCAACTCAAAGCAATTTAGCTTTCGTAGAACCACAGTTTAGCTTGAACTACCAAAACATCGTTACGTGGCAATAAGAGTCTCTCGCAAGCCACAGTACTGCTCACACGCGAACGTCAACTTCTTCCACTTAATCCTACACGCCATTTAAGATCTTTCTCTTTGTACGCCAAGAGTGTCAGTGAAAATCACGCAACACAACCCCCAGGCAAAATCACCTATCCAGCCAGCGTAAGGAGCCACAATCAAAGAGGCTGGTAGCGCTTGAGCCTTGATACGGAGAGCATGTCACGAGTTAACAGTGGCGACGGGGTCAAGGGATTGTCCAGGACAATTTCCTATGTAACGTCTGTTATCTGTCGAAGCACGCGGTATGGGCCCGTGAGGCGAAAAAGTATTTTCTTACAAAGGTCGACATGTCGCGTTGGGAACCAGAGTAGAACGACGGAACACGCTGGGAATCGCACTTCACGGTGTCGTTCGTCGTAACGGTGCTCCTGTGTTTCTTAAGAAGCTGTCAATCTGTTAGGGGCGAGCTGACGGGCGTAGTCAGTGCGAGCAATGACATCACGAGTGTACTGAGTGGTTGATTCTACAGAAACGGGAAGGAATTTATTTGCCCAGTGCCAACGTTGGTTCATGTCTAATGAAAAGGTAAAACGCTGAGTATCCAGCAGAGTAGTGCCGAGAGTAGTCATGCACGAATGTCACATATGGCAGGGCATAGTCCCTGTCATGGTCATCAGTCGACACATATTTGCAAAGCATGTCTGTCAGGGTCCGGTTTAAGCGCTCCATAGGCCCGTTTGTTTAGGTGTTGTACGAGGTCGTGAGCTTACGCTGCGTAGAGCAAGAACGCATGATATCACCAATCACTTGAGCAAAGAATGTACGGCCTCGGTCTGTCAGCTTGAGAACCGTGCATCAAGACGTTGGGAACCGTGCATCAAAATATGGTTTTCAATTAAAATGTCAGTGACGTCCGTAGCCCAGCTATGGACGTCCCTGGTTCATGTGAGTGCGTAGCTGGTGGCTTAACTGGTAGCAACGGCAACCCACTCGTTGTCCGAAGCTGGTTTTGAAGAAGTTCCAAGTAGGTCCAAACTGACTCGAAAAAAAGGCTCCGATGGAATGTCGATAGGCTACAGGAAACCGACAGGATGTCCAGATGGCTTCGTGTGGGGCTCACAAATTTTGCAGGCATTGAGATAACCACTCACAGAGCGTGTAAGGTGAGGCAAGTAGAAGCCGCAGCGCACCACGGTCATGCGTGCTGGAAACGCAAAGGTGAGCAGTGGTTGGTGCGTCATGAAGCTCGCAGACGGCGGTGGAGCGCAGGTGATCTGGTGAGACTAGCAGTAGATAGGGACCGAATCGTGCCAAATTCTGCCGACACTAAGTGTTCTTTCTTAAGGCAAATATGCGCCCAGAGGCGTTATGCCAGGAGAATTGCATCTGTCGTATTACTGGGATTTGGTGCTATCCCTACGCCGCTCGTCACTGAGGCAAAATAGCTGGGAAAGGAAAAATATGCAGCCGATAGATTGATGATTGATTGATTTGTGGGGTTCAACGTCCCAAAACCACCATATGATTATGAGAGACGCCGTAGTGGAGGGCTCCGGAAATTTTGACCACCTAGGGTTCTTTAACGTGCACCCAAATCTGAGCACACGGGCCTACAACATTTCCGCCTCCATCGGAAATGCAGCCACCGCAGCCGGGATTCGAACCCGCGACCTGCGGCTCAGCAGCCGAGTACCTTAGCCCTTAGACCACCGCAGCGGGGCAAAAAAATGCAGCCGATGGAGTGACATATCGCAGAATCTCAGTCAGCCACATGGTAGCGTGATAAGCCATCCGCGTTTCGGTGCAGTATTCTATTCTATGCACTACCATTTAGATATACTTTGCAGGTAGAGTGCCCAGCGAGAGAGGCGATGTGTAGGATCTTTTAAAGACGCGAACCAGCAAAAGCCGTAATAGTTGGTAAGCACTTTGAATGATGGCCGTATATAGTGACGGGCAAAATTATGCAACGGCCAACTTCAGACCGAAGTATTTGTGCTCTGTGATGGAGTAATTGCGCTTCATGGCGGACAGCAGCCTGCTGGCATAAACGATTGCGCTATTCTGCCCACATCGTTATTGAGCCAGCACAGTGCCGTTTTCGTGACCACTGGCGTCAGTGCGAACTTCTGTCAGCGCTGAAGAGGCGAAGTGGGTTAGGACAGAAGAAGAAGTGAGCAAAGAGACGAGATTGTAGAAGGCTGCTGCTTGGCAGGGACCACAGTGAAAGAGGGTGGCTTGTTTAAGCAGGTCTGTGAGAGGTCTTGTCAAGTCGGTGAAGTCTTTGATAAACTACCCAACGTTGAAACGAAGCCCCACAAAGCTGCGAGTGTCCTTGGTGGTTGTCAGACAGGGCTTCACGGCTCGAATATTTTCCGCATCAGGCTGTGGGCTGAAAATATCCCCAATACGCCCAAGTATTGTAATCCGCCGCGCCCAAACCAGCATTCAGACGTGTTTATCTGTCCGTCCAGACAAAACACGTCAACAATAGCTGTGAGTCTCTCAAGGTGGGCTTAGAACGTCGGGAAAAACAGAATGACGAAGTCTACCTAAAAACTTGTGGGCCACTTTAGTCCGTGAAGCCGAGAGCTTACCATTCTTACAAGTTTTTTTTTTTGGGGGGGGGGGGCATTACATCGACCGAAATAATGACTTTGAACTGATGGTGGCCATCAGGTGTTAGAAAGGTCATGTTCTCTCGGTCTATAGGGTTTCTAGCAATCTGCTAATACCGGCCCCGAAGGTCGATGGCAAAGAAGTACGCGGCACTATGCAGACAATCAAGGTCATCGTGAATTCGTGGTAGAAGGTGTCTGTCTTTTCTTGTGATGTTGCTGAGGTGGCGATAGTCCACAGCAAAGTGCCAATGGACCCAGGGCTCCATTGGTCGATCACAAAAACCGAAAAAGTCCTGGTAGTGGCTCCCATAATTAGTTTTCGGTGGTGAATCCAGATTGAACACTTCAATCTGTGAATTCTGCAGTGGACAAAGGTGGGCTGCTACGGATATGCCTTGCAGGAGCACTTGACTTGTGAAGAAGAAGTTTGCTACGGGCAGCTAGGCTCTCTCTAGGCCATGATGCTCGGAACTGCATAAGGAACAGCAACACAATAAGTGATCAGCAAATCAGGAAGAAACGCAGCGTAGTGTCCGCCGAATTCTACAGCTGGTTTGCATGACATGTAGACGTACGTGACAGTTTCTGGAGCTAGATATATAAAGTCGCTGCAGTTCAATCAGCACAAAGTTTGCCACGGACTGTCACTGCGTTGTGGCAGTTCAAGGCTTTGCACACCAGCGAAGCATTCAATAAGCGCAGAAATGGCGACGGGAAAAGCCAGCCTAAGTATCAGGTCATGGGGCGTGCGACAAAACAATAAACAGGACTACCACCAGATTATCTGTGTTGGTAAATTAGGCAGTAAACATTCTTACGGAAGGCTTTCCTTAGCGACTTGTATCACACTGGTCAAGGATGGCGTAAGCATGTTCTTCATGCGACGACTATATATCGCACTTATAACAGAAACGTGTGTGTGTTTTTGTCGATTAAAACTGGGAAATAGGGCCGTAAACATGCACTTGAGGTCTGTTTAGGTGTGCACGCAAGGACAATATTTTCGGGTAAGGCCTTTACCTCTAGAAGCTGCATACCCTAGTATTCCCAGGACATGCGGGGGTTAAATAGTGGCGAAATAAGTGCGGCGACGTGTGGGGGAGGGAGACAGATGGCTTAGAGATCGCAATGAGGGGATAGTGGGGTCATAATGCTGAAGAGTGGTGAATGCGGAAGCCTCAGTGCGGAACAGATAACGTCTACGCACATTCTCTAAAAGAGAGTTGTGTGTGGAATACAGGTTAGAAGGCGTAGAGGTCACTGGCTGTGACATTAACGAGCAATGATTGCACACGGCCACAGCGGAAGGATGTTGGCTTATCAACTGCTGTTCACCATCCGAATGAGTTCCTGAATTGAAAGGGTATTGATGGTGGCGTGGTGGCTCTACAGAGGCTACAGTAGCATTGTTGTTTATGGGGCAAACGGTAGAAGACAGATCCATGTTGAACAATTTTATGCTGGCGACGGCCTGGATGAAGGATGCAGCAGGCACCGGTCTCTTAATCAACGTTGATTTGTCGGCCGGCTGACACGCACCCTGAGTTCACGTTGGAAAACGCGTATTACAACTTCAGATGTGGACAGCTGACGTGAAGTTCCTTGCAAGACGACGTGACAGTAATGTTGAAAAGATCATAGAACTGGAGAACGTCTACTGTTCGCTTGCTCGAGGCAGTGACACTACGTATTTACGGCATAGATGGTCGTTACATTAGTGAAATTGAGGAAGTTGTACGCATCGTCAGCGATATTCTTTGAATTTGCGAGATTTTGTCAGCCTAGGACATGTTGTGGTCGGTATTCTGGCACAATGCTAGCACTTCTTGAATATAGGTCATTTTAGGCTTGGTGGACGTCCGAGTATGTACGGCAATTACTTCGAGGCAGCAAGCTGCTCACCAAATGGGTTGCCGAAAACTCGCAGAGCTGTTGTTAGAACATGTCCGAGCTTGTAACCTCATGCTTGTGGGTTCCAAACCACATACGAGGAGTTTTCTCAGGGTTTAGTGCCATATTTGCCAACATAATGGGTGGGTGCCAGCCATAATTCTTGCTGACGCGCTCGCACACGCCAAGCCGCTTATCCACATATTTGTTGCTCTCCCCAGAAAAGGTACCAGAATCATGAGGTTGCGTTATGGCTAAGGACGAAGTTGCTGGCGGTAATGGTGCCGACGTATTCGGTGAAAGTGCGTCCTAACCCCGAGCCATGGTAGCAGAAAGCAGGATGCGTCCAATGCGGAGCTCTCTCGTCAAGTTAGGTATCAAGCGCATCCACCAAAAACGTTACGTGGCAATAATAGTCACGCGCAAGCCACAGTGAAGATCACGCATGGACGTCAACCTCTTCCACATGCTTCAACACGCCTTTTAGAATATGTCTCACAGTACACTGAGAATGTCGGTGAAAATCACGCAAAAACATTTCATATCTTCGTTCTCTGGATGCTGTTTTGTATCCGTCGGCAAATACTGTGAACGTGGGAAACTAGTAGAACGAGCAAAGTGTGAAACAAGTGAATTTCTTTCACTATAAATAAATTCGTAAAAGGAAAATTCCAGAACGTGTATTTCATAAAGGCGCACAGTGAGCTGTAACAAAAGTGGTAAAAAACAAAAAGAATGTCAATTGCGCCAGAAACTTACCGTCACTGCTCTGATTTGTTGCTGCTAAAAATCACGAATTGTTTACCAGCAGGTAACCATAAGCCGTGTTTTATGGCTGAGGTTGCTCAAAAGAAAGTTTAAATGAAAACGAAGCTCGAGAGGCTTTGTGCCAGTGCACCTCAAAATTGAAGACCACAAACTCACCCGGTACGTGACGAGTGCTAATCTTTGTATAGTGATTTAAGTATAATCCGCACACTGCCGACGTTGCCGAACTTTCCCAGTTAAGAAATCCGACAGGCTGTCGTTCTGCTAGCCAGTCGTTATAGGTTATTTTGGCCTGTCAGCCTGTCGGGCTATCGTCACGTTTGTCGATCTGCCGGCATTACTGTCGGTCTGTCGGCATCGCTGTTGGTCTGTCGTCACCACTGACAGTCTGTGGGTACCTGCCAGGAGCAGGGGCTCCTCCTCCTTTAACGCGTGCGCATCAGGAAAGTTTTTATAAATTGGAAACATCGTGGTTGGTTCCAGAGATCTATCATCAAATTTTGACTGCACTGCCAGAGAAACACAAGCTAACACACTGGGTGTATTAGTTTCGGTTTCCCTGCCACTGCGGCGTTGAAATTTGATGATCAATTTTCGAAACCACGCGTGATTGGTATGTGGGCTTTATATGTGGGGTTTAACGTCCCAAAGCACCATATGGTTATGAGATACACCGTAGTGGAGGGCTCCTGATATTTAGACCACCTTGGGTTCTTTAATGTGCACCCAAATCTGAGCACATGGGCCTACAACATTTTCGCCTCCATCGGAAATGCAGCCGCCGCTGCCGGGATTTGATCCCGCGACCTGCGGGTCAGCAGCCGAGTACCCTAGCCCCTAGACCACCGCGGCGGGGCTGTTCCTGCAGTTAAGGTTTCAGTGTTTAGGTTGACAACACTGCGTCCTTGTGCTCTCATATACTTGTGTAAAGCCAACTAAAGGGGGCAGTATGCAATCGCTACTCATGAGTGCATGTCACGTCACTCTCTCAATACAATTTCGCTTGCACAACTCTCAATTTTTCGGTCATGCACAACACAATAATTGTTTGCTCAAAACCGACGAAGCCGACGCCGACATCAGAATTGCTGCGAAACGAGCTATTCCACACTATCGCTTTAGTACATTGATCAAAAATATATTTTCTGTGCAGTTTCTTTTTGTCAGCAAGCGCCAGTAATAGCCGCCTAATGTATTCGAAAGCGTCACTAAGGTTAGAGACGATGAAAGGTCAAAAGTACATGCTTCTCAGCATACGTTTATATTATCGTCTCCGTTTCGAATACATGCTTACGTAATCACCAGCACAAGGACACATGCCGTTTTCCTTATTGTTCAAAAGGAACATGGTGGCAAGTTGACGTCAACAGTGGCAAGCACCGTTGACATTTGTCTTGCGAAATGTACTTCTTTTTTCGTGCTATACAGAGCTATATACAGCCATCAAAGTCCTACGTTGTGGTTCGCTGCATATAGAGGACGTGGTGGTGATGATTATAAAACCTTCAACAGATACGCGGTGCTTTTAACATACTTCCTTGAAAGCTTGTTTAATTCTTATAAACATTGCGACGCACACTTTAACGACAGCACTCATAACATCTTCACAAGTCGTAAAGTTGGCGATTGCTGATTTATTCAGTTCCTGAAGCACTTCTATGTAGCATAAGTTGAGAAAATGGGTGGTTGCTGGACACATAGATCATATTGAAGTGTGCAGTTGCTCTATACAGTAGCTTATTTTTTTTCAGATGACTGACCAGTTTATTCAACCATAACGGGCGCGTGCGATCAAAAGAGAATCAGTAAATGTTTAATAAAATTATTCCAATTGTGAAGCCTATGAATATAAAAGTAAGAAACAAAAAAGACAACATACACATACGATTAAAAAAACAAAACGGCATCACTAATAAATTGACGGTAATTTTTTACTATATTCTGACCAAATTTATTATTTAGAAGTCACTCTTACGTGAAATTTAGGCTGGCATCGACACAAAGAAAACGTGGGCTTCAAAGCGTACCAGATACTTGGTTTCTTGATGCACAAATTACATCAATGAACGCGAGACACAAAGCTAGTGGCTTAAGAAACTTTCTTAGACTACTTTCAGGATATGCCTCGGTCGTAAGAAGCTCTCATGAGGATAGCCTGAAAACAAAACTAGAAAAGTTCAATGCCGTGGCGTCATCTTGCTTCATCTACAAAATAAACACCGATTAAACTCCGTCACGCAAATTCTAGCCCTGCGAGTTAGACCACTAGATGCAAAAAGGTTAAAAAAAACTTCCCAGTTTTTTTTTACAATTCATGGACAACATAAAAATAACATTTAAAGGCACTTTAAAGTGCCTGGGAAACGGAGTACTCACTTTATACTTTGTTCGCAATGATCTGCTATTCTTTTTCCCGGCTGTGATTGAACTTCTGAATGCATTGCCAAGGTTTCTGGTGAATAAAAGCGATGTGTGCTCTTTTGAAAACTTGTTGGGAATGTTTTTTTTTTATGATTATGGTGCCACTTGTTAAATCGATATATTTTCTCTGTATTTATTCGTGCGCTTGCTTTAAGGATACTCTAGATAGGGTTCACAGTAATATTAAATAAAATAAAATAAAGCATAATAATGTTCAAACACAAATATTTAGAATAACATTAGACAGCGTTTTTATATCTTTGTCACTAAAAGTTTTAATTTACCGGAGTTCACTTTTGGTGTAAATTTCCTTTACCACTTATTGAAACATCACAAAATCTGATATTTAAAAACACATAAATTTCCTGTAGATGCAGTAAGAGTATTTTCACATGCTTAAAATAAGTATGCTTCTGGGAGGAGCTGCACTGTGTTAAATAAATGGGTTGTGCATCCCAATCGGAGATGCTGCATTTAGTTCAGGTTTTTTTTTTTTCGAAAGTTCGTGAGGACTAAGACAGCGGTTTACAGGAAGATGGAAGTGATGAGAAAGCTTGAAACTGACAATTTACATGAAGCCAGCATTTCGGCATGCTTCACTGACTTCGCTAAGGCAGACGCATTATTTATTAAGAGCTTCCATGTGCAAGCTTCGTTTACTTTGCCCGAACTGCAATTTCAAAGGAGCAAAAGTAAACTAATGGTGCAGAATAAGGGGCGATTGTTACAAAGACAAGGAATGATCGTGAAGGGAAAGGAGTGTTGTGGAGTCCTGTACTGCAGACGGGTTTTGTTTTTATCTGCAGGATTCAGAAGCCTCCTGGGAGCAGTTGCACTGAGTCATGGATTGCACTACACCATAGCAATTTGCCAAAAAAAGTAACATACATGCGCAGTAACTAGACAATAAGTTAGAATGTCATGGTAAAAACCTTCAAAAAGAAGCGTGGCTACTTAGGCAAGTTGTTAGGGCATAATGGAATGTAGGAACAGCGCAACTCAGAAGTAGCAACTGCGAAACTACGAAAGCAAAAAAAAAAAAACAAGGACAGAAAAGAGCTCTAACTTTCAACAAAGATTTAGAATCGGAGTGGTATACGATTATACGCGAAAAAAAGGAAAAAATGGGCATGTGTATAAGGTCAGAAACAACCACTGCGATACAATGTCGGCAAAACTTTTGTCTCTTGTTGAATGAGCTGAAAACAAATACACACGTAGTTTAAAAAAGATTGAAATACGCAATCTCTTTTTGCAATAACGCAACCGATAGGCAACTTACACATATACCGTCAAACTTATTTATATGATAAGCTTCAATTATCTCACCCGTGTCCAGCGAGTTGTGCTTGCCTAGTACCTCGCGGCGCTAAAAGAGGGGCACGCATCTGGAGTCTCGGCAATGGATTACGAGGTCTCCTTGTACCGCATTGCGCACATTATTATTGTGTTGTCTTAAACAGTCGTTGAGGCACCTTCCAGTTTTCCCTAAGTATATTTTTCCGCACGATAGTGGAATAAGATATACGATATGCGTAACACAAGGTACAAAGCGCGTTCTGTGTTTCACGGTGCATCTTACTCGAATAGCAGCTGGATTATTCGCCAACTTATAAAGCTTTGAAAGCTTTTCTGGGGTTGAAACTACAACAGTGACACCAGTGCGTTTACAAATGTTTTTCAGCCGATGCGACACTTTATGCAGGTAAGAGACTGCAACACAGTTCATAGGAACTGACGCGTTTTGAGGCTGAGATCGCCCTCCTTGATTTTTAGTTTCCTTCAAGGGTTTTTCCTCGACAGCAGAAATCAGGGCGTTCGAGTAACCATCGCTTAAGGGGCGCTCTACATGTGCTTTAAAACTGCATTGCATAGAGTGCGGGCACGACCTCTAAAGAGTGTTTACCAGGCAAATGTTGATGATACCCCTTTTCACCAATTTCGAATGAGCTGAGTGGAAAGGCAAAAGGGGTTTACCACTCATCGGTGAAAACAGCCAGCACAACTGATTGCTTCATAGACAGAGTGTTAGGTCTAAAAACCTAATCGAAAAACCAGATGGTAGCTTATGAGTAAGTTTGAGAGGATACAAGTGCTTATTAAACAAACCTAGGAGACTAGGGACAACAACTTCAGAAGCAGTATCCAAACAATCAACAAATACCATGAAATCATCAACAAACCTACAGACCTTCACAACAACAGACAAGTCGGAATCTTTCTGAATATTTCACGGTAAATCTGTAAGTTGCCCATCAGTTGCGTTGTTGCAAAAATATATTGCGTACCTCTATGTTTTTTAAGCTCCATGTGTATTTGTTTTCAGCTCATTCAACAAGAGACATGGGTTTTGCTGACATTGTATCTCAGTGGTTATTCCTGCACCTTTCTACGCATGCCCATTTTTCTATTTTTTGCCTATGTATGTACACCACTTAGATAATAAATCTTTGCCGAAAGTCAGTGCGCTTTTCTGTCCTTGTTTTTTTTGCTTCTATAGTTACGCAGTAACTACTTCTAGGTTGCGCTGCTCCTACATTCGGTGAAAAACACTCTTAGTTAAAATATCAGTGTGTCACTGGTCCTCGCGGCACACCTAATAATTAAATACCCTACAAACTTGATTTAACGAAGTTGTGTGGGTGATCCAAGTCTTTCGCTGCATCGAGCAAGAGATATTGTGGTCACTTTAAAAGAATATTTTATGTGGCACCAGCTGAAACCTACCATGGCACTTTATTTGCAACAAATAGATACGCCCACGCGTAAACGGTCGGCTATTGCGGCAGGGCCATGAATTCCTCCCGTCACACGGTACGTCAAACGAATGTCACGTGAACTTCGACAAGCTGCTGATATTCAAGCATGACAAAAAGTTGTCCACTTGATGAGCGAAAAGCAAGACATGTGAAGTTCATTGCCATCAGTGGTGTAAACCATTGAATAGTGAAACCACTACGTTTCGGTGCGAGTATTTCAAAAGACAACAAAGCACTACCAACCAGTGAAATTTCATGCGAACAGTGCTACCAAATGTGGCGTGCGGCCTCGTAAAAATAAAGCTGGTGTTGCGAAGAGTGTCTAGCGCTCTACGTTACAGTGCATGTACGAAAAATAATAAGGCGTCTGTGTAAAAATGGGAAGTAAATCCGCACCCCTTCCCTCATATGTTAACAAAAGTTCGTTTTATTGTGTTAGGTGCAATGAAGCCTTCGTTAATCTAAGTTGATTACAGCTTGAACTTTATGTGCACTTGTCGGAGAATGCAAATTTTTTAATGTGAGAAGTTGTAAAAGTTCTATTCCTTAGATGGTGCTTTAACTGTGTAGTGAACAGCTTCCTTTATACCATTCGTGGTTTTGCTTGGAATGTGCTAAACTTGCAAATGAGAAGGTTACCTTAAGACGCACGCCTGCCATCCAGACTAAGCTATACAACGGAAAACGCTAGGTGGTAGGCAATAACGAAGTCCCAAGAGGTGCGCCAAGTTGCTCGACACCGTCCAATGAACTCACAGGACAATTAGAGGCGCATATACGACGCCCATCATCATCACGTCCATTACAGTACCAGTAGTTTGGTTCTGTTTTGGTGCCCCTCGTGTAGCCCTATACATCCAGAAATGTAACTTCTATGCTATTCCGGACCTTACCGCTTCTTAAGCCCAGTTACCGAACTCACATTTAAAATGGCCGCCGACAAAACCACCATCCTTATCCCTCATACCGGTTATTGCATGTAACATATCTCATGCCCTGTACCTCAACCACCTCCTAATTAACACCGGTTTGGTGCTCCACCCACCAGGAAATCAAATAGCGAGCTGAAAAGATCGACGAACAGCGTATGAAAGAAGATGACATGGCACAGTCCCTCCGATTCAAGTGCCATCTTATCCACGACTCACATATAGCGTAAATATACTTTTTCCGTAATATTATGTGCAGGTAGCATGCCTATATACTCAGAGCCGTACGTTTACGTGTTAGAGTTCATTGTGATTTTGATTACAGACACTCGCGAATTGGGAGCCTCATGAAGGGCTGCTGTAAACACTTGGCCCTCTCGACCCAGTGAAAAATAGTAGCAACAAAGTAAAAAGTGCATTTCAGAGGTGTATGTGCCTGTCAATGTTCTGCACTGCAACACAGTGTCATTTGTGTTTTTAAATACAATTGCAACATCTATATAATTTACGATGTTATTGAAACTTGTCAAACAAACAAGTACGCATGGCTACAGCAGTCAATTGATTTCTGCTGTGTGATTTTATGATGTTTAGGTGATATAATGTTTTGTATACCTTTGGTTGCTTGATTTCACAGATAACAAGATATTAAAAATGGCACCAACAAAACGAAAAAAAAAGACACACAAAAGAACACCTAGAGAGGTTTCACGTATATTCGTTCACATAACGCAAGAACTGCACAAATATGTTTACTTTTACATAACAAGGTACTTCAAAAAACATACAGTCAGGCAAAGAACACATACATCGTGAATATTGCTACGCAAGGTCCAGTCACGTACCATTACCAGTCTGATCTAACCGCTGTTTCTAACTGGTGCCAAACTTGGCTGATGGAATTAAACATTAACAAATGTAAGGTTATGCATGTATCCCGCAACCCCAAGCATCAGTCAACTTATTACCTAAACAACATAGCTTTAGAACTAGTTACATCATATAAGTACCTTGGAGTGCACATTACAACTAATCTCAGCTGGTCAACACATATTGAACATATCATCAACAACGCTTATAGCATGTTAGGGTATTTACGCCGCAATTTTTCTAGAGCCCCATCGTCACTAAAACTATCGCTTTACAAATCCTTAATACGCCCCAAGTTAGAGCACGCAGCATCAGTATGGGATCCAAGCCAAAAAAATCTAATCGCTTCTCTCGAGCTTGTTCAAAATAATTCCGCTCGCTTTATCCTGTCAAACTATAACCGTACTGCCAGCATATCTTCAATGAAAAGCAGCCTTTCCCTTCCCTCTTTATCATCACGCAGGAAACTTTTTCGATTAACCATGCTACATAAAATATATTATCATTCCTTCCTGCGCAACGAACTCTTACCCCAACCACTATACATTTCCCATCGCATTGACCACCGTCACAAGGTTGGCATTAACTATTATCATACAAAATCTGCCACTCAATCATTCTTGCCCCGTTCGTCCCGGGAATGGAACCACCTTCCCGCTGAAATTGCGGGTATCACCGATAACCAACTGTTCCGTGCTGCCATAGCCAATATTGTATATGCAGAAATATCTGATGTTTAATCTGTGTTTGTGTGACCACATTGTTGCGATAATACTGATTTGTTTTGTCTTTCCTTTTCCTTTTTATGTACACAACATTTTTTGTAACCATGCTACCTCATGTTATGCCTTTGTTCTGTACCACTCCCCTCTGTAATGCCTCTGGCCCTGAGGGTATAATAATAAATAAATAAAATAAATTACTGTAATGAGTCAGGTCGACTCATTGAGACAAACATTGCGTTCGAATACGAAGCAAATAAACTTAACACCGTCAGATCAACCTTCATATACTAAAGGAGCTTAAAAAGGTTTTCTAAATATTTCCTAGTGTACCCCTTTCTCTAGGGAAATGGTGGCCAAAAATAGGCCATTATTTGCAAATCGCTTGTTTGCCACGAACCCAAGAGTTCTTAGATCCTGAATGACCTACAGCCTGGTGTCTTTATACCTGTTATTATTTGATGTTTACCATTATGCTATGGCGTCAAATCCATTAAAAAGGTACATACACATGTACGTCTGCACAACCGCAGTCTGATTTTTCTATATGTTAAACATTGTGTTAGCAGAGTGTGGCTGACATTATACCTAGCTCTGGCGATGTACCATCGTTTCAAACGTCTTCCTTGTGTTCTCCGCTAAATGAACCTGTAATTCAAGAGTATAGTGCATGCCAAAACATTTTGAATATTGTCTATTTTCCCCAGTCATGTCGCCCTGAACTGACAAGGAGACACTTGTGACACGTTGTGCCGTAATTCAACTTGCACTTTATTTATTGGCGATGCACCTTCTTTAAACACACTCGTCCAGCTTATTCGCGCATTGAAATAATGCCGGGGTGATTGCAGTGGCCAGGGGTTCACTGCTCTACTATCAGATGACTTTGTTCCTTAGTTTTATTGGTCGCTTCAATGCTGTGCAAATGAAGCGCAACTGTATTGAAAGATGTCATTACTTAGCAAAAGTCGAGACGCGTGTTCTGCTGTAGCACGTTGTGTTATTTGTTCGCATGCGTTATGTTTGTGCCGGTATATGTGCTTAAGTGTACAGTATATTGCAATCATCTAATACCAGTAACAAAATTGTAGCTGCTAGTAATCGCAGTAAAGTACACGCTATATCAGACACACATAAATAGACAAGTCAATAAATGGGTTCTGGTGGCAGGGTTTAGCTCTACAATTGTAGTACGTAGGCACGAATAAGTTACCAGCTGTGACACAGCAGCATGCCTCCTCAGACTGAATAGATCACCGTTCAGAATATCTCATGTACAAGCGCACTTGTTAATCATGACGCTTTTACTCTCAAAGCTGATACTTCCTGAATTTCCGTCATATAAGGCCGTTCGTTACGACGATTGCCGTGTTATCATAATGCTGAGAAAATGTCATCCAGTCGCTCCTTAATGAAATGTCAGTGAGAGCATAAATTTAGAAGAACTTGTCTTCATATAAATTTCTATAACGAATCACAGTATTGTGAATAATTCCATAAATTCTATTTCTTTTTTTGTTTTCTCATTCAAACTAGCGCTTCAAAGTTTCATTACTTATGAAATGACTGGTGAACATTCATAACTGCGTAGAACGGACGCGAGCACCAGATGTATCAAAACGCATTCCAAGAAACTCATCAATCTCATCAAACTCATCAATTCCAAGAAACTCGTCAATTGCGCATGTTTGTAACCATGTGCCACCGTACGAAGGTGTATATAAAAAGGGACGTTAGGCTCCTGTGTCATGAGCATTGAGCAAGCTTCCTGCTCTGTCGACCATCCAAGACTTCGACCAAAATGAAATCCTTGCTGTTTTCCGCGAACATTTTGCTTCTGGTTGTACTGTGAGTATGCATAACCATTCACCAACGTACTCTGTCATAGCGTGGATGTAAAAGACTATTTTTAAAGAGCTCGATTTCATGCTTTTAGTACATCTCGCGCAATTGCTGGATTATCTTGGGTCATCAAAGAATGAACTACCTAAAAATGCTTTCATGCACAAGCTTTCAGCACCAAATACATTAACGAACTGATGGCTGTGCATCATCTCTCGTCTAGAAAAGTGCAGAGCAGTTGAAATTCTACCTTCAGAATAAGTGCCTCTTTATATCAGCAAATCATGCGGAGTGCTACAATGAACATTTGTTGCCAGTATTCCGTTTTGCGTCAATTTACGGCATCACCAGTTTTAATGCCTAAGAATGGCCGCTTTTGTTCGCATGACTATCCACCTCCGCTGCCACCAATTCTCGTTGCTGCTATCCATACATACAGCAAAAAACCAGGTTTGGAGATAGACTGAAGCCTAGGTTTCTTTCTTGGCAGCCAGGCGCGGTAGCACAAACCCATGAGTTCTTGAATCTCTTTCGGAAAAGGAACCCATGAATGCGATACGTAGCGCAACGAAAAGTAATATTGGGTGTAATACTGAGGGACAGAACAGCGCAATCTCATCAGGAGTCAGGCCATGGGACCAGCGTAATACGCGGGTGGTGTAAAGCTTCCTTTCCATTAGCTCAGCCACCATTCATCCTTATGATTGTATACCACAAAAACAAAAAGGTGTGTACATCGCCGTCAAGACATGCTTTGAGTGCTTTGGTACTCCCTAAACACAAGCAAAACCCCTTGGCGCTTCGAGAAAATTGCCAAACACGAAAAGTGGCGTGCGCGTTCCTGACATATTACTTACTTTTAACAGTGGAGCTTGCGAAGTTTCGAGTAGCACCGTGTCTGGTCCGCGCTAAACTCGGCGGGTGTGCGCCACGGAAAGCAGGTATACGCCTTGACTGCTTCAAATTCATTATTAAATAAATGTCATGGCCCGGAATTCAAAACCATGCAGATAGGGCATAGCAAATGAGTGGGAGAGGGAAGTAAGAGTGAGTAGGAGCCATATAGAGAGAGGAGGAAGGGAAATAGAAAGCTGAGGTTAAATCATGGTGCATATTTTTTTGTAGTATTGTTTATGCGCCACAAAGGTATGCCAAGCAGCTCTCAGTATAGCATAATCGGGAATATATTTGTATAGCAAGGGCTTAGTGAGCGGATGGAGGAAGAAAACAAAGAGAAAAGAGAGCAAATCGTGACGTGGCGTTGTATGGTATGGTTAAAAACAAAATGAAAAGAAAATGAGCAAACAATACAGAGGATAATGTGGTGAGGAGGGCAAGAAAACAAGAAGGAGATGGTGTGCAGGTTCACCATAGTGTAACCATCTACAATATAGAATACTGTACATAAGAAGGAGGCGGAGTGTGAGGAGGCAGACTGTAAGCAGAGGGGGAACAGTACCGAAGAGACGTAAAAACATTAAATAAACAAGAAGAAATTGAAAAGCAAAGACAAAAATTAAAGAACAAAAATGAAAGACGAAGAGAGGACTTAATCTGCGTTTGCCAGTTCACAGGCCTTGCTTGCCAGCTTCACTGTTTACTACGGCTTTAAAGGCATGAAGCTGGCTTTAATTTCTTTCTCTTGTTTTTCTCCCTTCCTCTCCTCATATCATATTGGCCAGTCCTCAATCACAGTCTTCCCACCCACCCTTTCTATTTTTTTTTTCATGCCGAAAATCAGACCTCAATCTATGAACTTAGCATCGGCACGCTTCAGTCGCTGCTAACAGCAGAGATGTTCATGCAATCATATTCGTACAACATTGAAATGTGTCAACGTATATTGCCAAATATTTTGACAGAAGATCAGATTCTCATATCAGGCACGGCTGTTCCTCAACAAGCCGGCGATACAGAGAGCATCAATTATTAATAAATGACACACACAAATTTACAAGTGACCAGTGCATTTTTATGGGTAATATTGCGGTACGCTCGCTGGCTCAGGTTTTTTTCCGTACAATCGCCCCGAATTTATTAGGCTAAAAAAAGCTTATCTTGAACATGGGTTTTATTCTGTGCTTTATTTCTAGCGATCACACTTGAAGTAGACGCCCAACTAGGAGTTATAGAGGGCTCTCTGAAGGCGGCTTCGCATGCTCACACTGCGACTGCCGCGCCATTTCTACAGACCTGAATGTTTTAAAAATTATATTACTCGGTTTTGTTACCCTGGTTCATGTTAGTCCTTTAGCTCACATTGCTCCACAATAAAGGTGCAATTTTGACGGTTTCTCTTCTTGTCTTTTGTTTTGCAATACTTCTTTAAATAATTTATTATGGCCGATGTCTCACTGTAAGGCGTGAGTAGGTTGGGATACTTGGGATTGCTGGCGTACTACACGTCCCTCACATATCCTGCTACTTCATGTTGCTCCTTATTGAAGCGTCTGTTCTTATAAAGCATGCTTATAGAAAAATGCTGCAATAGCAAATTATTGCCATTTTGTTGTGTCACAGTTACGAATAAAATAATATGTATAGAAACAACCAGACACAGGAGAATGCTGGGGCTGTTTTTTTCTGTCTCTGTGGAAAAATGATCGGCCTTAATTGTGTGGGTACAGTGACAACGCTACAAAATGCGGCCGCTCATTACATGGGTCACTTGATCCAGGTACCATGTAACGAACAGTAAGTTCTACATTCCAGATGGGCAATCTTCGAAGGCGAAATCGCAGAAGCCAGAAAGGATGGTTACAAATACTGCAAGCCAAAGAACGGATTGCGTCATCGAAGAGACTCGGTAAGTACTGCATGAAAGTGAATTGTGGGGAATCTCTATCAAGATAACCTGCAATACGCAGACCTATGATTTCTGTGATTCATGACAATGAAAGAAGCAGATTCATAGGTTTGTCGGACCAATGTTTACAATGAACATTTGCATGTCGTCGCTTTCTATTATACGCCTGCATGAAAGGATATTAGCAACAAAGAATTAAAGCATTTTAGTATTTCTGTCTCGGCTGCAGCGGAAATATTCCAACCTATCTTCATACTTTTTGTGTTTTACAGTTGTTTAACATTATTTTTATTTTTACTTATTTTGTTTTTGCTTCGTATTGTGGGCATTTGTTATGTTTCTCAAGCATGCTCATCCTCACAAGTGTTCATCGTCTTCTTCGGCTGTGGGGATGCGGCCCGCCTGTGATTTGTGCTTAGGGTGTGCACGGTCTCTTCACCGTGCATTCGAGGCCTAATATATCAAGGTTGCTTTCACTGTTGCGTCACAAGTAGAGAAGGCTGCTCAGCGATCTTTTTCCTTTCTTCCTTGCGTATTTTCGTATTTCTCACTTGACTTTTTTTTCGATATCTATACGTGCTCTAACTTGAAACACGCCAACTGACAATGATAGTACATGACAAAATACGGCAGCCCGGGCGCCTAGAGTGTTAACTGCTTCAAATGAACAGAAAAGAGGGCCGCCCTGTTTCGCTCTTTTTTCAGGCTTGACACCACCATAGCTTCGATAATGTTTTTCATCATATTTAAAATAGAGTATCGAGTCGCCTGTGTACTACGTTGTCGATAGAACTTTACTAGGTAGCAAAAAGTTGCCCTAGATATCTCATGTGACTTATCACGAGAGATCGCTTTACTTTCACGTGCTACTCAATAAGGTAACGCGTTTCATACATTCTAAGATAATTTTAGCGCTGCCATAATTGCCGTTTTTTTTCAAGATTAGTTCTTAGTCTTACAAAACACAGAAGGTGACTCAAAATGTATCTTCGCAGGAGCCTGACAGCGGAGATAATATGATTCCTTACGAGGGGCCTGATTCGGTAAGTTTAATAGCTGCACAGTCCGCAAATTTTTCACTTGTTATTCAAATGTTTGCCGCTGAGGCCAACAGTGCTGCGTTTATGTGGCCGAGCAAGAAATGGGTTATGCAAGAAATGATGAGCAAGAGCCAAAGTGACCACTTGTCTTCACTTATTTCTAAAACAATGCTTCAGACACTACACTTGATGTGAATACTTATGCAGCAAACACAGTGCTTTTACGTATACCTATGAGAAGGCAGTATTACGAATGCAGTGGCGCTTAGTGCAAGAATGCCTAAACTTGTTACGTTCACTTGATTTTCGCCTGATGGATTTCCGCCTTCGTTCCGTTGTGACGTCTGCTGAAATGCGCAACGTAGACGCATGGGCACGCAAGGAACATATGAGAATGGGCGCATGTAACAAAAAGGCTGAATATGTTTAGTGCACATTTTTGTTGTATAATAAGCATAGCTCTCACGTTTTACAATATAAAGCTTTGTGTATACAAAATTAAAATCCTTATTATACCTACAGTGAACCATCAAAATATGACATTTTCGGTATATATGTGTATGAGTGATTGGGGAAGGTATTGCCTTACATCTGTCACAAAAAGCACTACTTTATTTACGCGTTTATTCTTAGCTGGGATATCTATAAGGTAATACCTGTATTTGAGTAGTATAGCCAGTTCAGTAGCAATAAGAGTAACATTTATAAGGAAGAAAAGACTAAGTAACTATGAGATACTTCGGTTTTGGACCCCATAAAGTCTGCCTTTCCAAGCAATGGTGGGTAAACGCCAACACATATGCGTTGTTAGCAAGGATTTTTTACAACGTGACCTATATATTACAGAGGCCTACAAAAAAGGCTCCCACAGTGTTGTCTTGAATACTTTTACACCACACCCCTCTTCTACGATTAAACCTGCAGTACTGCAATAGAAGAAAACCAATACAGCAGCGGATTAAACAAAGATCGCGCTTAGCACGGATTCAATTATGCCTTGTCATGGACGTTTGATTTATTTTCGAAATGCAAATGCCTTTCAAAACTTGTAAAACTCGTTCGTCACACACGTGCTTTTTTGATTGACAATTTAAGTATACCCGCTCACAAAAGTTTACGAAACTTGGCGACCACTGAAAATTTGAACTATTGTTCTCATTATTGCTGGAGCTCACTCGTCCGAAAAATACAATATGAATATGCGCGCCACCATATTGGAGAACTCTGAAAATTTTAACCACATAAGGTTCTTTACCAAGCGGCACCTAAATGCAAGCACACAGGTGTTCATCATTCTCGCCTTCGTCGGAAATGCCGCTGCGGTGGCCGAGATTTCATACCACTACGTGCGGGTCAGCTGCCGGGTGCTTTAGCCACTAGACTACCGCGAAGGGTCAACTATGGTTCTGTTAGTGCACATCGCTTCAAAGCTAGCGGGTTACTGTATAGGTCGCAGGCACTACATCTATTTCGTACATTTATTTGGAGGTTAGTTATCAGACACACCAACATTATGGCTTTAGCAATATTCAAAGAACCAAGACGCAAATAGATAGATAGATAGATAGATAGATAGATAGATAGATAGATAGATAGATAGATAGATAGATAGATAGATAGATAGATAGATAGATAGATAGATAGATAGATAGATAGATAGATAGATAGATAGATAGATAGATAGATAGATAGATAGATAGATAGATAGATAGATAGATAGATAGATAGATAGATAGATGAAATCTGTTGACGTGCATCTGGATTGTTGAATATACGCATTTAAAATCTGGCTTCGTACTAGAATCAAATCCCAGCAGTGTGCGTGGTTGTCTCCTGCTGAACAGCTACGTCGCCGTTTTAGAGCTTTATCGCAATGCAATTGTCGTGTCTGGCAAGGGGTAGCGTTAGTAGAAATAGTAATCTACGGCTGAAAGGCGCTAACGAACGAGGCGTCCCGATATGTAGAGTGCGTAATGATTGGTTGGTGCAAAGCTGGTAACATTTTACAACGCCCCACCA
Source organism: Rhipicephalus microplus (assembly GCF_043290135.1). Taxonomy (NCBI): domain Eukaryota; kingdom Metazoa; phylum Arthropoda; class Arachnida; order Ixodida; family Ixodidae; genus Rhipicephalus; species Rhipicephalus microplus. The sequence goes on along the minus strand of NC_134702.1, from coordinate 165,252,254 downwards.
CAATGGTCTAGTGGTTAAGGTACTCGGCTGCTGACGTGCAGGTCGCGGGATCGTATCGCGGTTGCGGTGGCAGCATTTCCGATGGAGGTGCAAATGTTGTAGGCCCGTGTGCTCACATTTGGGTACGTGTTAAAGAAGCCCAGGTGGACGAAATTCCGGAGCCCTCCACTACGGCGTCTCTCATAATCATATGGTGATTTCGGGACGTTAAACCCCACATATCAATCAATCAATCAATCAACATTTTACAATGACCTGGCCTAACGAATGCACCATTAGTTTGAATCGCACCATTTGTCAAGCGCTTTTTAACGCGCAGATTCTTCGTCGACAATCAGAAGTCGGTCAGCAACTGCAGGTTGTTTGTGTACGCTTCCGAAGTAAGGTTCAGCGAACAGGACAAACTCCGCTTGGTTAGCGTCCACACTCCTCCTCGTCCACGGTACTTGAAGTAGACCCACGACCGCCTCAGTGCCAGATCGCGCTGAAATCAGTTGAACTCACACATATTATTGCCTGTTTCAGTGGTGCAAGCTAATTTGAGGGGTAAAGTATTGTCGACATGACGGCACATTCGAAATCAAACGATTCCTTCGCCCTCTGTTGAGTGCGTTGACGGGCATGTACACTATCCCAGACTCCGCTATCTCGCTTCACAGGTACGCTGGATGACATAGACCGCACGGCGCGAGCCCACAATCGAGAGGGCGACGCGCAAGTACCATTTTTGGGTTTCGGCGCTTGAAGTCATAAAAACTTGCCAGACTACTGCATAAAGTCATTAGGATTAGTACTGTAGCATGATGTCAAGTTAGTGCCAATGTCCGTAAGCGCGCTGCGAGAAAAGTGACTATAATATCGAAATAAAATATTATCATTTGTTCAGGTTCCCACTTGGTCAGAGCCACCTCTGAATACAGGAAATCTGTAAGCCAGAGTACACTTGCCTCCGAAAAAAGGTGGCCGTACCCCTTCAGGCGTTAAAGTGGATGCATCCACGTTAAGTGGAGCTATAGCTCTGTTATTTCAGTGTACAGTAACATTTAGACTACTTGCGTAAAAACAAGTTTTACTTCCGTGTTTTACCGATTTTCGGAACACAGGTATCAACATGTTTTTATGTGTATTCTTTCTCTTGTATGGCAGAGACGGCGCGTGCAGTGTACGTTAAAATGAAAAGACCTACTCCTGGATCTAGCACACGTTCACGCGCCGTGTGTACGTTTCGGTTCCGACAGTAACTACACAGTGCTTGAAACAGATGAAGAAACGTTTAACAATCTTGCTACGACAACTCCTTTGAAATTAGGATTCGTCATTACCGTGAAGGACTTGTACAGCGATGTTTATAGAAGAGATCAGTACGTTTGTTACTCGCAATCTTTCTGGCTTGTTATATCAGGAAATGAAATCACAGGCAGAGCTGCACACCGGTTTGCTTTGAAAAAGAGCATGGAAATCGTGGTTCTTCTTTTATTCTTCTTTAATTAGCACAGGATGTGTGGTTTTGTAAAGCAAGTAGTGTGAAGACCTGGTGGAAGCTTTAGTTTTTTGTCAAAATATTCAGAGAAGGCAGTAGTGTGATTGAGGAAAAAAGCGGTAGAGCGTCCCAGTCTAGAAAAACGACTACAAAACAGATAGAGACTGGTCTGATGTGATGTGAGTGGTGTGAGTTTATGACAGGTAGGGAATCCTACGGTAAGAATAGTTTGACGATATATTCCCTAAAGATGCTAAACTTTTGCTGATAAAGTATTTAAATGGGTTGCTCAGAGACCATCTCAATATTCTAAAGATCAGTTTAGTTATAGCCACAGATGCTTTCGTTAATGCCAAGAAAGGAGGAGTGGGCAACTACTCAACAGCATTAGATTGGTCTTGTTCACAGCTACTGCCCGATTTGACGCCAATATTCAATGCACACTTAATCGCAGTGATTCTGGCCATATGCAAGCTACCAACATATATCTTTTCGGCTGTTATACTGACTGATTCTTCGTCAGTTCGCACTGTTGTGACAACACCAAAGACATCTTGCTTATTGAAATTCCATATGTATATACCCAGTCGCGTTCGTGTTATCTGATTGGTTTGGGTGCCAGGACACGCGGGACTAATACTGAATGAAGCGGAGGACATGCTGGCGGCAAAATCGATTCAAGACCCCGTCCTGGATATTCTAAGACCCTGCTGCCTACATACAATCACGCGATTTCAAAATTTCTGTATGGGGCAAGAGTACACCCACTCTTCTGTTCTAAATGGCACATATTTTCAGCACCTTAAGTTTCGGTGGTACAGCTCATGGTGTGCGACAAGAGAATTCGAAGTGATATTCACTTCGAATTCCACCTTTAAACTTTTCTTTTTACAGATCTGGTTTTGTTTGTTCCTCCCATTGTCACTATTGTGCACAAACAGAAAATATATAGCACTTTTTCACAGAATACCACCGATATCGAAATTTGAGGCAATATTTTATAATATCAGCTTTCTAAAAACACGGGCTTCAGCTACCGGAAACGGTACTACTCTCCTCAGGGACTTCGGCACTAGGCCACTGCAACAGAGACATAGCCATATATAACTATCAAAAGAATCAAAACGGCAACCATTCTGATCTCACAAGTACATACTCATTGGTTATTTTTGTTATTAGTCTGTTTCGTATATTCTTTACTCTAATTTTATTTAGCTCATATTTTTATTTTTTATTCGTTTTATTTTTAAACAATTCACATTAGCCTTTTTGCACAACTAAGCTTTTAGTGTTTATAAAAATATATTTAGGCATCCCCCTCTTGTTTTTTTTTTCTTTCCCCGAAATCCCACTGCCACTAGATTCATGGCTCATCCCCCGTAGTGGGTTGAGCCAATCCTCTTAGGTCCAACCAAACAACCCGCCAGTGTGCCGGCCATTGTCGTCGCATGTAAATAGCGTACATATCCGTAAATATAGGAGAGGGAAATCCCCGCAGCCGGATTATCAGCCCTGCTCTAAAACCCACGGTTACATTCACCCGGCCCCACCTTCCTGAAATTTAATGCCTGAAATCAACACACTTATGTGGGACAAATTTTTATGCAGTATACACTGTTCGTTTACTAGCGTAGCTGTTCGTCTTTTTAAGTATTGGAATCCAGAAGAAGCGCAGCTAATACGGAACAAAATCAGTGTTTGTGGCTTTTCTGAAACATTGTTACTGTTTCGATGCTCACGTACACGATGCTATTTTGTATTTAGGATGAAGTTAGCGAGAGGAGCAGTGACAAAAAGGGCCATAAAGGTGGCGAGAAGCCGCGTGTAGAGGTGAGTGTTTTCAATTTTGTCATTGCTCTTTGCAACCCTATTTTTGGCGTTTGATATGTAGTGGCTGTATGTATCTTTCACGGTGAACCCAGAAGCACCTCAAGATCCAATTCTAGCTTCACTGCACAGCTTAAAACTAGACTGCAACTATTGCGGCACAAGTTCTCGGAGACAAGTGAGAAACAGCACACTTCCAACAAAACAGAACCCATCACGCTTTTGTCAAACTTCTTGGACAATGTAACGAAATTTCTTTCCCAATGAAGTCACCTGCCTTTACTGTGAACCGAACCCTTTATGTAATAAGCATTTCAGGGGTGTTTGAGAAATGAAACGAGGTGAGAAAAAGACAAAAGAACACGTTCTTTGCGGTTCTTTTAAGTTTTAGAAGAAAACAGATAAGTACTGCAGACCAAACCCAAATAATAAGTAGTGCAGTGGGGTATTTGAGATGGCTTGCCGTTTTTCCCGGTCATGTATTCCGGTGATGCGCCTTAGTTTGTTTTTTTTTTGCTTGTTCTTTTTGTGAATAGTGTCTCCTGAGCCTCCATTCTAACGAGACTGCAATTACGGATTGTCTGCGTCCCCTGTGCACTCAGTTTTGGTGTCACCTAGATTGGAGGCTTAAATTTAGGTAATTCTTAGTTCAAATTCATTGCGCTTTTTAAACATAAAATTGGAATATCGTAAGATGTGAGGTCTAAAACAATAAAAATTGTCATAAAATTACCCATAACCAAGTTAATTACCTAATTTTAGTACATACTCGTCGGAAAGCAACTGTAGGGCGGCATAGTTCATGCGCTGCGATGCAGACTTAGTTGTCTAAAAGTACGCGCGCTCAACTTTAAGACACCGATTTTAGAAAACATATATTAGCTAAAAAACTCCTTGTATGAAAAGTAAGACGCGCTAATAGGGAGCTTTTATTATTGTACGATGCACTTGACGGATTAACAGGCGCAGAAGGCAGCGCCAGTGAGGTGGGTGCTGTTTTTTATGTATATCCATTGTTCATTCAGCAGAATGCTGTGCACTGCTCGAGTAATTACTCGCCTGCACTTTCTTGCTTAATAAGTGGGTAAGCAGGTAGCCATTATATTGTTGAAACAATAGAGTTTCCCAAATTTAACTAGAGGGCACTCTGGCGCTGTGATCGTTCAGCAACCATGGCAATGATGTTTAGTACACACATTTGCCTAGACTTCGTACTTGCGGGTGGCGAATCGATCTTGCGGCTTCGTTTATTGCTGTGTTTCAGTTTTGTTTTGAAAGAAAAAACAAAACCTTTTCAACTTAATGACTTCATTCAAAATGGTAAGCTTAAAAGAATAAGGTTGTGAAGCGCAAACGGTGAGCATTTGCTAATTTATGTTTTCATGAAAACACAGCTTCACGCCACACGAACACACACGGAGACAAAAGCAGACCAGAAGTACGAAAATTAGACAAATGTGTGTACTACCCATAATTCCCATGCTCGCTGAAGCGCCGTGTGTTGCAGCTCCCATAGACACTAGCGCCAAAGTTCCCTCTAGCGTATATTGAGAAACTCTATGGTTGAAACCACAAAAATCTGTTCTTGCCACTCGGCAGATGTATATCAACACATACAGACATATGTATGTCAACGGTAGAAGGAGGGAGAGCGAGAACTCTTTTTTTATGAACCGAAATATTCATAGAGTGAGACCCGCAATTTTTCACACGCCTAGTATTAGCGAAAATATCGTGAAATATTCATAAAGTAGTACCACTGCAGAAACATTGCAAGTTGTTTTTCAAACGTAGCTTACGACTGTGCAAGCTGTGGTTCTCACGGGGTGACGACGAGGCAGCTCAAATAACAATAAAAACGCATCAAAGTTTTGATGGATGGTGATTCAGGCTGCGGTGGATATACTCCTTAGCTGCATATATGACAAAAGCTGAAGAATGCCTAATGTAAGCGGGGGAAGCCTTGAGGTGGGAATACTTGCGTCGCTTCTTGCGTGTAGTTTCCGCGCACTTTTCGAGTGCCACTTTTGTCCTCTCTTAGCTAATGGAAACTTAGCTGAAAACTTTACTTGGAGTATTCTAAACATAATAATAGATAATAGCTTCAGATAAACACGCCTTATTTGGGTAGGAATTTCATACATTCTAGTCATGTAAACATGCTCTTCATATGCCACTATATTTGGGACAATTTGACATGAGTCGTTATAATGTCGTTGCGATGTTAGAGAAATGAGACCACGAAAGACACAAATTTCCCAGAGACATTATTTTTTGTGAATTCGGCGCAGACGTGGTTGTAAGGAAATTACAGTGCCGTCATATATTTCGACGCTCTTTCATCCATTCCCGCCCTTTTTTCTTCCTTTTCATGTAGAACTTAGTGATCTAGAGTTAATTTTTTGTTCCCCATCTGTGTCACACTAACACATGTCTACCTTTACAAACTGGGCTGCAACACTACAACATGACTTCGTTTGCGTCGTCGGAAAATGTTTCATCAATTGACGTGATGTGCTCCTACGCACATCCTACAAGCACGTCCCAGAAAAATCCTTTTATTCAGAGAATAATCATATCTGGGCCACTAATCTTGCTTACGTAAACATGCATTGTTTCTCGCAGTGCACAGGAAACGGCGATTGCAAAAAGAAGTGTGAATGTCGGGATGATGGAAGCGGGACCAAATTTTGCATGCGTCTGCGCAAGAATGGTGACCGGAACGAGTTGGACCTTGCAGAGTAGCATCAGTCTGCAAGCCTGACTATTGCATTCACAGAGCAATAAACTTATCCTTTGTGACAAATTATTGCGTTATTTTTCGTGCAAACGTTCTATTGAGCTGTAGCGGTGACTACTTGATCATGAAACCAAGCTCATGAGGCTATTTAGGACATTGTTTTCTGATTCTTTTAAACTTTGGATGCTAGTAAACTCATGTGTTGTATATTGTACACAGCTGCGTCTCCCGTGGTTGTTGAAGGCCTGCTGTGCTACGTAAGGCTCAATCTAGCACATCGGTTTACACAACAAGCCCCAGATTGTTTGAAACTAATTCACTAGGGCTTCCTTCTATCGAACGCTTTCTCGCAAGGTCAAACTGCATGGTCTCTATTCCGTTCTCATAGGAAGTAGAAATTCTCGCAAGAAGAAACAAGGTATGGGGTGGGGTGGGAGACAGCATCGCCAAACGAGTTTTCTGACAATCCGATATGACACCTTGTTATTCCTATATGTACAATTACGCGATAAGTCATCTAACAATGTATTGCAAGTCAGTACTGTATTTACTACAAGTATAAATCTTGTGATGTAATGCTGAGTGCTCACACGCTTATTTGTTCATTTTTCATTTGACGAGTTTTACTTCATCCAAAACCGTTACGCGTGTTTGGAGTAATAGCTAACTGGCTTAGTGGGCCACTGGGCCCTGCGAATCAGCGCAGATAGCAACTGCAACTGTGAGGCACGCTGGCCAAGCCAGCGAATTCACGGTGCCACTGAATGGACTCGCTCACTCACTGATTTCGTGTTTTCAGCGAAGCGTACACAGTGGATGAGTGTGCGAGCGTATTTTAGGCAAGGCCTCTCCTTATTTATAGTAAATTCCACATTTTTGCATAGGTGGCTCATCGCGACTTTATGAAACGCTTCGTGTGCTCGCAATATAGTGCAAAAAAAGACAGCCAAGCTTTACAGGGTCAACGCGGTACTTTCGCTAGGTGCTGTGCCAAAGTTTTATGATTGTGGCGTCGGATCGCATTGCTTTGTCGAACGCGAGAAGGTGAAAATAGAGAAGCCCGAGTATTGAAAAAAACGCACCCTCGCTAAATAATGGTGTACTCACCGAGCATAATTAGGTTGTCGCGAGTGAATCAATTAGAAAAAAAATCTACCGTAGGTTCCGGCACCTTCTTTACAGCGTGTAAGTTTCTGATTTGTGCCGTTCCTTGTCGCCAATGGTGTGCATTCTTCGCGAACTGATAGAACAATACATTGCCGTCTTTCCACTGCGATGCCAAGCATTTTGTCGCACTGCGATATTCTAAGGGCATCGCTTTAATAGTTTTTGGGCTCGCGCATGCGGCGAGGCAAAAATAAAGCAACTATGTGACCGCTAGTCAACTCGCGCAACGTGGTAACATGTTTATTTTCAAGGTTTTCTCGTTAGCGTTATATCCAGGCGCAGAACTAGGTGGCGAATGCTCAGTTGGAGTCACGAAATTCACTTCGCTCGCTCCGCTGACTCACTGAGACGAATAGAGTAATAATATCCGAGTGATGCCCTACTTATTTCAGCGGAGCGCATTTTTGCGCTATATGCTCGAAGTCTGAATTGTGAAAAACCACGTGATCTATTTATGATCACATTACTTCATGGCCGACGAGTGTTGACGCGGCTATCAGTATACTTTGTGAATGACTTGGACGGCGTGTTTTTACTATCCGCGCAATGGTCTACTCGAACAGAAAGCTTGGTCACCCTGACATCGTGACCTCGTGAGAGTAGAAATTTATCCTCCTGGAGACCAAGGAAGTACAATATGTAGAACGCAACACCTTCAACGGTTATTCTGTATTGTACTGAGGCACTATAGACAAGCAATGTATTACTAATAGTTTATTAATGACAATGCTTGCCGCTTTATTTCTACTGTGATGTGTGTTTTTTGTGCGTATGTTCACTTGATAAAGAGTTTTATTTTTACTATTAAATTTGAAGCATTTCTTAGCGAATTTGAGCGACCTTGAGCGTATCTATCTATCCAGCCAATTAGGTTTTGGTGCTCTCGTGCTCACCCCCTTAACTTGGCGTGAACTAAAATTAGCATGGAAGGATAACATGGCCTGACGAATGTGACGTGCTGGTCAAGACATGAATGATGTCGCAATCCCGTCGCGTACGTTATCAAACACTTCCTTTTAGACATTGGCACATACCCACGGGCGTGTAGGTGCCGCTGGTACGCGGGTATGTGCCACAGGTGATTGACACTTAGTATCTACCCAGGAACGACGAGATTACACATGTGCAATTTTAACGCGCGAGCGTTAAGAAAACTACCCCACAACGGTAGCGTCGACTCACCGAATGCAAACAATAAATGTCAGGGTCCACTGGAATTGAACCCAAGCATTTTGCGTGGCAATGAAGCATTTCACCAGAAAGCTACGCCAGGTCTCGAAACTGATTATCCAACAGACGCTGATTTTTGTGAAACAGTCAATAGCAGTTGCATTGCTGCCTACCCAATTTTATAAACATTACATATGAACTTCTTTGATACAGCCGTCACGTCAGGTTAACTTCAAATGTGGTTAGTTGCCATGCGCTGAAGTTGATTTACGTAGCAGTGTCCCGGTCCAGCATCTTCGCGAGCATCAGAGCTTCATATCAGCTTCTTGTGTTGCTAATGGGCTTTCCAGACACGGTGCAAGAATACTTTAGGTGAGCAAACACCGGGACAATCCGCAGACCGATAATGCTCTGGCTCTCTAGGAACCTGGACGAAAGCACTACAAACTTTGCCCCAGGGTCTCCCCCCCCCCCCTTCTCGGTGTAGCGAAGCCCGGTGATGTAGGAAAGTAGCGGTGCTCATTTACCTTCGCCACAACACCCTCACCACATCGTCAACCACCTCCCTTATTACCCTCTTTTTCGCGGCGCGGCTCTACGCGTGTCGCGTGGTTAATATCGCACGACTACCCGGTTTTCTCAGATGTTGAAACCATCGTTCACGTGCCGGATCTGCTTTGCGAAATCGGCCAGCAGCCCGGCATGATCCTCAGACCAGTGAGCCGTGTGCCGGCACGCCGCAAACGGAGATCATAATCCGTCCCTCCCCGCGAAGCGCTTCCTTCGCGTTGTTCGCTTACCTAAATTATTCTTGCACCGTGGTTCTAGTTGACACCGCTGCACAAGTGCGAAGAACTGGTTGTACGAACAATTGCAACTCTTCAACATATGTATGTCCGTGCAACATTTGTACATATAGTTTGCGTCAGTTCATGACGTGGTGCTCAATAAAACAATTGCAACATGGACTCTCCAGATGCTTCGCATAATTTCGAATTTCAGGTACGTGGGATCTGCCGAAATTTTTACCGCTCCTACGCTTTCCACCATCACAACTATGTTACTACTTTAACGCAAAATCAGTTTTCAAAACATTGGCTGCTTCGTCTGTGAATTCGCGAATGAGTCCTTAAATTTTTGCAGAACTTTTTACCGTTGGCCCGCGATTTTTACAACCTTTGCAGCGTTAGTTTAAAAGCGGCGAGCTTCTAGTAGACGGTTAAGAGCATCGAGTAGTTCACATTGAAGTCGGCGACGTACCAATTTGTACCGGCATCGTCTAAATCGTATTATTCCGCTGTTTGGTTTGACTGCCCATTTCAATGAAGTAGTAGACTATTCGACCCAAATTTGCCTAATACCCATTCTAACGTATCCTCCATCGCCTTGACCCGAGATGATGGTGAGTCGACCTCTGGTGGTCCCTGGCTGAAGTGCGCCTAGTATGAATTGCTCCCCAAGTCGTCTTCAGTCCGTATAAGGCTCGCATGGGGGGGGGGGGGGGTGTCATGGTCGTCCTCATACTATGGGATGTTCCGCTTTTTTAGCGCAAGTTTATCTGCTCGTACGTTTACCTTGCACTATGTACAGAAGAATTTAACCTTGCTCGGCTGCATATGCATTGCAATGAGATCATTCTGGGCACTTCCCCAGAGTGCTGTGTATTGTCGTCGTACCTTTCGTTCGCTAGAATCATGCCGGTGTAGGCGCCCCTCCTTAGTTAAAGCACATTGTAAACAGCACTTGGCGTCGTCCCCGAGATGAGTATTATATTTGTGAATTGCGTTAATTTACCATTAGCGACTCGGTGCTAAAAAAAGTTTTGCATTGCAGTTCGGTGTCTCACTGCGGCGCTGTTACTCATCGGACGAGCTTTATTTGTGCTTTTATTATTTTTTAACTGTACGGCTTTGGCTTTCCTAGATCGAAGTATTTTGTGCATGCTATTCTGACACTTCGGTAAATGAATTGTCTCTTAAAAATTGAAAAAGGAGTTTCACGCAGGTTATTGAACCTCAGCCACAGTGTGCACTCTTGACTTTGGGCGACCTTTGTACAGACACACCCGTGTGCGTCGATTACAGTTTGCATTAAAAAAAATCTAGCTGTAAAAAAATAAACCATGCAGACTTGTGCCTCACATTTCTGTCTGATTATTTCACACGAAACCTCCCTGTTTTTACACAACTTTGAGCACTTTCGTGGCGTAGTGGGCATTATTCGCTTGAAAAGACTTTTGTCTCATCAAATAACCGAACCTTTGCTCTATAGCTGTCTTGCAGATATTCAATAGGAGAACGCGGCACCATAAACGATTTTATTTTTATATTGTTAAAGCAGTAAAAATTTGCGCGCTTAAGGGCTGTCAACCGCGTATCGTCAATGAAGGTATAAACAGCCTTGCTTTCATTGCAACCGTCTACCTCGGTGGATCAGTGGCTAGGGTTCTCGGCTGCTCACTCGAAGGTCGCTGGCTCGATCCCAGCCACGGCGAAACTTCGGCGGAGCACTTCGCAATTCGGTAGTACCAGTAAAGGACGATAAACGCCACACTGTAGTGGTCCTCCATAATGGTGAGCCGATTAATGCGGAAGGCCGAACAGGTTCTTCATTCGCTGCACGTAAGCACATCATATCAAGCGGCGTGGTCACGCTTTGAAGCCTGCGGCGAAGTTTAGCGTCTGTAACGAACACGGCTGCATCGGTATCTAAAAAAGCGTATGCATCGGTGCCACCTACAAAATGTTCGACATTTGACGGCAATGTTTGAGAACTTGAGCGTTTTTCTAGTGCAATTCTTGCCTCTTAAACTGTAGCAGCTAGTTCCCTCGTCTTCAAAGACTCGCCATCGACGCAAGGGTGACAAGTAGCGACGATTGGGTGAGGGTGAGTGATGAAAAGTAGTTGCTAGATAGCCACTTGAAGACTTGCTCTAAGGAGGATCCAAACTTATGTAACGAGAAAGGAGACGGTCCATGTAATTGCTCTGTGATTTGGCGTCTGTATAGCCTGGCACGCCACGATGGCAGTATAGGGTAGTATTGCCAGGGCCACCACATCCAAAACAGATCGGTTGGTTATCGCCCTTTCGCCAGGCATATGCAGCGAAGTGCGCCATCCACGCGGCATACGGCTGAGTGGAGGCTGTGGTAGCGAAGGGAAGAGCCCATGTGGTGGACAACTGAGTCGGAGCCGGGGCGTGCGCAGTACAATTCCGCCTAGAGAAATTATTCAGGCCTGCTCACTACTACGGGAACGGCCTGTGACGTCCGTCAGTTTTGAAATGGTTCTCTTGCCGAGCTGACTTGCGCATGCATGCTCCCGCAAAACGAGATAGCAGAATTGCTAAGCCTTTTTTCGTTTACTCCAGGAAGATGACCGTGTTTTTCAGGGTCTTTGGAGTTCTGCCTGGTGATGTGATGTGCTACGTTCACTAAATTTTTGCGTAGTGTACAGCTCCACACTCTCGCAGTGGGGTAGCGCTGCAGGGTCGACTGTCACCGATCCTGACTATGTGCCGAAGGCTCGAGTGTTTTCATGCCCGAAGAGAAAAAGAGAGAAAACATTTATTGATTTAAGATAATGAGTGAAGATGGGAGATTCCTTTATTCCAGGAACCCTCTGGCCTGGACAGCCCGCTGGGCTCGAGCAACGAGTTGACGCTGCTCGACCAGGTCCGGCTGGGAGATCGCAGCCTCCCACGATTCACTGACGAGGTCTTGGTCCACATCTGGTGCTGCTGCTTGTAGACTTGGGATGCTTACTTTGCACTGCAGTAGAAGGTGCACTAAAGTGTTTTCCACATTGCAATGAGGACAGACGTAGCTGTGAAACGTTGGCCTAATATGGTGCAAAAATACACAGTGGGTGAACGTGTTGCTTCGAAGATGCCTGTAGTCACTGCCTTCGTCTCTTGAGAGTTTTGGATGTGGCGGATGGTATGACCTAAGCTCGAGTCGAGAATGCTGCAGCAATGCATGATACGTTAGTGGTACGGGTTCTCTTGCCTCTGCTTCTGTTGTTGAGTGGGAGGTGCCCCGAATCTCGTTCGGGAATGCCCGGTTGACGCTTCGCAGGCTGCGGTGTGTGCCGCTTAATGTCCCTCTAGACCTTTGTGACCCGGAATCCACACGATGCATGTGTAGAAAGAAGGATTGTCCATGTGCTTTAGTAGCCTAATCACCATCGTGGAGAAACTACCTTTCAGGTAGTTCCGTACCGCTTTTTCTGAGTCGGTAAAGACCACGATAGGATCCTCACTCGTCTGGGTGGCGAGTGCTATAGCAGCCTCTTCAGCTGTTTCCGCACGTTTGGGGAGAATAGTCGCCAATGCCAGTACCGTGCCCTTGTAATCTGTGACGGTAATTGTGAAGGCGTTACACCCCTGATGTTTCGCTGCGTCCACGTATCGCCCCCCGCGGGTCATTGTCATGTTTTTTCAAGATCATGTTAACCTTGTTGAGCCGCTTTGCTCGGTGATATTGAGGATGCATGTTTCGATGGATCTTCTGAAGTTCAAGGCATTCTCGGAGCTGCGACGGTGTTTTGCCATTGTGTTCTTCGTTGGATTCTAGGGTGGCCTCCTATCCTGTGTGTCGAAGGATGGCTTGGCCTGTGAGTGACCGCTTCACTATCTCGACCTGGTTGATGAGGTGATCTTCGGTGAGTTCTTTCCACGTATTGTGAACTCCCATACGAAGCAATTGGTCAGTGGACACGACTGGCGGCAGTCCTAGGGCAAGCTTTGTAGCTTTTCATATCAGCAGAGTAAGTTTTTGTTTCTTCGATGTCTTCAGGTTGAGGCAGAGAGTTTCGTTCGTTATGCGGCTGTGAAGGAGAACTAGTACCATTTTTAAGGGTATCGTGCTCTTTGAAGCCACTGTGATGCTTGCCACTCTTTGGATTAGGTGAGTGAGTGGTTTCACGGTGTTCTGCAGCCGTGGTAGGGCAGCGGAGCCATACCCATCTTTATGTGTATGTAGTCCAGGGACTCGAAGTATGTGAACGTGTGGTATTTGAACTCTTTGTAGAAAGACCTGTGGGTCAGGTGCATCGTAGCTTGGTGGTCTACCCGGGTGCGTAGCGCAAGTACTAACAGTTATGGCTTTTCCGGAGGTCTTGATATATTCTTCATTGATGTTAACCACCTCTTGAAGTCGGTCATCCTGTTCACCTGTGCTTGCCTTTCTTATCCGCATAGTGATATCATTGGCCTCTAACGCGTGATGTAACCCACGTACCGCGTCCATGAGACGTGGTAGCTTATGAAGGGCGAAGTTGAAAAGTAGTGGTCATATCACTGATTCTTGAGGCGTGCCCTTATTAGGGAGTTGAAAAAGCTCGTTCCGGATATTGGCAATCCCTTCATTGACTGTGCGGTTGGTGAGAAAAACCAGCATGTACGCGTATGTTTTGGCACCGCAGCCGACATCTTGAATGCTACGCAAGATAGCTTCGTGGCTCACATTTTCAAATGCACTCTTCACGTCCAGAGCTAGAACAGATGACTTACTGTGCTTGTTCAAGCGGAAAGAAATATCTTCCTTTATGTGCAAGAGTATGTCTTGTGTGCTGAGCATTTGGCGGAAGTTCAACGTGGTGTTCGGGTAGAGACTATTGTCTTCAAGGTGTATGATGAGCCGCTCGTTTACCATGTGCTCAAAGGGTTTCCTAGCGCAAAACGTAAGGGAAATGAGACGAAGACTCGCAATCGCGATTGGCTTGTTGGTCTTGGGCACCATGGTCACCTCCACGTGCTTTCGGCCTTGTGGTCACTCTGTCTTCTCCTAGACTCGCGTTGCGCGTAAGCTTAGTGAGGACCACGTGTAGCTCTGCCTGCGTGAAAGGCTGGTCTAGTGCTTCGTTCGCTGCTCGTCGGTGCTCCCTGTGTGTCGAAGTGCTGATGGAGGTAGCTTGCTTGTTAACAGAGCCACGCAGCTTTGCTTGAAGTTCATAGAGTGATTGGTGCTCTGTGCCCCCATAGTTGTGGTCGAACCGCTGAATTGTATGTCTTTGATTAGTTTTGGTGTGAGTGTCGTCAATCAGGGCTCGAAGAATGCGCCAAGTCTTCCTTGTGCTCAGTGTCCCTTGAAGTTAGCCGCAAAAGGACCGCCAGTTCTGGTGCGCAAGGTTTTCGGCGCACTCCTGTGGCTGCCTTGTAAATACGGTGATGCGGTGCTTCAGCTTGCGGTTGAGCTTTTGCCGTTGCCATTGTTTGATAAGCGATCTTCGAGCTTGAAAGCCGACATGATCAGTCTTTGCATGGAAAATCAGTAAAGCCCTTATTAATTTTTTGCGTGATAGTGGCCTATTGACTAGCCTCTAACACCTGCGCTCACGTTTTTTTTTTCATTTTAGCGCGTCTATAGTTTTCTTTACTTTTCTTCATTTTTCTTCCCATTCCCCTTTCCTCAATGCAGGGTAGCAAACCGGATGCTCAAATTTCTCCTAATGTTTCTGCCTCTCCCTCATTTTATTTTCCTCTCTTGATGTGCTGAAGAGATTCCATAATATCTGTTTCTTTTCCGACTGACTTCCATCTCGGGGCATCGGCCTTTTTGGGTAGATGCTTGGCTAAGTTCCAGAAGCAGCTCTTCAATGGGTTCTGGAGGCTGCAAAAATGCTTTTCGAAAGTGGTCGGAGAACCAACCTTATGGAACGATGCTTTTCCTCGTTCATCCTAACGAAGGAACAAAGACATCGCTTTTTGAATTCCTGAATCACATTAGCCACCTGACGTTAAAATTCCTAGCAGCTCTGAAGAGTACACCTTTGAGATTATCTAACACTATTTGTAATGTCAGCCAAAATATGTTTGCTCTCAACGTTGTGGCTGAAAAAAAAGGTGAGTGGTCTATGCACTAGTGACACGCGAGGACAAATGGTCTTATAGTAAAAAAAAGGCGTGCCAGCTGAATATTGAGTGGACTGACTACATTGATACCAACTGGTTGGACAGCTCTCTGCCACTTGTTGGCCAGTTTTATGTTACATAGGTTGAAGGCGCAGATTATGAACTAGCAAGTCTGACACACTCATAAACCCAAGCTCAGTATATACATTTATACCCGAACAACCATAAACCCGAGCATTTTAACATCCGTAGACTCAAGCACTCATGTACCAGAAAAGCTTCGACGAAATAATATTACACGCACGCACGACAGAAAGAAAAAATTGGGGCAGGTTTAAGCTTTGCTTTTAAAAAAATGAAAGCGATATTCTGTTCTTTCTTCGTACTTCAAGAACTTGGTGCATAAATTTTTGTTGATAAGGTTAGCCGAGAACTTTAAACTGTGGATTACTAAATTTTAATTCATAAAATTGAAAGTGGCTTCTGTCAGTGAGGCTTCTGCATACGGCTGAATTCTGTGCGATAGTTAGCGTGCTATAAACCATCCATAAATATGCGTGTGAAATGTTTTCCAGCTTCCTGCCCACCTTCTGCGAGGTATGCAAGGGACTACGCGCAGTAACGTGCATGCAATCCGTTTTAACCAAGGAGGTAGTTATGACAATATTGTTCTCGGGCGCACGATGGCAGTGTACGCTAGTACCACCCAATATTACTGCTATATTGCAGGTTGTGTTTTGATGCCTTTCAATAGAAAACCCGTGTTTGTAAAGCACGATTGTTATTTTCACTAAATTTTTAAGAACAAGTTGTTCTCACTCTATTTGCAAGCAGACGCGTGGATGTGTAGTATAGCGCCTCATTGGCACGCAGGCGGCCCGTGGTCTGTCCTTACTGGGACCCAATTAATAATTTATGTTTTAAGCTTTAACATTTTTTGGTCACAAACAAGCCAACAAAGCTGACGCTAGAAATCATCGAAGCCAATGTCGACAAAAACACCAAAATTTCAGCAAGACGATTTTTACAACTCTATCGCGTTATTGCGTGAATATCACGAGGTCTATTTAAAAAAGCAAAACATTGCTAGTGCTTTCTTGAATGCTATACGCATAAGCAAATATGAATTTCTCGCATTTGTAAAAAAAAACTGCAGTATAGAATGCATTCATACGTATAAAGTGCTTTCCTAAGTATTAATGCCACAAATCTGCGTCTTTTCTACATAATATAACCGTCACTTCAAATCTGAACGTTCACGTGTAAATGGCTGCCATGGTAGCTCAGCACGTTTATATGCTTCACTACTAAGCTCGAAGACATGGGTTCAGTTTGCGGGCATAACGACCACATTTGAAATTGCGTAGAGATAAGAACACCAGTGTAGTAAAATTTCGCTTCGTGTTAAAGAGCTTCCGCTGGTCAAATTTTATGCAGTCACTTGCTAACACGTGCTTTATCTACATATTGTCACGTGATTACAGAACGACCACAACGTCTGTTCACAGAAGCAGCGCAGGACGTCGAGCCGAACCGATCTTTAGAGCAGGAGCACACCAACAGTCCTCTTCTTTTTTCACACCATGGCACATACTCGCATTGGCATGGCTAAACCTCCTTCCATGCCGGTGGCATTACCCCCCCCCCTTTTGAAAAAAAAAGTACCACCTCGATGACCGATGTGGAATAAAAGTTAAAGTAATCGCGTACACGCACAAAGACGCATGAAGAAGCAGTGTTAGGTGGCTCAGGGGTAGTGTGGCTTCATTTGTGACACATGAACAATGTCGGCCTGCTGGGAATATCGAGATCGCCAAGCTGTGTCTTCAAGCAGTATTTCGTAGTTTACATCTGTGAGGTGCCGTAGTACTCTATAAGAACCGAAGTTGTGGTGAAGTAACTTTTCCGAGCGGCCCCTTTGGCGAACGGGGATCCATAGCCAGAGCACATCACCGGGTTGGTAAATAACATGGCGAGGACGGGAGTTGTACCTCTGCGAGTCGATTCGTTGTTGTTTTCGGATCTGCTCGAGTGCAAGCTGGTGGGCCGCGTCGGCAAGCCGGATAAAGTCGTTCGCATCAGTAGGAATATCGGTCATGTCAGGCAAGAGCATGGCATCCAGCATCGTAATTGCTTCTCGGCCGTGAAGCAACCGGAAGGGAGTGAAACCCGTAGTCTCTTAAACCGCCGTGTTGTAAGCGAACGTTACGTATGGCTAAATTTCATCCCAGTTTTTGTGATCGTGGTCGACGTACATAAACAGCATGTCAGCGAGCGTCTTGTTTAATCTCTCTCTCAGACCATTGGTTTGTGGATCGTATGCGGTCGTTTTGCGATGAGCTGTTCCACTAAGTCTCGTGACGTCTTGCATCAATTGAGCTGTAAAGCATGTTCCATGGTCAGTGATAAGAACTGTTGGCACTCCACGGCGGAGGGCGATGTTGTTGATGAAAAAATGCGCAATCTCATTGGCGGTGCCTCATTGTAGAGCTTTGGTTTTGCAGTACCTCTCTAAATAGTCAGTAGCGGCTACGATCCAGCGGTTGCCATCATGTGACTTCGGGAAGGGCCCAAGCAAGTCCATGCCGATTCGTTCAAACGGTTGTGACGGAGGTGCAACAGGCTGCAATAAACCAGCAGGGCGCACAGGTGGGGCTTTACGGCGCTGGCAAGGATTGCACGTTTAAACGTAATGCTTGACATCCTGGGTGAGCTTTGGCCAGTAGTAGCGAGTCTGAATCCCGGCAAGGGTACGTGCGAATCCTAGGTGGCCGGAGGAAGGCTCGTCGTGGCAGGCAGATAAAATGTCAGCACGTAGCCCTGGTGGAACGACGAGGAGGTATTCAGTCGCATTAGGTTCGAAGTTCTTTTTGTAGACAATGTCGTTGCGGAGACAAAATGACCCTGAACGTGCGAATGCCGATGGTGGACTCGAGCTGTGACCTTGAAGGTATTTGATAAGTTGTCGGATCTCTGAATCATTCCACTGTTGTCGGGCCAAGTCAGATTCACTGACTGGACAAAGAAAATGGCCATTGGTATCGTCGTCACTCGATTTCGTCGTGAGGGGAGCGCGCGAAAGGCAATCAGCATCAGTGTGCCTGCGGCCCGACTTGTAGCATCAGTGTGCCTGCGGCCCGACTTGTATCTGCTGCTGCTGCGCAGAGGATAGCTGGCAATTCACGTCAACTGTACCGGCCAGTGCAGTGTTACCTTCGGCAGGAGTGGCAATCGGAGCGATAGTTGAACATTCTTCGTCATCGATGGCGTCAAAGCTCGCGATCGCTGTTCGCTTTGCCAAGTGTTGGTACTGGCCGCCGAAATTCATGATCAGAAGCTGAGTCCTCCGATGTTTCAGTTGGACGATGGCGCGCACGACACAAATCTACCGAGCCAAGAGCACTGAGAGGTTAGTTTCTGCGATGCCACAACTCTTGTTGTCACAGTCGCTCTCCACAGGTATCAACATACTGGCTCGCGGCGGAAGTGCGATGGTGTCGTCAGCAATTCGAAGTGTTGTGGTCTGCGCAACTGCATCCTTTCGTCAGGCTGTATGGTCGTTAGATAACGTTATGAGCATGTCGCGAAGGTTAATAATGGCTCCACGCTCGCGGAGAAAATCCATTCCGAGAATCAGGTTTCGGGAGCATTCGCGCAATAGAACGAAGGAAACAATGTACGTCGACTGACGAATTCGGAGGTGGGCAGTGCACATTCCCAGCGGTGTCAATAGGTGACCTCACGCAGTTCGGAAGTTGGTTCCATGTCCCCAAGGTGTCGCTACCTTTCTTAACTGTGCAGCGAGGTCAGCGCTTATAACGGAATAATCGGCACCCATATCTACCAGAGCGGTCAGCGGGTGGTTGTCGACAGAGATGCGAGCAGATAGACGTTTGTCGTCGATGGCACACGTCGGTGAAAGGATGTCGTCGGATGTCGGCAGGCAGATCGGGGGAGGGTCTTGTAACGGTCGATCAACAGCGGCCTCACCACCAGAAGTCAATGTTCTTAGTTTCCCCGACGCGGGCTTGTGGATCTAGGCGATTTTCCTGCAAGCACGTCTGCAAAGGTCAATTGTTGGCCGGGTGACGTGGAACGCCGTGTGGACGGTGAGCGGGATTGGCGACGCGGAAGGGTTGAGGATCGTTGGCTTGCCAAGTATTCGGCGATAGCGCGGGGCCACTCGCCATCTCTGGGTCGACGAGCATCCGGACGAAAGACAGGAAGACCCATCTGCCTGTATGCGCACTCATGGTAGATGTGACCTGGTTCACCACAGTGATAACATAGAGGCCGGTTGTCGGGAGCACGCCATACACTGGATTTCCGTGTAAAGGGTGGGTTGCCGTACTGCGATGGTCCCGAGTAGAATGACGGCGCCGTCAGCAGGGTGGACGGACGGAACGGATAGCCAACAGCTGGTGCAGGAGTACGTACTGCTTCGGCGTACTTTAATAGCGGAGCTTCGGCTGGACGCGGGGCCGTCATAGGTTGGACTTTGGCTGCACGCAAAGTCGTCATGTGGTGCACTAGCTGCCGGACCTATTCGCGAACGACGTCCGTTAGAGCAGCAACATGGGGCGGAGAACACACCACTTTCAGCTTTTGCAGCTTCTCGCGCACAATACTGCGCACGAGCTCCATCAGGTCTCTTATAGTCGTGACGTCAGGTGTTGGTAGGGCCGACGACACTAACGAAAGACTGCCAGGACGCTCATACTGGTACGAACGCTGCCTTAGCATTCTCTCCATTGTCGTGGCTTCGCGGAGAAAATCCTCTACAGTGCTGGGGCAGGGGGGGGGGGGGGGTCCGCACTAGACCCGCGAACAGCTGCTCTTTCACTCCCCGCATTAGGAGGCGCACTTTTTTCTCTTCCGCCATTGAGGATTCAGCCCGCTTGAACAGCCACGACATCACCTCAACGAACATGGCAACACTCTCGTTCGGACGCTGGTTTCGGGAATGGAGGAGCCAATCCACTTGTTCTTTTCGGTCAGAGCTTCGGAACGTATTCCGCAACTGGTTGCAAAACTCTGGCCAGGTTGTCATGGTGGCTTCATGGCTTTCAAACCAAGTGCGCGCAGAGTCCTCGAGATAAATGTAGACATACCGAAGCTTTCGCTGCTCGTTCCACTCGTTGACGCTGCCGCAACGGTTGTAGTCAAGCCAGTCGTGGACGTCCTCGTAAGATTCACCGTGGAAAGGCTTCGGGGTTCGCGGGGCGTTGAAGAACCATAGAGGAGGCCGCGTTGATTTTTCTTGGGTTTGCGCTCTCGCACTTGCCATAGTACTGCCGAGTTGTGGAAATAGTCTGAATTCAGGAGGTAGGTTTAGTTGTCACCTGTCACGCCATACGTCAGCTGGTTCTTCCAAGTTGCGACTAGTGTCGTGACCTTGCTGCTGATTACAGTGCATACAACACTACCCAGCCCCTCCACCAGAAAATGTCACCTGATTACAGAACTACCACAACGTCTGTTCACGGGAGCAGCGCAGGACGTCGAGCCGAACCGAACGTTAGAGCACGACACACCAACAGTCCTCTTCTTTTTTCACACCATGGCACATACTCACATTGGCATTGCTGAACCTCGTTCCATGCTTGTGGCAATATCATTTTCTGAAAAAAAAATGTCACAAGCGCGCTGTAAAACATACCGTCAATGTATTAAGGCCATGTTCACAATTATTTGTATTGTGCTGTTCAATTTCTCAATCTTGGGCACTGTGACTTATTGTGAGACAAGTGTATATATAACAATTCTTTTTTATAGCAAGAATAAACTACCTTTCTCGTGACTTCCCCTTCAAATGGAACTTCCGGCAGCCAGACAGAGAAGGTAAGTGTAATCAATTTACGAAGACAACCTGCGTCACTGTTAGGTTCCAGTTTACGTGATGTGGCGCTACATGGTTGTGGGATTCTTTTGCAAAAGACTTGGTTGAAAATGAAAGACCCACAATTCTGTTTGTGGATTTATTTATAATTTATTTTTTACTTGTATATTTACCTACCTATCAATCTCAAAACGTATACAAGACTTTTCTGTAATGGCATGTGTTTATGATGGCAGAACAACCAGAGTGGCACCATAGTTATGATGGCAGAACATCATCGCCTTTTCACGAGACTGGCAGCGAAGCAAACGAACATGCGGTCAACTTTTTAAACTCTTTATTGTGACCATAAAGCTTGCACGACTTGCAATGTAATATTCTTGTGTGAAGCTGCATAAGTCTAACGAAAAATAAAGAAAGAAAGAAGTGAACTGTTTTTAAACGCACTTGCATCTGATGAGCTCATTTTATTCGCGATACTTTGTGAGATTTCTCAGACAGAGAGCTCAAAGACTATCCGACTTTGGCAAAGCCACTCGGTGCATTGACAGGGTACACGGGTATAGCCCTCTCTGCATCAAGGCTTCTTATAGGCCAAAGTGACTGCAGCTTTGACAACCAGGCGTGACTTATGAACCAGTGGCGTGTCCAAGACGTGACACACCACGTACTTTCTCTCTCCCTCAGAAAGGAAAAAAATATTTTCGCACAATGCGGAGCCTTCCACATGGTCTGGCCCCTATTCCAGGGCTCTGCTGGCCTTTGATATTATCTCTGCTTGTTAGACCAGCCAAAGCTATTTGTCAAAGAACGAGCTAAAGAATGGGGTCTTCAGTGAGTCAGCATGTGAATCGGAACTCATTTGATGGTCCAAAAGTATAAAACAAGGAACAGACTCAAAACTTCCTCCTTAGGTCAAGTTCTACAACAATAATATTCCAGTAAAAAGGAACTTTCGAATTCTCAGGACGTGGCTTCACTGCAATCAACGATGCCTCCACACAATAAACACCAAAAATGAATAGCTTGTGAAGAAGAAAACGCATCGTTGGCAAACAACATCGCCACCGCTTGGGTACTGGGTGCTTGGCTTCGCTCGCTCGGCTCGTGCTGATCATCGCCGGCATCTGCTCGACTGTTGCTCTGTCCCGATCGTGTTTTCATCGTAAGGCCACCGTCGCAACAGTCGCCAATAAACCCCTTTTCAATTGGTGGAGGGTGCTGACATTCCCCGTCGCCTGAACCTGGGTGCTGCCATTCGCCGTCGCCTGGAGCTGCGCAACCGAACGCTACCTACCATCATGGCTACCAACAACGCGCAACCTAGCTCTTCCACTCCATCCCCCAGCAACCCCGGCGTTCTTCGTTTGCGAGAGCCCAAAGTCTTTAGCGGAGCTGATGAGACTGACGTGGAAGACTGGTTCGCTAACTACGAACTGGTGAGCGCAAACAACAAGTGGGATGACGCGGACAAATTGACTAACGTCATCTTTTACCTCACTGACGTGGCCGAAATGTGGTATAACAACCACAAAAACGACATTACGACGTGGTCCATCTTCAAAACGTTGTTTGCTGACGTTTTTGGCCGACCCGCTGTCCACAAGTCCAGAGCCGAACAACGCTTGCGGACTCGCGCACAAAAACCAACGGAATCTTTCACAAGCTACATTGAAGACATCATTGGACTTTGTAACCGACTGAACACCACCATGCCCGAGTCGGAGAAGATTCAACACATCCTCAAAGAGATAAATGACGGTGCATATCAGCTGCTCCTCGCCCGTAATCCTGCCACCGTTGCGGAACTTGTTACTTTGTGTCAAAGTTTCGTCGAGTTGAGCAAGCAGCGCGCCCGGACTCGGCCATTTTCCTCACACGCCGATTTGCTCTCCAGTCTCACTTCCGTTCCCGACCGCGCACCAACCCTGCAAGAGATTAAAGACTTCGTGCGTGAAGAAGTAGCTCGGCAACTGTCGTTGATTCCCTTCACGCAGCAGCCGCCATCCTCTCGTCTGTCCTCACCACTCCGCGACGTTATTGCCGAAGAGGTAGCTCAGGCTGTTCCCGTCGCTGCCCACCAGCAGCCTGTGGCCGTGACTGTTCCCCATGCGCCAGCTATGCAGCCCGTGGCCGCGCCTCTTACTTATGCCCAGGTGGTACGCAGCAGACCCCGCCAGCAGCTTTTGCCACCCATGCCTGCAGTCGCTCCCCACTCTACCCCTCTTTCGACACCTTGGGCTGCACCGCGAGTCAGCAATTTCTGGCGCACTGCTGACAATCGACCGATCTGCTACGCCTGCGGTACTCCACGACACGTGGCACGATATTGTCGTCGTCGTTTCCAATCGCAACACAACGCTACCTGGCCGTTACCGTATGACCCGCCACCCACGCACCTACCTGCTCCCTATCCTTCACCGCAGTATGGCTACTCTAATCTTCCCGGGTCTCAGTCACCCCAGCGCCCAGCTCCGACTCACTCTTCCCGCTCGCCGTCTCCTCGCAGGCGATCTCTGTCCCCAATGCGTCCCCGACCCGCTTCCTCCAACCGGGAAAACTGAACGCCGCAGTTCCAGAGGCAAGAACTGCGCCGTAATCGAAATGTCCAAGTCCTCGCACTTCACCTGCTAACGTCGTCACCATATCTGTCGATGGTGTTTCTACCTTTGCCCTCATCGACACAGGTGCTGCCGTTTCTATTATAGCCGCCCAGCTCTGCCGCTCCCTCCGCAAAGTGACCACGCCGCTCTCTGGACTATCGCTTCGTACGGCTAGCGCACAGCCAGTCAGACCTCTCGGCACCTGTACAGCCCGCATTTTCATCCAAGGCTCTATGTACGTTGTCGAGTTCATTGTCCTTTCGGTGTGCTCGCATGACGTTATCCTCGGGTGAAACTTCCTGTCACAACATCATGCCGTCATCGACTGCGCACGCGCTGAAGTTCAATTTTCGCACCTGTGTGACGAACCTTTGCACGAAACTCTTGAGCGGTCTCCAAAACTCGTCGTACGTGAAGACACTGAAATTCCGCCAGCCTCTCTTGCCGTTGTCCCTGTTTGCTGCGATGAGCATAACGACGCTACAGTAATGTTTACACCTTCCGACATTTTCATGAGCCGCAGAGCCGTTTCCTTGCCTTTCGCTACACTCGACGGTCACTGCGGACCGAAGCAATATTTTTGTCCACAACCCCCTTTCTGCACCGCTTACGCTACGAATGTCTCGGTCGAGTGGAGTACCTCAATTCCTCTTTATTCCTTAACATGTCAGACGAATCGTGCAGTAGTGCCTCGACCGAACTTCATGCCCTTACCCCACTGGAATGCTCATCGAGTGACACCTTCTCGAGTTCCATCGCCGACACCTTAAGTGCCCATGAACGCGCCGAGCTTCTTAATCTTCTCCAGCACTTCGCGAATTCATTCGACGTTTCTCAGCCGCAATTGGGTCGGACTTCCGCAGTGCACCACTACATTGACACCGGTTCGCACCAGACATTGCGTCAAAGACCGTACCGTGTCTCTGCTGCAGAACGTCACGTCATCAACGACCAGGTCGAAGAGATGCTACGCCGTCGCGTTATACAACCATCGCACAGTCCTTGGGCATCTCCTGTCGTTCTAGTTCGAAAGAAGGATGGATCGATTCGATTTTGCGTCGACTACCGGCGATTGAACAAGGTGACGCGGAAAGACGTCTATCCATTACCGCGCATCGACGACGCCCTTGACAGCCTCCAAGGAGCCGAATTCTTCTCCTCCTTAGACTTACGATCTGGATACTGGCAGGTTCCTATGGCAGAAGCTGATCGCCAGAAAACTGCGTTCATTACACCAGATGGCCTGTACGAATTTAACGTAATGCCATTTGGGCTTTGTAATGCTCCTGCCACGTTTGAACGACTCATGGACAACACACTGCGTGGACTGAAGTGGTCTGTGTGTCTATGCTACCTCGACGACATTGTCGTTTTCTCTCCCGATTTTCCTACACATCTGCGTCGGCTCCAACTGGTGCTGACGTGTTTAACCAACGCTGGGCTCCAACTGAACCTTAAAAAGGGCCGCTTCGCCGCGCGAGAGCTGTCCATCTTAGGGCACATCGTGTCCAAGGATGGTGTTCGACCCGACCCTGCAAAACTGCGAGCAGTCGCTGAGTTCCCGAAACCTACTACACTGAAAAGAATTACGCAGTTTTGTCGGACTATGCTCGTACTTCCGGCGCTTCGTGCGAAATTTTGCGTCGATCATGTCACCACTGACCAACCTCCTACGCGGTGATGCAGACCTTTCATCCTGTTCTTCTGACTGCGACGTCGCGTTTGCCACGCTCCGTAGTCTGCTAACATCTCCTCCAATTCTTCGGCATTTCGACCCAACAGCTGCAACGGAAGTTCACACAGACGCTAGTGGGGTTGGTCTAGGCGCCGTCTTCGCCCAACGCAAGCCGGGCTATTCCGAATACGTCGTCGCTTATGCGAGTCGCACACTTACTAAAGCTGAGGCCAATTATAGCGTCACTGAAAAAGAGTGCTTGGCGCTAGTGTGGGTGCTTCGCAAGTTCCGCCTTTATTTGTACGGTCGCCCATTCGACCTGGTAACGGACCACCGTGCACTTTGTTGGCTCGCCACATTGAAAGATCCTTCTGGCCGCCTAGCTCGGTGGGCACTGCAAATCCAGGAGTACGACATTCGTGTCATCTATCGCAGCGGACGCAAGCATTCTGACGCCGACGCCCTGTCGCGTTCGCCTTTACCTCCCGACTCGGCCTGCGAAACCACTGGTACCAACTCCGTCGCAACTCTCGACCTCGACTCCTTTACCAGTGAACAACACAAGGACCCGTGGATCGCTTCCCTTTTTAACTGTCTCTCTGGATCGTCAACCACTGCGGTACCACAATCTCTCCGACGTCAAGCTGCTCATTTCGCCATTCGTGATTGGCTGCTACACCGAGGCAACTACGCCCCCGAAGGTCGTAAGTGGCTCTTGGCTGTCCCGCGCAGCTTGCGATCACAAATCTGCGCTTCCTTTCACGACGATCCCCAATGTGGTCATGCCGGAGTTTTCAAAACTTACGAACGCATTCGCCATCGCTTCTACTGGCGCGGAATGTATGATTTCGTTCGAAAATTTGTTATGGGCTGCCCTGACTGTCAACGCCGCAAATCACCGCCTTTCCACTCGTCCGGTGCGCTTCAACCGCTTCCGTGCCCTGCCAAACCTTTCGATCGGATCGGAATTGATCTCTATGGCCCTCTACCGACAACATCAGATGAAAATCGGTGGATCATAGTCGCTGTGGACCATTTAACACGCTACGCTGAGACCGCCGCCCTTCCAAGTGCCACTGCGCGGGACGTAGCATCCTTCATCCTTCATCGCTTCATACTACGACATGGTGCACCTCGAGAGCTACTAAGCGACCGAGGTCGAGCCTTCCTATCAGAAGTCGTCACGTCTCTGCTTTCTGAATGCCATGTTGTTCATCGCAAGACCACTGCATACCACCCGCAAACTAACGGGCTCACGGAAAGATTTAACCGCACCCTTGGCGATATGCTCGCCATGTATGTGACATCCGATCATACTAACTGGGATCGCATTCTTCCATTCATCACGTTCGCATATAACACCGCGGCACAGTCTACCACTGAATTTTCACCTTTCTTTCTTCTTTATGGACGCGAACCATCCCACACCATCGACACTCTCCTTCCATACCATCCTGACGCATCCGAATGCCCATCTGTGTCCGAAGCTGCCCGTAATGCGGAAGAGTGCCGTGAACTCGCACGCACCTTTACGTCACAAGAACAACAGCGCCAGAAAGAAAACAACGCCGACTCTTCACAAAGCCCCAGCTATTCCCCGGGATCACTTGTATGGCTGGCTGTTCCTTACCAAACCCCCGGCATATCCTCAAAACTCGTTCCAAAGTACGAGGACCCATACCGCGTTTTGGAGCAGACCTCGCCGGTGAATTTTCTCATCGAGCCACTTTCCCCATCTGACGACATGCGCCGGCGTGGACGTGACATCGTCCACATCGCCCGCCTTAAGCCATATCATAGCTCTCTGCCTCCAGACTCTTAGGTCGCCAGGATGGCTCTTTTTCGGCGGGGGCAAATTGTGAAGAAGAAAACGCATCGTTGGCAAACAACATCGCCACCACTTGGGTACTGGGTGCTTGGCTTCGCTCGCTCGGCTCGTGCTGATCATCGCCGGCATCTGCTCGACCGTTGCTCTTGCTCGATCGTGTTTCATCGTAGGACCACCGTCGCAACAGTCGCCAATAAACCCTTTTTCAAGCTCTACAATTTATTCGTATGATAGTCTGATAAGAAACAACTGTGTGGACTGAAACGGCAAAGTGCGCTTCGTCTAATAAATAGGATATTCTACAGCAGACCGACATAATCGCTCTACTATCTACACCGGATTGGAGAGGGGAAAAAAGGTGCTTGAAACAATGAAGATGGCGTACATTGTGTCTGCGCTACTTCAAGTGAGAAGCTATTAGCCCTTGGACTCCACAGTATATGATGAGTTACCACCCGAATTAGCCACCTGCTACAGACGCCATTCGGCAGAGAACATCCCGAGAGGATTGGCCTCGGTGAATACGTATATGTCAGATGTTCCACTTTTGCATTGACTTTTGAAATCTGTGTGCCCAGATGAGCAACTCCTGTTTGGGCATGTATGCTAACAGTATGAATAAAATAAAAATAATATAAAATATGCACATGGAAGAAGTCGGAACTCATCCCGCTTAGACAAAGACTGGTATAAGAAATCCCCTGGACCGAATAACGTAGACCAATTCTACAGGCTGGATGGCATAAAACAAGAACAGCTTACATAGATAAAACGATAAAATATTTGAGTATGGTGAGATTTGCATACGCTTTATCCCATTCATCAAATGCAGTAAACAAGTTGGCCGTGGTCACAGGCCGAAACGCAAGCTATACAAGCTGTGCCCCAATAAACGAAGGTTCAATTCTAGGAGCGAAAGAGATACCGATCCCACTCGCAAACAAGGAGGGCAGAGAGCTAAAAGTTCGAACAAGCAGTAATCACATATTAGTAGGATGAATGTAGAAACAATCAAAGGCGTAAAAAGGGTACGAAGGCATTCAAAATTCTAACCAAATCTCCTGCAAAAACTTTTCAACTGAACGCACCCAATTCATATAGTGGGCACCAGGGCATTCTAGTATTCAGCTAACGTTCTTCAGGTTTTGTTCTTATGCACAATAGCACTTTAGAGGTGTTCTGCAACATTTTTAGAATGATTTTCAACTGCTGTTGATTATTATTTGAGGTTTCTCAGAACATGGGGCCAAAGCTCAGCATTTGACCTTATATTCACAATTCCTCGTCGAAGTCTTCTAGACAACAATCTCACATGGTTCAACAAAGAATGTCAAAAGCCGTAAAGTCCCGAGAAAGCGCCCTCCTCTACTTTATAGAAAATTTGAAATACGCGCCAATGACCGAGCAAGCAAGCACCACACCATGTTTTTCCGTTATTCCCGCCGTTTGCTTCACTTCTTTTATTCGATCGTCGAGAACAAATAATGGCAGTGAATCTAGTTTTAATAATTAAGAAGGATTTTGTCGGAAGTTAGCACTTTAATATTCTGATCCAAAACCAAACAGTGTTCTCCGACCTCCTTGAATTCTCAGAATATATTTCACGGTAAAGAGAGATTACTGGAAGGCAGTCTTTAAGGGGTGTGGTTTCTGATACAATACGATGAATTTTATTTAGCGATCCGGAGAGGTTCCACCCTTTAGGGCGAATAATTACATACAGCTTTTTATTGAACCTCACTAAAGAGCCAGTGTGGCTACCAATTTCGTCGGCTATATAAAAGATCTTGTTTTTTTCACGTCCTACGTAATTATTCGATTATTTCATCTTTTTCTTGTTTTCTGTTCATTAAGTTGTATTCCGCCAAGAATTCTCCTATTTATTGAATAAAAAGCTTTTTCTATCATACTGATTACTTCTTTCAAATGTCATAATTCTTAAAGTGCAAGAAACACGGAGAATGTCGTGAGCTATGCACCTGCCAATGTACTAGACGAAGGAGGTATGGCATGCGCCCAGATTGAAATTGACAAGTCTCGTTAATGAGATAATTACGAAAGTATGGGCCTTGCCTCATGCTTGTATGCAGAAATAACGTTTTTACTCCTGCACCAGTATTCGTCTTGAAGCAGCGTAATCTATTTATTGTAAACGTGATGCCCAAATAAAGTGTCATCTACATCACGGCAACGTTGGGCTCGTCAGCACGAACCAGAGTCCAATGCAGGCCTTGATTCTAGCATTGAGCCAAGTGTGAGATGCGGAAATACGGATGCACTTTTATAGTACTAAAGTATCCAGGAATGACCATCATACAAACTTGCCTAAACACTGAGAGAAACACCTCATGTTAACCACCGAACAGTCCAAAATGCATGCTTTCCTAGTTACGTGAAATCATTCTGTCGTGAGATCAACTGTGTCGCTCACAAAGACAAACCCGGTAAAACTAATTGACAAACAGTCTTCTCAAAAAACTCTAGCTCACTAATATAGCAGGGCTTCCGCATTTTGATTTCCGGAGCTGCACTGGCCAGAATTCAATGTCAGTGCCGTCCCCCTCTTAAATCGTTAAGCTAATCATTGTGCTAATGTCAGTATTCGAAAATGAAGATTGTGGGCAAGGCTCATGCAGTGTCACAAGGATCTTTACAGATGTCAAACCTACCTCTTGCTTATTATTTTGACATATTGAACAAAATCTTTTATATAGTAAGGCATCACTCGTTTCATTACCGATCCTACATTGTAAGTTTCGCAGGTCAAAAAGGTCATTCAGTCAATATTGATGCCCTGATGTACGTTCAAAAAGAAGCTGACGACGAGACTGTTTTAAGGATGGCAGTACTTTTGGTACGCACGAACAAACACGCATATGTCGTTTCACGGAGAATAAGAACTCTTAAAATATGAAAAATAGACACACACAGAGCAAACCAACGACTCGAATATCGTACAGGACAAGGCTACGCAACGCTAAAAAACAAAATATAGATGTATTAAAATTCACAGCTTTGCAGTAAAGATGAAGCAATGAACACAATAAGAACAAATTAGAACGTCACGTGCAGAACGGCAAGCAGATCGAAACGTTCCCCGCGTTTCGCGTGCCCAAATAACGCACAAAACGTACTCACAAATACAGATCAACGCAAATGAGCGTCTTAGGTGTTACTTCGCTGTGTTTCAAAAGCGTGCTCTTTTCGCAAACGGAATCTGTGGAGCGATTGCACTGACCTTTGTGCGCCCGTAACTACAACAGAATCGTTCCGGTGAAGGCGAAAGGCCATAAAAAACGTACAATCTTCCTGACTGCGAGATAAGGGAGAGCGGTTGAGCGTACATTTCCTTCTCTCCGTGGGACAAAGAACTTGTCTCAGATGAGAGCACGCGCCGTAGCGTGTTGACAATGTGGCGACATGCGCTCATAGCGCCATCTTGCTGGTTGTGCTGATAACACGATAGCCCCCCCCCTCCTTCCCGAGATGCCCGCCACAAGCACTAAGTGGTAGATATGTATAGCTAGCTGTTTACACGTTCAGGCACGTGGTTTTTCATGGCTCAGTGGTTAACGCCTCCTACTCACGATTCCGAAGTCCTAAGATCGATTGCACACATTTGAGTTTTCATCTGAATTAATTTGTTTCTTCCGTTTTCATATTATAGATACATGTAAATATACGGTGAGAGACGGCGACACCCACGTTGACGTCAATGCCGATGGCAGTGGCAAAATCTAGCTTATAGTGTTCATATTGTTGCCACCACAATGACAATTGAGCCCGAGTCCCGGCGACTGGCATGGGCGTGGTAGTTCAGATGATCATGACCGCTAATATAGCAGAGAAGTTCATCTTGTCTTGGTAGACACGGATAGAAGCGCCGGGCGAGTAGAGGTCAACGAATAACTGCTCTCTAAAAGTTCATCAGCAGTAGTTTTGATACGAAATAACAGACTCTGGGCTTGCTAAGAAGTTGGGGGCTGATTTGACATATAATGATTGTTGCAACGTTCCGAAACCACAATGTGATTATAAGAGATGCCTTAGTGGAGGACTCAAAAATTTCTACTACCTGGGTTTCTTTACCAATCGCCTAAATCTAAGCACACGGGTCTCAAGTATTTTCGCCTACATAGAAAATGGAGCCGCTGTGGCCAGAATGGAATCTTGTGACCTGTGGTTGGCATTCAAATACTACATTGACAAGAGAATCGTGGTGTAGCACACAATGCATGAGACTTCATGAGTTTCGTTAAAGAGAGAGATAGCCGCGGCTTGAGAAAAGACCTCAGCACACCCTCGAAGCCATTTTGTCTAAGCCGTATCAGTGCCTCTCTCTTTCGCTCTAGCTAGATCTGTACTCTATTTTGAACGTATCATTAGTCATTTTCGGTCATGAAATCATCCTCGTTTTTGCGCTCTTTTTCGAAGTTGAAGCCGCACCAACAATCTCGATCCCATACACTTTCATGGATTTTTCTGATTGGTTGCGCCTGTATTGCACTGCAATGAGATTGATTTGATTGATTTATGGGGTTTAACGTCTCCAAACCACCTTCTGATTATGAGAGACGCCGTAGTGGAAGGCTCCGGAAATTTCGACCACCTGGGGTTCTTTAACGTGCACCCAAATCTGAGCACACGGGCCTACAACATTTCCATCTTCATCGGAAATGCGGCCGCCACAGCCGGGGTTCGAGCCCACGACCTACGGGTCAGCAGCCGAGTACCTTAGCCACTAGACCACCACGGCGGGGCATTGCAAAGAGAGATGAGCGTGTTTGATGCGTGCGGCGTGACCGAAATCGACAATAAAAGAATGGGCGGGGTCATGCGGGGACAAGACTTACCCGAAGAAGAAAACGACAATGGGTTGCAACAGGAGGCCACAAAGAAGAGGGAAGTGCGCATGGAGGGGAGTGCCACGTCGTTCAGAAGGTGGTGTTTCATTTGGCGCTAGAAAGACAATGACGGTTCACCAGCATCTCGTTCAGAGGCTGTCCCGAGTCTTTGGCAGAGGTCAAGGGTTAACTTCTCTTGGCTAGACGATTCGAATAGTGGGTCGGATCCATGAAGCCAGTGGGAAGCTACTACAACTACACGTAACAATGTCGGACGTACGCCGAGTGTTGTTCCTGGTTCGCTCGTGCGAGCAGACACTCTGGTACTTCTTCAACTCCTGTTTTCATCGCCTGCCTGCACCGTCAGCACACAGTTGTGAGTCTCTCATTGTCGTAGCAACACTCACTGGTGAGACTGTTTTACTGACGCCTATAATCAATTTGGTTACTTGTCAAAGTGTTTTTCATGTTGCAATAGTGCCGTGTTATATATTGTGCGCGTTATGTTCATGTGTTTTCCATAAAGCGGAAAAAACAGACAACAGCCTCACTAATTTTTTTAAGAATGTTGCTGTCACCAACGCAACGCATTTTTTCTATTCATTTATCATAAGGATTCCATAACAAACACAGATATACTTGTGCTGCTGCAGCTCTGTGATGTCGTTTTCAAGTTCGATTGATTGTACTTGCATCCACGCTCAGTGTCATCGTTTACGTCAGGTTCGCGTTGCACTCTTTTATTTGGAGACTATTATATTGACACCGTCGGCTTCATTCTGCCATTGCCGTCTCAGTCATGTACCGTATATGTAAAGTTTGTATATGTCTATAAAAAGACACAAAAAATAAATCGGAAGGAAAACGTCTAAGGCACCAACCAAAGATTCGAACTAGGAACCCCTCGCTATTCGGGGCGCGGCATTAACCAAGTAGACCACACAAGTCATACTATCCACCTTGCTAACGGCGAGGTATGTATATGCACCACTTGCCAATGGCTTACTGCCAGTGGATATAAGAGATACATTCTGGAACAAGGCATGTACTTTGGACAAGTCAGACACTCTGTTCACAATCATTAAAATGTCTGGTGGCTCGGTCATTGAAGGGTGGTTTCACTGAAGCACATACAGTTGGATCAAAAGGACCATCCAAAATGTCTCTGGCTCTACTTTCGCTCTGACGCAACAGGATAAATTACTCGCATAAACTCCAGTGCTTGTGAATTCAGTTACCGTTGAAATGCGCACCACCACTAACACTGGGCAAAAACCAAAGTCGCTCCAACAGATGAGTTTTGGTGTGGTTTGCATTATTGAAACATCACAGAGCTTCGTCATCACAACAGTGAACATCACACCAGAAATCTTGCACACTAAGGTCAGGAACTTCTTGCTGCACAACATCCGTGTGGTGTGCCTTCAGGATGTGGCGATAATAGTCACTAGAAACTTTAATGTTTATGTATTTCGACGTGAAAACCAACGGCTTGTCTGGTATCTCGATGCTGAGCTTGGGCTTTCCCTACTGTCGGACGTCACGCAGCTAAGTATTCGCAAGAATATCTGTTCAGATGCTGTGGTTAAAACATTATTGTAAATTAAAGCACAATCGACCATGTTCAATGCACTTCATATGGTTAATAAATGTTCTAGTCTTAGAACAGCCCAATGTGTTGCCATCTCACTCATTGGTTTAGCTTTGTGCCGAAACTGTGGCTTCCTTTTAGAAAACGAGCACTTTCCTCATTCGTATTTGCTTCTTTTTCTGGTGAAAGAATGAACTGACGCTTTTTATTTTGTTCAGCTTCTTGAATACTGGGTGTAGTTATCGTTACAAAGGGCTCATTCAAGGTCGATCCTAAAACGACAATGGAGAACCATCGGCACCCACATCAACGCTTGGTGAGCTCAGCCACACAGGTCTACAAAAGCCGAGACGCTTATTGTGGTAAAGCCGCATTCATGCAGGTCTACTTTATTTACGCTGACGACACGAACTTGGCCGTGATGATGTCAGCTGTTCTGCAATGACGGTTTAGGCACGATCTTATACAACGCTTTGAAGGGTGTAACATGGCTTTGGAATATCTGCATTTTTATTTTTAACTAGACAAATATTGATGACGACTGGTACAAATATTCAACTATACTCCCCAATGCACCGATAAAAGCATGAGAAATATCCTTAGATACTTTAAATAAACTAAGTTTACACTTTCCGAATTTTCATCACTTTGTGCAATGCCTCAAAGTTTAAGAAATGCACTAGATGGCCAATTGAACACTTGCTGCACAGCTCAAAGAAGACTCATCATCGTGGCATTTCTGTAGGATTTTATTCTAATTTTTCGCAACACGAAATATTTAACCGTGTTTTTTTTGCTACCTTCACAATACAGCCACTCTAAGGGTAAACAAATAGTCACACCATAAATTTATAAAGCGTTGAACTAAGAAGAGAAGGCTGTTACGTCATATATTGTAGCCTAAGGAACAAAACAATGAAAACGGAGTCAAGATAGGTTTAACTGGTACAAAAAAACAGCTCCGCAAAATCAGCAGGCGTGCAAAATACACATTTGAAAGAACAGCTCAAGAAGGTTAACCTTGCCTTCATTTATCTGAATAGTCACCGGCCACCCTAGACCACATTCTTTATGACTGCACTGCCAATCCAGCTCCGCGGGGGCAGCCCAACACCAGCACATAGGAGAAATGAAAGGCCCTCCTTGCTCCGCAGGATGTGGGCCCAGTGCTTCTGTGTGTGAACCCAGAAGCCAGTGCCTTAGCCTGGCGTGGTCTGAGCGCAAATCGCAATGCTATGGCTGTGTGGTGGCCAACGGTCCGTAAAAGGTTTAAACTCAATCGCTCAATAAAGACTGTCCTTCCTACTTTTCATGGCGCTCTCGCGTGCTGCAGTGCCGACGCAGTGAAAAAAACAAAGCGGAGGTAGACGCGGACTACTCAATTCCTAAATAAAGTACGGTATGTTCCCTGGCCGGTCCTCGTGGTGGGTTGTGCCAAAATTTTAAGGATCAACCAACCAGCCAACCACCCGATTCTTGGCCAATGCGTCACCATGAGTATGCGCCACAGTTAATAGGTGTACAAGAACAAAAGGAGGCGAGCATGAGGGCCACCGAGCAAAGACTGTTGGTTTTTCTAACGAATGTTTCACCAGCCTTCTTTCTCGGTCTCTCCACTATACTGGTGACTGGAACATAGAATAACATTGCATAATCTTTCACCAGCCACTTGTACTAAGCCCACCAACCTCTGACCCACCTTTACTATGGTGTGACGACTACATATGACGATCTCTGCACTCCGCATGGTGTTACCACCGTGATTTCCTGCATTCTGCCAAAGACTCCCGGCCATCTGGCTGATAAAGAAAGAAAGCTGGTTTCTACCTGCGTAAAACAGTAGAAGAGGTATGCCATAACAGTAACCATGCTTCCTTTTGATCTGTGATGCGTCGTGCCTTTTGGGCCGCACGCATGCGACCAACTCTGAGGTTTTGTGCTAGGCCTACTGCAACTGGCCGTGCCACGTCACTTACTCCCTGCTCAGCTAAACGTTAGTTTCGAACCCCAAGTCATTCATTTCTCGCTGTCCAGACAAGCCAACACAAGTTGTACCATTCCGCCAGGTTTTCAACTACGGCATCGATGATTCACAGGTAGCCGTGGAGTCGTCGCAAGACATCCCTTTAGACGCGGCTCCCAAGATGAGGCTAAGGTTGTCACATGCCACGAATGATTCTCGTCGTACGCCAACCGCTTTGTCTACCACATCTGCCATTGTCGATGCCAGCAATCAATTACCGGTGCAACTCAGTCAACAAGACACGACATATGCGCCAACGCCAGCAGCCGCACGAAAACTCACAGAAGCTGCACATGCCTCATCGTCAGCTGCAAGAACAGTTCTATGCTCAGAAGCCATGATGCCACTCGAGCTTTCTCGACGCTTACAGCGTACGTGCTGCAGCCAACGAGCGAGTACTTCCGCAGCCCGTATGCTAGGCTCCCGCTGTACTTCACTGTCCCAGCGCTGACGCTGCCGAGCTTCAAAAATTATACGCTTCCATGGAAGGCATCAGCTGAGACACTTCTTGCACCACTGCATCTTTCTCCCAGAACTTTCCTTCAGACTATAGTTTAGGCTGTCAATTTCTTCAGATCGCAGCCTCGCCACCAGGGTACGAGCACTTATAACCATTTCATGCTGGACATCTTTAGTTGCAAAATCAAGTGCATATGAAAGAACACGCTACAGCTACATCTACACGCCGTGAACGCAACGGCCCTCACAATGCGAAAAAGTTCTCTATCCGTCCTCTACACCACTCTCAGCACTGCCATACCGAAGGAAACTGATAATTTTTTCGTCACTCCGCCTTCTTGACTAGGACCATCAAACTGAACCCTATGGACTACGACACCGTCTGCACAGTGGGGCGCCCCTGTCGATTGCTACAGTGCCGATGCAGCAAAGGGGACGAGGTGGAGGCAGTCGCAAAGAGGCGAGCACGTGGGCCATCAAATAAAGCAGCTGTTTTAAGGGTGAAGTTCTTTAAGGCATGGATCGGTCCTCACCTGTATGTATGCATGTATGTAGTAACCACATAAGAGCACATCCACGGAGTGAATGATGATGAGTGGGGCAAACCTTCGGAGGCTTTTATCGGCAAACTGTGAATCATCTGCTGGCCACGTTTGTTCATCGTCTGTCTGTCTGTCTGATGCACAGAAGGACGGATAAATGCACGGACAAATGGAGTAACAGACGCACGAACTAATGGGCGCACGGCACGGATGGATGCAGGAACGGGTAGACGCACGGATGGACGTACGGATGGACGGAAGCAAGAACGAACGAATGCACAGAAGAGCGGACAGATTGATGAATGCTTCACCCCATTCATCATCAATCACTCCGTGCATATGGTGCGATTTTTTTTCGATTGCATGAAGCAGAAGCCTTCTAAATCTTCCTTTCCACTACAGCGTCATTTACGATGCGAGCATCTTCACCCTGTGATGCTTGCTTGTTGCCTCTTTTTGCTATGACACTGTTGTGCTAAGTGCAAGCGAAGACATATCTGCTCATTTCAAGTTACAGAGAACTAAACGAGATGTGGACTGACACTTCAGCAATAGTATCGAGACAATAAGTCACTTGAGCATTCTCAAGTTCGATTTCAATATTTGCCTGCAACAGGGGTCAAAAGTAATCTCAAGTGAAGCAATAAAAATAAAAGCCCCCGTTCAACTACAGAAACTTGGTTCGTTTCAGAAAATACAACAGGCAAGGTTTCTGCTGGAGGCTTTATTTTGTTTCTGTTTCTATACGGTTGTTGTTCAAATTGAGGCAGCGTAAAACAAAATGGCTTGATAGAATATTTCATATTGTGGCATTAGAGTAAAAGCCACTGCTTTGCCGGAAAGGCGAAGTAATGAATGAACGTGATGGCAAAGAATTCAAAGGTACGCGCAAAATAAAAAGCAGATCGAAACATGCCCCGCGTTTCTCGCACACAAGTGACGCACAAAACGTACTCACAGGTATGGATGCCCGCGAATAAGCGTCTTGTTTGTAACTCTGCTGTGTCTGAAAACAGAGCGCTTTTCGCAAACGGAGACTGCAATGATGGCAATGACCTTTGTGCACCCGGCAACTACAGCAGAACCATTCCAGGTAAATCACGAGGCCAGCCAAGGCATACAGCGTTCCCCTCCTCGCCACCGCGAGATAAGGAATGTGAGGGAGCTTTGCTTCCCTTCTCTAAGCTGAAAAGAGTACGCATAGAATATTAAAACAGACGCCGCCGCGCGATGTAGCCAAGCCACATTGCGCGGCGGCACCCGTTTTAATTGCGCCATTTTGCTGGTGATGCTGAAAATACAACTCCCCCCCCCCCCCCCGAGATGCTCGTGAGCAGCGGTAAGTGGCGCTTATATGTAGCTTGCCGTTTGAACTGTGAAAGATGTGCCTATTTGTACATAATTGTACGCGCAAAAGCATTATTAAAATCCACAGGATATTCGCCTTATTGATTTGCAGCTCTACACGGGAGCGAATATCTAGAACGAACTCGTTCCGGCGTGTTAAGCAAGAAGGGCTGCCTTTGTATCATCTGTTTCTAAAACAAGTAATATCACGTTTCCTGCTATTAAGAGACCAGAGAGACGCTTTTTATGGGCTGTATTTGAAACAACGCTATTACACCACATGCCAGACTACTTGTATCATCAGACAGGGGTGAACGACACACCTTGTCATCGTTCTTGCGCGAAGTTGTGGTCTCATATTGTTTCTTAAGGGCAAGGTTTTCGGTAGATTACCTAGCTAAAGTGAAAAGAAAGCGCCTTAAGAAAGAGTTATTACAGAATGTTTTTGTGTGCTATTTTATCATTCAAAGTTTGAAAAATCATACGAATAAGACGCACTAAAGCGAGTGAAAAACATGTGGACACCTCCCATTGTTAAGACTTTGTTTTTCAACCTGCATACGTGAACAATACGAGGAACTTCATACGATAAACGTGGTTTGAAGAGAGAGGGTTGCATGTACCATGGGGAGGAAGCTCTCTCTTGCGTAACAAACCTGAGACCATTGAACGCGTATTTATTGACTGTAAGAACGCCATTTTTGGGGGACACTTTACACAGTACTTTGAAAAGGAAGATTTACCTCTTACTCCACATGGAATCCGTTTTTCGCCTTGAGATAGTTCTGTGCAATATTTGGGCGTTATTTTCTTACTTCGTCTTCATTTGGTTTGGCATAGTATGCTAATGTTCAAACACTGTGATGTAAAAGTTCTATCCGTGCATGAGTGTTTCGTAGAAGCTGTTAGTAAAGTGCGAGATGTGTATAAGACTAAAAACTGTTTTGAAGATGTAATATTTTTGTTTGATGCGTTAACACACATAAAACACGTGTGATGTGTGAT
This sequence comes from Rhipicephalus microplus, assembly GCF_043290135.1. NCBI lineage: Eukaryota > Metazoa > Arthropoda > Arachnida > Ixodida > Ixodidae > Rhipicephalus > Rhipicephalus microplus. The sequence continues at coordinate 165,213,261 of NC_134702.1, read as the reverse complement.
TGTCACATTAACTTGACCGTTAGTAAAGATGGCAATAAAGTAAGAAAGAGCTGAGGGGTGGCTCAGTGGTTAACGCCCCACTTCCACGACGCTGAGGTCCCACGTTCGATTCCGCGCGCCGGAGTGTTCCGTTCTCAACTTTCTTTTTTTCTCAAGGCTTCTTATTCATGAAACTTATTTATATACGGTGCATGACGTCGACGCCGATGTCGGCGGCAAAATCCAGCTGAGGGTGCCAATATAATTGCTATCGCAATAACAATGACGCGTGAATCATATTTGTTACTAAAGTTGTGTGGAGCACCAATTTATTTTGACTTATACTGTGATGAGCTTTCTTCTCACTGGAACGGCTTAATTATATATCAAAAATTTTCTTCACAGCGTGAAGAATGACGGTGGTCCAGAAAACTGTGAATGTCTAATAGAATAAAACAAAAAAGCAAGTTATGTCCCAGTGAGCAAGACTACAAGTCTCACTTTACGAGCTAAGAGTAAGTAAAGCCTAATATGCACCCACAGAAGGACTAAACGTTTCTTTTTTTTTCAGTTAGATCAGTCTGACTAATTTTTTACACAGCATTGTAGTGGCTTGGCTCGGATTCTTACTGACTCATTCTTCTAGTTAACGAGATTTCACACTTCAGTCGAGACAATAGTGCTTATTTTCGTCGGAGTAAAGGGTTCAAAAATGTTAGTGTATCATTTATGTTGTCTATGCTAAAGAAATCACGCGGCTTTGAAGTCCTCCAAACGTCTAAGAGTCTCATGTTTATTAATGAGCATCTCCGAGCCATAAAGGTGTGACATTTATTGCGGCAATTTGCTGCTTAGTTTTACTCACCTGTTTCGGAGTCTGGCCTATTGAATTAACTAATAGCGCGTTGACACAGGCCTGACACGACAAGAACTTTATTTAGGTCCTGAGAGAGATATATTTAGTGGAGCGATAGGCCTCCCAATATATCAAGTCGGTGGCTTCGCTCACGATGGGACCGGAAATCTAAGTTTCTTCGCGATTTCGTGGGCCCTCTGGACGGCCTGGAGTTGTGTATGGAGGCTGCTGCTCTTCAGGGATGCATCCCATTGCTCCTTCGTGATGAATTGAGAGACATTAAGGGCTGGCCACAGCCAGAACATGTGATCAAAAGAAGATGAGTCTTGGGCGCATTTAGGGCACGACTGCGAATGGTCGGCGTCTATCAGGTTAAGGGATCGAGGAGTAGGATACGAACAGGTTTGAAGTAGTCTGAGTGTGCTCACCTGAGGCTTGGTGAAATGAGGATGGGGTGCTGGAAACGTTTCTCCGGCCACATGGTAGTGGGAAACAATTTCATGAAGAGTCAACAACGGATCTTTATAAATGCCGACCTCGTTACGAGCATGGCTACTCGCGGCAGCTAAATACGTGAAATCGCGCGCTATCCAGTGAGCATGCTCGTTAGGGTTACATCCGAACAAGTTAACAGAAAGCCTAAATTTTTCTCCAAGTGTTGCAAATCTATGTCATCAGCTGCTATTCCCCATTGCCGTGCCACTTCATCGATCTTAATTTCATGCATTAACACTCGGGATATCAGGCGACGACTCTTGAACTCTGACCAGAACAAACCAGGGTAGAAATATTTGCTAACAAGACTCATGTGGCTACCTTATTCTCGTTTCTATTTACTGTTGTGTGTGCCTCATAAACACAGGGGGGAAGGGGGGTCATTTAAATGGCTGCTAGTTTTTATTTTCCCTTTCACCAAGTCTCGGCAACTAAATCTGTTCTGATGTCTATCTGCCACACTGCTCAAGCCACACCTGAAAATAATGGTACATTTCTGAAGCACCGGAGTAGCTCAGTGGTAGATATATGGGGCTGGCACTCCTCCAGAAGTTTTTGCGCTTAGAAAGTGTTTTCTTTTTCTCATTTATTGCGATAGCAAGGTTATGGACTTTTTCGGCTGTATTTCGCCTCCGGCGTCAGCGTGAGAGTCGGCGCCGTTGTCATGCACCATATATGTAGACGTATATATATATATATATATATAATATATATATTAAAACGCGAGATGAAAAATTCCAGAAAAAAAAACTCCGGTGCGTGCAATAGAGTGTGGGACGTCCGCATCGTGAATGTGATGCGTTAACCACTTAGCCACCGAGGGGTACCTGCTTCGACGTCCAAACGCCAAGCTATTTATATCTACCACTTAACACTTTTGGCGGGTATCTCGAAGGGGGACTATTGTGCTTTCGGCATTATAAGCGAGATGGCCCAGTGAGCACACGGTGGTTCTCATCTCTCATACGTACTTTGGTCGGCGTAGAGAATAAGGGGGTGTACGCTCGATCGCGTGCCCTTATCTTGCAGTGGGGAGGATCGTACGTATTGACTAGCCTTTGGGTTTCGTTACCGGGCGCCCAAAGGTCACTTCAATTGTTGAAAAGTCTTCATTTGCGGAAAGGGCACGCTTTTCAGAGACAGCGAAATTACAACTGAGATGCTTATTCGTGTTCATCTGTACCGGTGAGTACGTTTCGTGCGTCATTGCTGCGTGAGATACGCGGGGCACGTTTCGATCTGCTTGCCGTTCTGTGCATGACCTTCCCATTTGTTGCTATCGCGTTCATTGCTTCCCCTTTGTGGCAAAGCTATGACTTTGTCTTTTTAACTCGATGCCAACGTTATGAAATAATAACTAGGATGAAGGTAACCATTTCTTCAGGTCATTAACATTGTTGAAATACTCATAGAAAATGTTTGCTACGCTTTCTTGACCATTTTCTCCAAGTGGTTAAGTGCCTCATTTTCAAAGAAACAAACAAATGAACTGTCGGTGGTTCTCGGTTGCCAAGCCAGTTTTATCGGACTTTTCATGGTGCGCATGCACGTATTTTGGAACATTTAGCCGGTGTGCTTCACTATACTTAGCTTGTAGACTCAGCCATCGACGCTCACGAATTCAATTTCATAAAGTGGGCAGCTGCATCTTCTATTGTTTGAATCGTTGACATGACATGCACTAGGTCGGAGGTCTGCATAGGCATTCTTTGTATGCGTCATCACCATGATGTTCTTTAATCCTGCGCTAAAAAGCTCAGTGAGGCCAATGCACTCTAGATAACTTCAGGCCTGCTCACTGTGTCTGCCTCTGTCTCTGACGTCACGTCGTTGTGACCGGCGCGTTTCGCTGCACAGGCGTGCCTATGCTAGCTCTCGTTACTCGACAAACAAGGATTGGCAAGACCGACGAACGTTTTCATGGCGTGCTGGTGTACTTGTTGGCAACTCGAGAAGACCGTCTTTTTCTGTGTCCGTGAACTGCAGTGTGAATATGTGACATGCTTTTTGCATGGAATATTCGCAATCTCTACGGCTGCAAGTCCGAACGGCTGAGCGATGCTGCGTTGCAAATTTTCGTGGCAATGGGACCATAGTTCCGAGTGTTCTCGTTTGCTAAGGACAACCGAAGAAGAAAATGAGCGTGCGTCAATCGTCAAGCTGACGTCGACATTCCGTGACCTGTAGGTACGAACGTGTGTCCATACTACATATTTCTAATTGGTTCAAATGGCCCCATTTCCACCATGTTTCGTTCTTGCTCTAAGATAAAGGTGTCATATGTGCTGACTTTTTGGCGTAAGCACTGGCATTGAAACAATAAACGCGCATGGCAGTACATTTTCAGAACATGCGATTTTCCTGTAAACCTTTTTTCATTGGCGATGAGCGCCACGGACACGTACTACTTCAGTTCACTTGGTTGATAAAAATCAAAGGAATGACCTAATGCACCGGTTTTATGTATATTTTTTGCAGCATTCATACCACTTTATTTTGGTGAGCACCTTAGCATAATGTGTTTTCATTAAATTTAGATGCGTGTAGACACTTACGGTAAAGCGCTTTTCAATTGGTTTTCAGGTGTGATTTCCACTCCAAGCTAGAATATTCCAGAACCACTACCTTAAAATACTGATCCAAGAACCGGCAGTGAAGTATAATCACCAACAGGGGCTACGCGGTTTAATATGAATCCAGTACTAACATTTTTCTAACGACCGAAGTATTATGATCGACTACTCACCACTGCGAAAGTGCCCAAATCAAAAGAGGGGACGCTGCTTCTTGTGTCAGTCACAAAATTTTTTCTGAAACACAAGATTTTGTTTCCTCTTGCAATGGTCCTGACTCTCATAGTTATCTGAATAACATATTTGTGGCAGCAGCAAAACTCTCCTCAATAACTTCGTGTCTATCAAAACAGATGTTAGAAAGAGTACTACTAAAACTGCAGAATCCTTCAAAATGCGTAGGAACAGTTTCTCTGCATGCTCTGCATAGTTTTTGTGTGCAAATAATTGAAGAATAAATTTCACCTTATTTATTTCTTCACTTTGTTGGTAGACCAAATTTTGCTCTTGCAGATCAACCACACGTTAGATCACCTATAATCGGCGACTGTTTCGTCGAAGAAATGACGTACACGTGAACCTGTTTATGCTTTGAAGCGCAATTCATTGTTTAAACCAGTGCTCTTTTAGATTCATAAGGCAGAATAAAGCTGTTAAGTTTGTATAACTTGCCGCCAATGCTTTGTCTTTTACTGGAAGACGACAGTGGCAATAGATTCACAGCCGATCACTCGTGGAAAACGAGTGACGTCACGGTGGTAGCAGGCCTTACAGTCTAGGTGGCATTGGTCAAGGGCGACTACAATTTTTGATGTGTGCATCATGAAAGTGCGGCTTAAGGTGTCACAAGTTATGAAAATTCTTTCTACGCTACATCCTCACATTACCGGTTATACACTATGAAACCCATTTCTCCTGAGTTTCTTCGTAAACATGTTCTAACCAGGATAGTGTTGCTACACACTTTCAACAATACTTCTTTTGATATAAATCTGCTGCAGCACGGGCAAGTCGGAAAACTAATGCAAAATGATTCGCGTTTACTTAGTTTCAACGTGCCTGCCTTTATCGGCATTTCCATAACCACATAAAATTTAAAAAATTTCGTCACTCTTGCCTTCATATTGTGTTAAGTTGAATGAAAAACTTTTGAGCTGCCTTTTTCAGAAGCTGTGATGTAGAGCCCCGGAAATTTTCACCACCTGGATTTTTTTAATGTGAACCTTAATCTAAATAACAAAAGCTCAAACATTTTTACCTGTATAGAAATGCAACCGCCTCAGTTAAAGTTAGGAGGACGTAAGCGTAAAGAACAAGATTTGCAAGCCATGGCAATATTATTAATCGGACTATCCTGTCACGTACATCATGAAACGTTTTCTCGCAGGCGCGTGTGGCACTTATCTGTATACTTGGACCCGTTGGGTTTGGTTATACGCAACAGGTGAATTTGGGTATCTTTAAAAGTCTTCAGAAATCTCTAAAGACCACGTGATGGAGCCAGTGCACAGAATAGCGATCATAACAGACCATATGCTGACGGCCACAGTGGCGTTCTCGTTACATCAAATATCTCTTGCCAGAACAGAATGTAATATCACCGCTCAACCCACAATCAAACCCAAGCCTTCCGCACGGCAGTGTCGTACTCTACCCTCCAGCAGTGACCGTGTTTCAAAGTGCTTCACAAACAGACCACGTACAAGCGTCAGGAATGCCCCCCGCCAATTGTGATTGCAGTGTTGGCTATTTAATAATGTAGCATTGTGAAAAAGTATTGGTCGTACTACTAATACCGGGACAGACGAATGTTGTCCAATGGTGCATTCCTGCCAACTCTAAATAGTCAAATATTTGTTCTATACTCGACGATGACTTCTATTGGCTTTGAAGCGTAGTCTACAGAGCCCAATGACTTTCCTCGCTTTTATGTGAAGCAATGGCGTCAACTTTGGTGACATATAGTACCACCACTAGTGGCTATTATTCTTTGCTGCCATCCACCACCTGCCTAGCCATCTGGATGCAGCCACTCTGCTCTTTTGTTTACTGCTCTGGTGAGAGTTAAGGTTTACCCGTTGCCGCTGTCACAAGAAATAGTAAAAAGTGTAAATAGAAAAAATTCCGAAAAGAGATGGAAATTGAGGCCAGACCTTTGCGCCGCTGGCGAGCATTTCGCCGTAGAATCAAGATGGCGCTTGGTACTCCTCCGCAACAACATCTTATAGAACAGTCACGTCGGGCATAACAGTGTTAACATACGTTCGTAATATGACGTTGTTGAAAAGTGAAATAGAACCACAGCGTCACTCAATGCGATTTGCCAAAGAGTGGGTCATTGAATTACTTTAACCCATTAGAAAAGCCTCATGCATTCTTCATCGTCATCAGCCACAGCAAAGAGTGCACAAAATACTTTACATATGTGTTACTGGCATCTCGCGTATGCACAGAGTTACGAATAATGGCGTAGTGAGTATGTTCGTACTTCATGAAGGTTACGGTGGCTACATGAAGGTAAAAGTACACTACGAATGTGTACTTTTATTGGTTGCCAAAAGACTTTACAATTGACTCCGGAAAAGACACTCTTCCAGCTTTCGCTGTGGCTTCGCGGTGTGTTCAGCGTAGGCCTGGAGATTTTTTTAATCGAAAGTGCTTTATGCCAGGGTATTTTTCTCGCGCAAAAAAAACGTCCTATAAGTATACATCGCACGCTATACGTTTTGCGAACGCGCCTTTTTATATCTAGCACTGTACTAATGATTCATATGAGGGTTTTAACGGTGAGGTTATATGAGGTCAAATGAGGGGTTTAAGCCGAGTATAATAGCCACTAGACCACCACGGCGAGGCATCTAGCACTGTACTAACACTGCATTTTCGCTAAACTAATGTAATGCATTATGACCATGACATCAACGATTACTTCCTTCAATACGTCATTTCTAGGCATTCATACCAATCGGCAAGTTTCCAATCGGAAAAAAGCAGTTCTTCGACGCATTAACAGCGGTCGGGCGACAACCTCATTCTACGCGCCGGCCTTGCTCACAGCATCTACGTATACCGAAAACTGCTCTATGACGTGCGCCTGCTTCAAAGCGCTTTAACTGCAGGTTTCAAAGTTACGTTCACTCTACGACAAATCGCGCCCGGTCAACAGAGAAGACAAGGCACACGTCGCGTTTCCCTCTAGTCGGGCAGTGGTCAGATAGACTGACAATGAATTTTATTACCGTCCTGAGAGTGGATCAGAGAAGTTTTTCAGTTGTGGCGTTCGGTAATTTCAACATTTCACGAGCAAGTGACCTTAGCCCACTTTGGCGTCTAGATGGCGGTGCTCTTCTGGCTGTCTTACTGCTGTCACTGCTTCAGCTCTCTATCACAATGTTTTGTTTCATTGATCATGTAGATTAGCCGTCGAGACGGAGATGTAGCACCGAGGAACAGTATGGTTGCATTCACCGAAAATTGTGCTGTACCTGTGAAACACTATATAAGTGCACAGTAAAAATTGAGCTTCTTCTGAAACAGCACGTTTAGCTTCAGTGTTAGACAAATTTCTTTGGCGTAGTGATCAACTGTATTTCGTTAACCAGGTTTATTGACTATACCTAGAGTACCTAACCATTGGGATGGCTCCCTTATCAAACATACTAGGATGTTACTAGAAGCGCACCATCATCGATTTTGGTCTTATTCAGGCGAGTAGCAAGCACTGTTTTTCGGGGGGGGAGGGGGGGGTCACCTATTCAATTTTTGGAGGGGTACTTCCTTAAAATGGTCAATTTTTGCTTTCTATGCCTTGGCAAAAATAATTTGGCGGCGGTGGGGGGCGGAGGCCACTTGTCTTTAGGGCCACGTCTGGCTACGCTTATTCTGTTGCTCAATACACTCTTCCATATAGGTGCCGCTCCCCGAGTGTTAGTTGATCCGCCTGAGTTGACTCGGTAAAGTTCTGTTTTATTCGGTTAGTAAAGCGTATTATGTATATTTTAAAATTTGTTGAGGACAAGACACTAGAGTAGCAGCAGGCAGGACGAAAGCAGACTAACAGTTATTAGTCTGCGTCAAACCGGCGTCTAGTTCCATCGGGAAGTACGCGAGGATCCGGGGACCTCAATGCTCACCCGAAAAGTCGGAGTTTATTGGCTTCACAAAGAGAAAAGCGCAAAGAACGGACATGAGTCTAAGACTGCTAGAGAGACTAGAAGGAAAAACCATTCCGGAAAAAGAAGCTGCATGAATACTGGGTATGTGGTTTCAAGCTAATCATAGATGTCTGCACACCCTCAAAATACTCAGAACAACAGTACAGAAAATATCACGCATAATCTCACGTGTAACATTCAACCGTAAGGGCATATGAGAGAGCTAGAAACCTTCCGATTGGTCGAAAGTGTCATCATCGGTCATAATATATACTCAATTCAGTACCATACTATGTGAACCTAAGAGAAATAACAGACAAAAACTAATAAGATTGGCTTACAATAGAACCCTAAGCTTACCACGTAATACTTGACATGATAAGCTGCTGGCGCTTGAGCTTCAAAACAACATTTAGGAATTATTCGAGGCCCAGCTACTAGCACAAGAAAATTGACTTCTCCAGACTCCAACTGGACGATCAGTGCTAACAAAATTAGGGCGGAAAAATTCTTACAAAAACACCAAAAAAACTAAACATGTAGCAAACTGACTGAGAATGGTACATCGTATTGCAAATACAAAAGAAAAATGTAGATCCTACTCTGTATGCTGGGAGAAGGAAGGCAAGGGCCGAATTTATTAACAATATGACAAGGTATATCAACACGTGCCTATCAATTTCGTTTTACCAGGCCGATGCAAAGAAAGCTGTGCATGTAGTCACAGACAGTGAGAAAAATTAACAGCCAGTGCTTCAATAAATAGAGCCTCGACAAAACAATCACAAGAGGTCTTCATAGCACTTGCAACAAAAAGGGATGCACTTGCAACAAAAAAGGGATGGAATCGAAATGCTCCTATAACTATTTTTACAGACTCGCAAAAAGCTTCCAGGAATTATATAAAGAGAAAAAGTGGAGTGAAGGCGCTTCCAATATTGGTTGGCACTAAATGGAACCATACACTTAAATACGTCCAGACTGTCTCTTGGGGACAGGGGCATTAAGGCATCATTGGGAACTTGCACACAGATGATGTGGCTTGAGGATTTACCAACCACCAAGCCACTCCAGATTCTGCCGTACAGGACCCTGTCAAGCTTCACGCTTGCTACGCAACACTTCCCATATATTATGGGGAAAATACGTAAATCTAGTCAACGCTGTGGAGGCGACCGTACTACGAAAGCTACAAAAGAACCCTTACATGAATCTGCACACTCTCTAGCAGATGTACCCCACGGCATATAGAGACATCTATTGGTGATGTGGAGCCACACTGACACTTTTTCATATCACGTGGGAAAGTGCAAAACACGGAGAAGAGCACGACACCAATGGCACACAAGACGAATTGGAGGCGCTGCTGTCTAGCTCAGCCCTAAAAGATCAGCGACGACTCTTTTGCTACAGCGAAAGATGTTATGAGATCACAACTTGGATCGCGTGCAGTTGCATGTTGTCCGCCACCGCCGCCGGTGTCAGTAACCACATCGCACGTAATTAGAAAAATAAACCTTGCAACAATGACACAGTCGGGCTTGAACCCGGGTTCACTGGGTGCCAGACAAAATTCTTGTTAATTTGCGCCTGTGCTTCAAAGTCGTTGTCAAACTTGCCTTACTCAGGCTTGATGCCGGGAAAGCAATCGCAGTAATACGACTTATAAAGCGTTTACCAACAGCGAAAAAAACAAGTCATCGCACAATGTGATTAGCGTAACCAGTGGGCCGTCCAATGCTCCAAGCCATTACAAAAGCTTGTTCTCGTTTCCCTAATAACTATGGCGCACACCCACTTCAGCCATAATTTCTCATCGTTGTCAGCCACAGCATAGACAATTGGTACTAAATTCCTAGCAAGTGTTTAGCGGATCAACGCTTTTCAGCAGAATGAAAAAATGGAATATTGAATGCTTTCCTACAACCCAAAAGTTTAATAATAAAGCCCTAGTGGGTACCAAGCAAGTGTGCTTGGAGTAGTTACTTAATGAGTGTTCTGGAAAGGCTCTGGAAGGCTGCTCTTCTAGCTTTCGCTGTGACTTCGCTGCGGATACCGCGCACGCCTGCCATTTTTTTGTCACCTAGAAGATCTTAGCTCATACACAAAAGGGTAATTGACCGCACTGTACCTTGTAACGTATATTTTGATACAATGCTTGTTAAAAGAGAGAGAGAAATGATCACAAGGGCCGAACCCATGACTCGTGCAAGTGGGGCTGTGGAATAGGGGCACTACCAAGTCTGACAGTGATATTCAGCCTTATGTTATCTACGGTACACGAAGCTTCAGGTCTGTCTGGTCTTTGTTTGTAATAAGGTTTTTCTTCTCCTCCTCCTCGCCCTGTCTGCTTTTGCTCTAGTGCCTCGTTGTTAGCTCAGTTTAGGTGTACATAAGATCCATTTAGTGGGTGTACACCCCCGAATGAATTTGCATCGCTATCTTTTTCTTCGTTACTATCCTGTGGGTATGCAGCTTGTTTAAGACGTCAAGAAGAAAAAAGTATGAATGCCACATCCGCAACCTGCACCATTGCTCTCCAATCCCGTACAACCCCTACTGCTGCGGCTCTTGCGGTGGACGTGCCTCCCGGTCACAGCACTACCACACCACGTATGAAAGACATGCCCTTTTTTGTCGGGGAGACGACGACTGCAGGTCCTGCACCGCCCGCAAGTCGGGCGCTACTTCAGTCACTGGTCGCTTGTTGGACGGGCTCTGTGTGCATAGGCACGTCGATCGGATACGCAGGATCCGCCTGGACGTCCCTAAAGAGAGACCCACACTTCGCTGACATCGATCCTTTCTGGTAGGCATCTTTTAAAAACTAGCTGTTCTAGGGCTAGGCCTGGTGACCGATGACTATCCCCGTCTCTTGGATTACTGTTCCAAGATGCAGCCATAGGTGGCGCTACTGCCTCGCTTTAAGGCGAAACTGTATTTCTAAGAGGTGTTCGCCGAAATGGCGATAACCAGTGCAAGGCCGCGTTAGACACGAGTATAGGAGACGTCTTGGAGATTAAGAGCCCAGCTATGGTTATAAGAGGGGAGTGCACTTTGTGTGTGCCTTGTTCTTTCTGAAGATGAGCCAGCATTCTCATACGCCTGAGAAATTAACCGTTCGCCGCCAGTGGCCGCGGGGTAGTCATGAGAGTGCTTCGTTGTTTTGATAGCTTTCACATAGGTACTATATCTACTTCATTATTATCTCTTAGGCTCAGTATTCATTACAATATCATTGATTTCGAGGCGGGGGGGGGGAAATGCGGAGGGCATAATTTCTCGAAAGTGGATACAAGCTGCCTAATATGGAGGCACTAAATGATACCGACGTCGATCAAACAAAAGTGTAACGATGCTGGGACTTGCAAACGAACCGAAAGCGTGAGGCTTGCTCTACGAGGCTTCTGCAAATGTATTAGAGATGCGCACACACAAAAAGGACAGGATGACATTGCCCTACAGAGGGTATTACCAGGGGCGGAAATTGTATCTGAATCACAATATCTTAGAACCATTGTTGCATATGCCACATTACATTGAGCACATCACAGATATCAGCAATTATAACTATCACAACAGTTCATGACAAGTGAGACGTCTGAATGTAAAAATTAAGTCTTATTCACCTGTTTCTTATTGTTTGATTATATATAGCGACTCATTCCTTTTTCAAAAAGACCAACGCTTTTTTAAGCGTGGCAGTAAGCTACATCAATAAAGGCATAAGAAAAGATCACATCGATGTCAATAATCGGGCCTCTACGAACTGTGATGTACCAATTGATATGTAGCAAAACGTTAGCAGTCTTGTTCGTTCGCCATATACCAAATAGTAAGGATCTAAATATAACATAACCTAGCGTAGATATAAGTCTCTAGTCGTGAACGTATTTCGGGGTCAAGAAATCAAACAAAGTTGTGTGCATACTCCGATACCTAGGTATTTCCTTACTTCTATAATCCGCGGTCTTGAATTATTTTGGGCCATTTATTAAAATCTGTGTGAATTGTTAGCCATTATTAGATTTTTTCCTTCCCCCTGAACACGTTGTTTGCTAGAGTGCGACCATCTGTCTGTAGAGTCCTTGATGATATAAGGAAACAGGTGGCCTGTAGGCCACACATCGCTGCCTTAGTTCCATTTTTTGTAATTTTGTGGCAGCTTGTTTAAATACTAAGTGGTGCTAGCGCAATTTTTTTCTGTGTGATATTTCATTTTGAGAGCAGGACTTGTTGTAGGCATTTTTTAGGAGCTTGTTCTTAAACTCGTAGCCTGTCTTGTGGCCGGCCGCATGTACACAAGAGCATTGGACGAGCCAGGCCGTTTCCCGGCCCACGGATCGTGCCCGGACAAAAACGAAGCATCTGTAGAAAGTGGGTATTCATTCTACCTACGGTGTTTGCTTCACTTTGGCAGAATGCATACTCAGATGTGTCATCGTCATCGGCAGCAGCCTGACTACGCCCACTGCAGGCCAAATGTCTCTCATATGATCCGCCAATCAACCTAGTCTTGTGCTTTCTGCTGCCACGTTATACCTGCGAACTTCTTAATCCCACATTCTCAGCTAACTTTCTATCTCCCCTTCGTAGGTTCACCTTCTCTGGGAATTAAGCCAGTTCTCCTAAAGACCAGTGGTTATCCTGCCTACGTGCTACGTGCTCGGCCCGTGTTCGTATCGTCTTCTTGATTTCAACTGTGATAACATTAGCCCCGGTTCGTTTCCTAACGCGCTCTGCTCTGTCTTTATTATCTCTTCATATCATTTTGACTTCCATCGCTCGCTGCGTTGCCTTTAATTTAAGCTGAACCCTCTTTATGAGCTTCCAGGTTACTGCTCAGTAGGTAATCACCGGCAAAATGGAGATGTTATATACCTTTCCCTATAGAGTTAGTGTTGTATTACCATTCATGATTTCAGAATGCTGGCAGAATATGATTCACCCCATCCTTATTCTTCCTTTATTTTACTCTCATGGTTCGCCTCCACGGTTACTACTTATTCTAAGAAGACACATTCCTTTAAAACTTGCTGTGTCTTTTCACTTATCACAAGTTGTTGTTTTCACCGAGAGTGTTGCACATTACTTAAGTTTTGGGCAAATTATCTTCATACCTACTCTACTGCTTTCCATGTCCAGTTCAGTAATCATAAGCTGATACTCGTCTCCTGAGTTACTCATCAAGGCAATGTCATCAGCAAATTGAAGGTTGCTAAGATGCTCTCCAATAACTCTTATAACTTTTCTCAATCAAGGGTTCTCAAAACCTTCTATAAACAAGTGGTGAATAGCATTGGATAAATCGTGTGTCCATGCGTACCACCTTCATAACTGGGATTCTGTCACTTTCCTCATTGAGAACTATAGTTGCTGTGTATCCACAGTAAACTTCTTACATTATGTTCATGTAGGGTTCTTCGATGCTGCCCTTCTTTCGCAGTGTCTGCATTACTGTTGAAGTCTCGACTGAGTGAAACGCGTTCATGTAATTTTTGAAACATAAGTACAGGGTTTCATTCTACTTCGCGCATTTTTCTATTACCTGATTGATAGTCTTAATGTGATCTATTGTGAAGTAGCCTGTACAAAATTCTGTTTGGTCCTTTCGCTGATTGAATCCTAATTTCGCCATAATTCTACTAGTTATCATCTTTGTAAATAAATTGCGGAGAGCAGACAGTAACTAATCAGCCTGAAATTTTTCAAGTATTTGACGTCTTCTTTCTTACAAATTGAAAAGATATTGACGTTCCGTTAAGATGTCGGTACCTTTCCCGTCGAGAGACACTGTTTATATAAGATTCCCAAAATTTTTTCGCTGTCTTTCAGCAGGTCCATTGCTAACTTATCCTCATCAGTGTCTTTGTCTTACTTCACCTCTCGTTACTGGTAGGATGTCGAATTCCTCTTCGCTAAAATTGTTTCTTATAATTTCATCCTGGTTGTTTTGGCTTCTGTAGAGCTCTCTGTAGGGCTCTTCCGCCACCTCAGCTATCCTATTCATATTGGTTATGACATCGCCTTCCTTATCCTTTAAATCATAAATACGAGTTTTGCCTATGCACAGGTTTGCCTTCACAGCTTTCAGGCTTCTGCCACTTTTTACAGACTGCTTAATTCTCTCCATGTTAAACGTTCTAAAGTTGGCTACCTTGTGCTCTATAATCCTGTACTTTCCCTTTCAACGCAAGTTTTTATTTTCCATCTTGAATGTAAGTTTATGCTTTGTTTTTTTAAATATAGACAAATGTGAGCTGTTACTATTTTATGGCAACTCTATCATAAATATATAGCGAAACGAGGTAGTGTATCGCACTGGCTCCGAAGATGATGCTCCGCCGTGGTGGTCTAGCGGATAAGGTGCTCGGCTGCTGACTTGCAGGTCGCGGGATCAAATCCCGGCTTCAGCGGCTGCATTGCCGATGGAGGCGGAAATGCTGTAGGCCCGTGCGCTCAGATTTGGGTGCACGTTAAAGAATCCCAGGTGGTTGAAATTTTCGGAGCCCTTCACTACAGCGACTCTCATAGTCATATGGTGGTTTTGGGACGTTAAACCCCACATATCAATGAATCACATGTCCTCCTAACTTTTGTGTGCCCTACTACATCCCATTTAGCTCTTTCCAATACCTGCAATAGCACAACTACACTAGCCCCCCTAAATAGCGTTCAAGCGTTGAACATAGCCATGTTCAGATCTCTAACTAGTGTCCCGCGCCAACTGTTAGAACATGTCAGTGCCTCTAACATCGCTCAGCACCTCGAAGCTAACAAATCTTTTTACCGGAACCAACATGGGTTTAGAAAACGTTTTTCATGTGACACTTAACTAATGGAATTCACGAATGATATGTTCATGCTCATGGATAAATACCTGGACATTGACTGCATATTCATCGATTTTTCTAAAGCTTAATCGTGTTCCACATTGTCACCTCATATCTAAACTATCATCATTAAATCTGGACTCCTTGACATTATCCTGGATAAGAAACTTTCTTTCATTCTGTAAACAGTATACCGTTGCTAATTCATCTTCATCTCCTCTAACCGATGTCACCTCCGGTGTGCCGCAAGGCAGTGTTCTCGGTCTCTTGTTATTTTTAATCTACATCATTGACCTACCATCGCATATCTCTTCTAACATACGACTCTTCGCAGACGATTGTATCATCTACCGTAAGATAACTTTAACATCAAATCACCTCGCTCTTCAGGAAGACCTACACCCCATAACTAATTGGTGCTCTCGCTGGCAAATGTCGCTTAACCCTGACAAATGCAAGCTCATTATCTTTAGCCGCAAGAAATCATTTTCTCTTTTTACTTATACTCTTAACAACAGTCACGTGAAGCACATATCATCATATAAATACCTTGGCGTGCATCTTTCACCCTCACTCTCATGGTCCACGCATATAGAGAAAATTTCAGCACAAGCATCCTGCACTCTCGGTTACCTCAAACGTAACCTTCATTACGCTCCAACTTCGACCAAAGCACTTGCATATCTAGCCTTCGTTTGTCTTCAACTAGAAGTCGCGTCTACAGTTTGGTCTTCTCATCAGGCCTACCAAATTAATGCCCCCGAACGTGTTTAAAACCGCGGCGCACGCTTCATTGCGAAAGATTACAGCCGACATTCCAGTATCACTCACATTAAATCATCACTATCACTGCCTCCCTTAGATTCTTGCAGAAAGATCGCCTTGATCTGCCTGTTTCACAAAATAGCGTCCGGTAAGCACGAAACCACCCTCCCTCTCACCCAGCCAACACGCACTTCTCGCCGTTTGCACGGCAGCCGTTCTTTCAAACGCATTTCGGGCGCACGAACGCATTCAACTCTTCAGCATCATTACCAGTAGCTCTTGAAATATGGAATGGTCTCCCGATAATGTTGTCAACATTCATGATCCCGTATTGTTTGGTCACGAAGTAACAATCATTTTTTCATCGCCAGTGGCATCAACCTTGCAATAAACCATGTATATTGGTCTTTGCTGTATATTATATAATTTTGTATAGTTTATTTATTTATTTTATTTATTTATCATACACTGCAAACTATTTAAGGTCCAAGCAGGAAAGGTACAGCAAGTTCAAAGGTAAAATAAAGGTACAACAATGTTACAACAAAATTGATACTGGTATACACGAAATGTAAGAAAAACATAGCAATCACCATCAAATTATACTCGTTTCCAGAGGGCTGAGTACACCCACTGCAACAAAATCCATAAGCAAAGCACCACACTCTTAGGCACACAACAAGTTGTTAAATCAAACAAGTATTGTGAAAGCCAAGAAACACAAGGCGCATTTCATGGTGAAAAGGAAAGAAAAGTAGAGTTTCGGGGCAACAAATTCCACTCAGAGATTGATTTCGGGAAAAAAGAGTGTTTGTATAAATTAGTTCTTGCGAAAATTGGCTTGGTGCTACAGCTGTGTTTGTGACGGGAAGGCCTGGAAGAATCCTTTGCCATGTAGTTTTCTGGCTTTATTTCGAGTTTAGCAAAACATATTTGACGGAGTAAGTTAAGTCGAGCACCTCGTCGTCTGTCCTCAAGAGGTTCAAGATTTGCCAACTGCAACATCGCGGAGGGGGAATCGCGGCGTCTATACCTACTGTAAATAAAACGGGCTGCCAGGCGCTGAATTTTTTCTATCTTTTGTATATTGCTTTTTGTGTGAGTGTCCCATACTACGGAGGCGTACTCCAAGGAAGACCTTACCATTGTTTTGTACGCTTTAAGCTTTAAGGAACTGGGGGAATTAGCTAATCGATGCTTTAGAACCCCTAGTTTTTTACGTGCGGAAGAGCATGTATTTACTATATGGGTTGTCCAGTTGAAACTTGAGGTAATTGTAACACCCAAATATTTATATTCTTCGACTTGTGTAATCTGTGACCCTTTTATATCATATTTAAAGTGAAACTTCTGATTTTGTGGGTGATACACAAGTGAGCAGTTTTTTCTAGATTAATTACCATGTTCCACTCGGAACACCAAGTTTCCAAGTTACCGATGTTTCTGTTTAAAACTTGATCTGCCAGTTAAAACAGTTATGTGCTGCATGCTTACAAATGAGTTTCTCTGCATTTTGTTTATTAGTTGCATGTCATGTCTGCTCTCGCTAACAAATCTCTAACGTTAGTTTTATGTTATATAACGAGTATAATCATGTTTGGATATTTCAATAAATGTGAATATGCACTGTATATACCCCCCCCTCACACAATACTCCTGATGGAGCCTGTGGGGGTTTTGTGAATAAATAAATAAATAAATGAGTAAATAATGTTGGCCTGTCCAGATCCAGAGATTCTTAGCAGCCTCCTCTGCGTCGCAGGTCTGACCGACGCTTTGGAAAGTTGCTTCACAGTCGCAGGGGCCTGAGGGCCAAGGTTTAATTACTGTAATCACGGAAGGTAGTTGCCAAGAGCTGCACCAGGGTGGCCAATCCTGCTTTCGTGAAGAAGTGCGTTACCGGCTGGTGGTCGCCAGTGAGGCCGCACTTCATATTTACTTTTGAAATCTTTTTAACGATCCCGTTATCAAGCGTTTTACGTAAAAATTTGATTGCACACGGTCCGGCATCTGCATTCCAATTGAAATAATATGTTTATACACTCTTACGGCAGTAAGTACAGTTTATACACACGCCCTGTAGTGGACGTAGTTAGGCGGACATCTGAGTATAATATTTTGCATTATCTCTCTGTGCGTTCAGAAAAACAATCTTATGACATTTGTCTTGATTTTTTTATATACTACCATTTCAGGTTCCATTCCCTCGGTTTAGTCGGTGCCGTTGGCGGTGCTGTAATAGGCGCACTGTCGGCGCAGTCACTTGGGCGCTGCCGCACCATGGCAGTCAGCGTCGTTGGGATCCTCTGCACTTGGCTGTGCGTCGGCTGCGCGCAGGAGGTGTGGTATCTCTACACGGGACGCTTCATCAACGGTTTCTTCGCCGGCATGTTATCTCTTGTGGTGCCGGCCCAGATTTCGGAGCTTGCCGACCCGAGAAACCGAGGCCTACAAGTATGCTCTCGCGATTATCGTCATTAGGCAGCTGTTCGGAAGGCTATATGTATTGTCAGTCTATGAAGAGAGGATAGGCCAAGGGTAAAGAGTGTTTGTGCGTTAACTGCTGCAAAAAATTCATAGTTAGGCAACATTTATCTCAGTGCGACACTGAAGTCTCAGTAGTTGTAGTTTGGCTGCAATTCTGTGCACACGTATTGGACAAGGAAAGGAAACTTAGAAGTATACCGTACACAAATACGGAATTTACGAATGCAAGCACCACCGTTAAAGTTGAAGCAAGATAAAAAAAATGTGCTAGAGCACTGGCAAAACCTAAAGATTTTTCAAGAGAGCGCTTCCATATCGAAAGGGATTGCCGTCAACAGGTTATTGCTTCTCCACATATATAATTCTGTCTACTTGAGTAACTACCCTGAAATTCAGTTGAACCACAAGAAATCCACAGGTGGAAATGCCCGTAAAAAACAACTATTGGCACCCATGCACGCAATACGAAAACCTGTCTTAAGTTGAAATACGGGTGCTATATTAGGATTGCGTGTTGCGATTTGCTCAAATTTTATTATTTAAAACGCAACATACCTTATGCTTCCGGGTAAATTCCTTGAATGGTACTGAATTCGCATAAGTACGCCACAACAGATTGTGGCATGAATATGGGGCTTCGAGAAATACAGGAGTCGGTATGGTCTTTTCGTGCTCCTGTTTATCATTAATTTTACTCTGGCTCATGTCCTAATGGAGCTGTCACTAATCTCTCTCATCTTAAGGTTCCCCATAGGTGCTGTCTACATGTAGAAAAGCTGCAATCTGGAAGTCTACCTGTAAATAAAACGATATTGCACTCATTTCATTTTCAGCAGTCGTTTTTTGTAGGATTACTAGCAATATATTGCATAGCACTGCTTAGAACCAAAGTTCTTTGGCGGTGGCTGTATTGTAAGGATAAAGAATTACCAAGGTGAAAGTCTCAGATGCCCCTTCTATTGCGACATCGGTATATGGCGTCATCAAGAATTCACGGATCCCAAAACCTTGAGATGTCACAATAATGTCCATATGACGTAACAAAACGTAAGGGCATTATATTATATAATTACATGGCATCATCGCTCGGTAATAGCGGGACGATCACGGCAGCAATGCAAAACCAGATGAGATGCAGATCACTTGCAATGCCTTTGGTTTTGCAGGCAACACCAAATTAAGCTAGATACAAAAAGGTTTCAGAGAGAAGCTGGGGAGTATCACTACACCGAGTGAGAAAAAAGCCGGATTTATACCGCTTTGAAGCCGTGTTCATCGAAGTCGTGAGAGAGCACGTGAACTACTTATGTATGGTAGGTGGAGCGTTGCATATTAGATGTTTATTTTATTACCTTACTTATTATTATTCATTGTCGCAGCAGAATGACCAGGGCGTGTTTCAAAAATGTCGTTTTAGTTACTTAAAGTTTGTATTGCAGTATACGTCACTATATTCAACGTTGACAAGCAGTGTTACTGTAGCCAGGCAGAGCCAAGCATATACACCTGGCCTTTTCGTAGATACTCGGTTATTCGCCCATATATTCGTGGTTGAGAGTTCAACAAAATATTGTGTGCACAAGTAAAGACACTGTGAAAAAAAAATAGTTCAAAGCAAAGCAAAACAGATTACAGAATTTCCACGTATTCCGCACCCTCAATGTTTGTTTTGACATAGGTCAGTGACGGTTTTTTTTTTGACAAAGTGTACATTCCTGCGTAGTAAATAAAAGAAATAATCTTCGGAACCCCCCTTCTCCCCAATTCGCTGTAACACGCACTGCTACTTTAAACTCTTTGCTGTCAACCCTACAAAGCATGTTTCTTACTTTAACTTGTGTAGAAGAGATATGCAACCGGGCAATAGATGCACTTTCTCTACTATATAAATGGGTTATAATCGTGAAGTTGACTCTTTTACAGCGAAAGCTATTATAAGATCAAAACTCGGGTTACAAGCCACCATAGATGTCCGCCGCCACCACCAGTGTCCATAACAACTTCGCATGCAATTAGAAAAAAAAACTTGTACCAATTGCATAGTGGAGCTCAACCCCGGATCCACTGGGTGCCAGCCCAGTATTATAATACTGAGTCACGCTGGTGCTTGGAATCTGTTGGGAAACTTGCCTCAGGCTGGCTTGATAATGGGAAAACAATCGAGTTAATATCACTTATGAAGCGTTTCAAAAAAGCGAAACAACTAGCAGTCGTCGCACAAATGGAATAGCGTAACGAGTTGGTCGTCGAATGCTCCGATTCATTACAAAAACTTCTTCTTGTTCACCCATGAACTGTGGCGGATACCCACTTCAGGCATGATTCCTCACCGTCGTCAGCCACTGCATGAACAGTTGGCACAAATTTCCTTGCAGGTGTTTAGCGGATACCAGAATCGTCAGAAAAATTACAAAAAATAGCACAGCGACTACTGTCCTACTACGCATTTTTTTATTAATGCCATGGTGGGTATCAAGCAAGTGCCCTCCTAGTGGTTGTCAAATGAGCCCTTAGAAAAGGCCCTGAAAGGTTGCTCTTCTAGCATTCGCTGTGACTGTGCTGCTCCTTCCGCGCAGGCCTAGCGTTTTCGGACGTTAACGTTATGAAGAGAATGACGGCAAGACGTTAAGATTTAGAGATACATGGTTTGGTATTAATGGCGCCTAAAATAATAGCTGCAAAACAGCACAATATGTGCACCACCTAATGCATCAACTCTATCACAAAATATATTATTTTGAATTAGCACAAATAGGAGCCTGTAATTGCGATACTGATGAATATGCCTGTTTCATCAATAGAAACATGCGCAACAACTGACAATGATTCAAACGAGAACAGCAGTTCAACGCCTTCTGGCGTTTGTGATTCCATGCGTCCGCTTGCTCGTTAAATCATGTAGGGAACTTCCAGTGCATAGTAGGAAACAACTAAACAGTAACAAAGTAAATGCAAGAGTGCAGAGGGCGGCCTTTTCATTGTCTTCTTGCCCTCAGACCACCTTCGCTTATTTTTATGCTTCCATTATGTGTTTTCTTTGAGTTAAAATATTTCTAGTGCAATCCGCCACCAACTGAGGCCTAGCGACGCGCAAGTGCAGCTTAGGCGTTTCATGTAACGAAGAGCTCTTCACAAATGGGAGAATCCCAGACAACTGCGTTGCACCTACTGACTACCGAGTGCATGCGACAAATTATGTTGACCAACAAACAATTTTTTTTAAATTAACCAAGATTCAATTGTGAATTATCAGAGGCGCATGTACCGTGCAATGTCAGAGCGCCTCAAACAAAACCTATGGTAAAAGTGGTCGGAGCCCTACACTGCGGCACCGCTTATATTCATATCATAATATTTGGGCGGAAAACGCCAGATAATACAAGCAGTTGGCTGACGGTGTTTGAAGAGAGTTGAAATATACGAGTTGCTTGGCTGATCATTCTTATTTCGTGCTTTAAAAGTGTGCGAAATATGCGAGGAGTATCTAATCTTCATCGAATTTAATCCTTCGTTGTTTGCGCAGGGTGCCCGGCATTTTATAGGCATGCTCATTGGCTCGATATACGTGACACTCCTGGGACGCTATGTCACGTGGTCCATGTTGGCGTTCACGTGCCTCTTACCAGTGGCGGTACTGGTTCCTCTGTCCTGGTTCCTTGTCGAATCGCCACGCTGGCTTCTGCAGGTACGAAAGCTACAGGGAGCTGTACAGTCTACATATTCGATGTAAAGAAATTCCATAGAGAATTTCTTCAGTCTGCGCACAGCTAGCAGTCGCTTTAAATGACAATATATTGAGTACGTTTACACGATTACACAATTTGCCTAAACGTAAATAGCGTACACGCCAGAGGTTCTTTTTTGTCTCTATAGAGTTCTTTATTATAGTCACAGTGTCAGTCCTCGCGTCTGGTTTAGGCAAATACGTCTGCTGCATGAAGGCGAACACACAGCTTGAAAGCACAGCTTGTCTTTGGCGTGTAAGTGGGAAAAGAAACACCAGTGTTTACTGAATAAATAGAGTGCTAATCCTAATATTTCAAAGTATCAGGGTGAGAACCTAGAACACGCGTCAAGCAATTTGGCAAGTTTGAATTCAACTAAAAAACTTAAAGCGTCATTGTCTGATCATGTACAAACGACCACCAAAGATATTATTTTAATCCTCTGCTAAACATCATTCAATGGTTTTAGCTGTGCAGTATATTTCTTGCTTAGGTAGAAAGCTGGTAGGGAGAAGCATTCGATTCGCGGTCATCAAGTGCCTTTTTTTACTTGAGTTGGCAACGCCATATATCACAAATACGGTAATGTTCACAACAAGAACACCCTAAGTTAAAAATAACATGTGTCGGAGTTGAAACATATCAAAGCGATGTTTTCTGTATCCGTGAAGTCTTGTTCTACTAGCTATGGTTTACACATATAGTACTAATCAAGACAGGGGATGGGGGTGCAGAAGAATTCACGCTGCTCGACAAAAAGCCTTGCTATCTGGTAAACGGGCTTCAATGAGCGATGAAACTAATTTCGCAGATTGGCCAGCGTGAAAGAGCTATGGAAATGCAGCGAAACCTGCGCAAGGAACCAGTGGAGGCCAACGCAGAGTTCAAGCTTATGGAGAAGGCATTTTCTGGAACCCCTATGCCTTCGCTACACTACTGGCTATCCACGCACATCATGTTCACGCAACAGTTCTGTGGAGCCAATATGGCAGCAACGTGCGCAAGTGTGCTGATGAGTCCAGCAGGAGTCTATGCAGACAGGGAAGATACCGATCTGGCCATACTTATTACTCAGGTGATGTTCGTTTCCTGCATGGGACTTCCCCTGTACTGCACATATTCAGAGGTATGAGTTAGTTGAAAAGACCTGCTATTGGCACCCCCACCACCACTCCACACAGACAGACAGACAGACAGACAGACAGACAGACAGACAGACAGACAGACAGACAGACAGATGGGCGGACGAATGGACGGACGGATGGACGAATAGATGCATAGATGGACAGACGGATAGATGGATGGATGGATGGATGGATGGATAGATAGATAGATAGATAGATAGACAGATAGATAGATAGATAGATAGATAGATAGATAGATAGATAGACAGATAGATAGATAGATAGATAGATAGATAGATAGATAGATAGATAGATAGATAGACAGACAGACAGACAGACAGACAGACAGACAGATAGACAGATAAATAGATAGATAGATAGATAGATAGATAGATAGATAGATAGATAGATAGATAGATAGATAGATAGATAGATAGATAGATAGATAGATAGATAGATAGATAGATAGATAGATAGATAGATAGATAGATAGATAGATAGATATGGTGACGAAATAGTCAATGCTGCCACGAGAGCCAGCCCGAGTTTATACTTTGCCGTCGACTGGTGTTTAAGGGTAACTCTGGATCTAAAACTCAGCAGGTTGTGATATCTTCTCATGTCATGCAGTGGGGCTTTTGCTTTCATTACTGACGTAACAAAGGTGGCGCAACTTCAATTACTGCGAGTACCATTATCACTACCACTCATTAGAAAGTATTAGAGTCCAATAACAATCTATTCAGGATATAGAATAATGCACAAAATAATGAACAGGGGGAGCACTTACCAATGTCTTTGCATCAAGTCAATTGAACATAGCTTGCAATAGTATTTACGGTCTGTAACGTAGTTTTAACCGACAAGTTAAGCAAGAAGTGCTACTGAATTTGCGACAGATGCTAGACTATGGTGCCAATTTCAGTAATGTATGAAGTCAGTCAAAGTGAAAGACCTTTTTTCACCTACAGGTGGCTGTGGCTCTCGCTGCTCTTCCTCTGGTAGACACGGTGGGTCGCCTGCGGTTGCTGGTGGTCTCTGCTAACGTATGCGTCGCAAGCATGATATCGTTGGGCAGCATGTACCCGAACATGCTAATTGACGCTGCCAGTGAGACCACTACCAGCACGCTATCTACAACAGCGAATGCCACCGACCTCGATGTGGGCGTGACCATCGTTCCTGGGAGCCGGCTGGGACTCGTCTTCTTGATCGTCTTTTTCTTCGGATATGCACTCGGTATTGGATCTGTCACCTGGATACAGGTAATATAAAATGCTTAGTTTTCCTCATCATTATCATACTAATCAACAGCAGTGACAGCCTGACTACGTCATATGCAGGGAAAAGGCCTCCATGTTCGGCGAAGCAGCCCACTCATATACTTTGTGCTGTTCGATATACCTGCAAACTTTTACATCTCCTCAAACTCCTAATATTGTCTCCCTTTAGCGTGTTCACCTTTTCTTGGAATCCACTCAGTTGCCCTTAACGACCAGCGGTTATTCTGCTTTAGCGCCACATGCCCGCCGCATATCGATTTGTTGTCCTTGATTGTAACTATTACATCCTTAGCCCCGTTTTTTTTTCTCTGACCTACTCTGCTCCTTCATGCCTATTAAGATTTCATCTATGACATTCCTTTCTATCGCTCACTGTATCAGTCAATTTAGGTTAAACCCAGTTTTTAAGCATCCAGGTTTGTGCTGCGTAAGTAAGTACAGACAAGATACAGTTTTTATGCACCTTCCTCTTCAGGCATAGTGGTAGAGTACCCGTGATGATTTTAAAATGCCGGCCGATTTAATGCTTTAAGCAAGAAAAACCGCATGCTTAAAAAGAGCTTCATAAATTTAATAACCCAGAACAGCACCTAGTAAATACCTCCCTACGAATCATGCTTAAAACACCTCTGGAACAAATTGAGGAGGCGGCAACGCCCTTGCCCCCTAAACGTAAATCGGAAACTTCGGATAGTGAGGACAGACCTACATACTCTACCACCAGTAATACCACATTTATTGACCTGATGAAATCAGTTAGAGAATTCAGTGCATAGATTCCCACAACGTCTTGCCTCATGCATACCCTCACCGATTGTGTAGACACGCTTACTCAATTATTAAAACAGCAAAATAAACACTTTAGCCAAAGAATGATGGCAGTGGAGTTGTGGACATCCCCTTAGCCATTGAATGGAATGGCACCTGAAACTCAGCCATCGCAACCCTTTTCGCCACCCACCAGTTTGATTCAGACGGCAACATTTATACCCCCCCCCCTCCTCACCACGGCTAAGCAGCCTACGTACCACGTCTGGCGGTGGGATTGTCGAAACTACGCGAATAATAAAGCTATTTTAACCCAGTACACTCGTGTTAAGAACAAGCCGGTTATTATCAATCTACAGGAGTCGCGTGGTTTCACCAAATTAGCAGGGTACCACGTAATTGGCGGTGCCACTGGAGATACTGTCACACATGTCCCGTTTATTAGGGAAGGCGATCGCCGGGCTAATTCCAAGGGCCGAAGTATCGGCCCCCCGAACTGCACCACGAAAGCGTGGACAATTTAGAAGTGGTCCTTTTTGGCGCGCCAGCGGACGCCGGCTGTGGCCCCAAAGAACAAGTCAGAGCCGAGAGTTGATAAACAAACAAAATTATATTCTCAACAATGGCAGATCGAAAACCAAACACAAAAATGCACACTCCACAATAGTTATATACAATACGTCACCAATCAAACAACGTATTACACAGTACAATCAGCCACACTCAAAACAACGGACACAGACAGCGATACACTCAACAATGCAGTCGCATGCATTGAACAACCAAGACACTTAAAGACTAAAGAGATAGAAAACCTATCCAGTCCAAAGTTCTTGGAACAAAAGTCTAGATGATACTCTTCCGAGAATCACTCACTCAAAGTCCAGCGTTGTTGTCGTTCCGCGCCCTCGAAGTTTCTCTTCCAGGAAACCTCGCCGAAGTTTCTCTTCCAGGAAACCTCCCGTCTTCAATAGGCCACTTTCCAAGCTTCAAACTTCTTCGCCGGAACACGTCGGCTTCAGACACGCAGCTGTCGCCACGCGTCTTCGCTCGATAGCGGTAAACACACACTCTTGCCTGTAGCTCGAGTCGTCACCCCTAAGGGGGAAATCCTGTTCATCTCCTGCTTTGTCTCGACGGACAAAACCTTAGCCGACTACACGGCGGAATCCCTACGCGCTCTGGCGCTCACTTCCGTCTTTTCCTGCTCTCTGGTCTCGGCCGCTCGATTAAATACCTTCCGCGCCAATTTCTAGAAAGTTCTCGTCCTTTCGTCGGCGCGATACGCAGCGAAGGCTGGGGAGAGGCGCGAGACTGTACGGGGGCCGTCCCCGACAGATGAGTCAACCCGGCATACACGCCCCGTTCCTTCTGGAAAAATCAAGTGCTTGCTCGGCCGCCGTTGTGGGGTGAGGAGGTTCGTCGGCGAAGCCACGCTTCTGCGGGGAGAGCACGCGCCCTGGGAGCCTTGGATGTTTGTTTTCCTTTTTTTTTCTTTTGACCTCGCGGCGTTTCTCCCGCACGTTATCGCAAGAATTCGGCGGCGCGCCCATTTTTAGCGCTCGTTCTGTGACACTGCCCCCTACTTTAAGAATATTATCTCATAATATTCAAAACCACACAAACGAGCGCGAAAAGTCACCACACACTCTGAAGACTGTAACACAAACCGTCGCTCATGACACTCCACATTCACAATATATCACTCAATACAATTGGACATTACAATTCAATCTCACACACATGAAATATAATCTCAGGTACATGACTACAACACTTCATCACACATTCCAAACAATACAAACGTACTAAGTTCTGTGTTTACAACAATTATACAACACTATACATCACATAATCGCACAGAACACTTTGACTCGCTCGACATACTTGAGACACAGGATAACAAGAACATTAACAAAACATATGTCACTCAGCCCTGCCAGACACATTCCGATTCTACCTCAGCACCTATCCTGTGCATTTCGAGCAGCGCTTGCGCCCTTTCTTGCGGTGCTCTCTCGATCTCTTCCTGTTGTTCTTTGTTCTTTTTCGGCGAGCCCTTCCCAATGACGGTATCTGAAGCGGCGTCTCAGCCATCGTTGTCACTTCCGACACCGTTAACGGGTCATAACATTCAGCGGGTCCTGTCTGTTTATTTACCAGCTTGATCATGTCTCTACATTTTGCCCGGCTGGCCAACTCCGTCTACTTTGCACTGTCGGTCGGTTGAGATCGTGCCGACGTAAGTCCAGTAGCCCGGCCCTTGAACTCGTTCAACACGATCATCTTATCATTCATAGTCCCTTGCACCGCGGCTTCTCCTTGGGCTCGAGTGGGATCCGTCACGGGTTGCTCCTTCACTGTATCTCGCGGTCGTTGGGTTGGCGAGGGCTCTATCTTAAGGTCTTCTCCCAAACATTCCGGATCATTCGGTCCTCGCGCCCCGTCGATGTTCCGATGACAAGGTCGTAAAGGGGGGTCGTCATACATAGAGCCGTAACCTTCCCGCTGAAGTATGGGGTTTCAACCTCAATCTCTGCTTCGGGAAGTATCCGAACTGTACGGTCAATTAAGCAAACCGGTTTCGTTTTGCCGGTTAACTCGCTTTCCCCTACCAAGTTTCTTCGTACGATAACAGTGGAGCTGCCGGTATCTCTTAACACCGTAATCTTTTTGCCCGCAACTTTTCCAGGCAGCGTTGGCATTTCTTTCGTAACACCGAATGGCTGTTTTGACATTACAGCACCCACAATAGGAATTTTCTCCCCATTCTTCAACTCTACGAATCCATCGGCGATGGCATTATTATCAGATTTCGGTGCCACTTGCACACAAGATACCTGGTGAGTTTGACTCACTCCGTTCCGACAAGCGTCTGCTTTGTGCCCAGTCTGACCACACTTGAAACATTTTACTGCCGTAGGGCTCGTAAAGACGGTTCGACAGTTTTTCGCGCGATGACCCACTCGGTTGCACAGGAAACATCGCGGAAGCTCTCTGGAGCACGCTTCTTTTCTTTGGGAGCTAATTTCTTCGAATCATCGGGACAATCCTTCTTGACCTTGGCCAAATTAGTTTCACCTTGCGCTTCCAAGAATTGATCAGCCAATTCAAGCATTCCTTCAAGTGACTCAGCCTTCCTCTCTTTCAAGTACAGCGACAGGCTTGGGTGGCAACTAGTAAGAAATTGTTCTCTAATTAGGAGCTCTTTAAGTTCATCGTACTCCTGCGCTGTCCCTGAAAGTTCAATCCATCTGTCGAAATAATGGCTAAGTCGGGCGGCGTACTGTGTAGCCGTCTCACCATCAGCTGGCTTTCCTGTCCGAAATCTGTCCCGGAATCCTTCCACTGTAAATATAAATCGCTTCAGCAAAGCAGCTTTCACTTTTGCATAGTTGGCTGCATCGGTCGGCGTCAGCCTACCGTACACACTGAGCGCTTCACCACTCAAGCAGGTACTTAAAGCAGTTGCCCATTGATGTTCCGGCCAATTCTGGCTCTTCGCAATCGTCTCGAATCGGTGAAGGTACGCGTCAAGGTCGTCCTTCCTTTCATCAAACGCCACGAGCAGCTTGCTTGGGTTCAAGCGGAAGCCATGATCTTCCCGTTCGCTGCTTTCAACTCTAGATTGGACGGGAGTTTCACTTCGCTGTTGCAACCGGAGCCGCTCGAGTTCCATCTCGGGCTTCCGCTGCCGTTCCCTTTCCTCTCTTTCTTCTTTCAGCTGTCGCTCCTTTGCCTCTCTTTCTTCTCTCGCCCTCTCAGCAGCCAGCTTTTTTCTCTCCAGCTTCAACTTCAATTGCTGCTCTCTTTCTTCCTTCAGCTGTCGCTCTTTTGCCTCTCTTTCTTCTCTCACCATTTCAGCGGCCAGCCTTTCTCACTCCAACTCAGCTGCTTTTTCTTCCTTGGCCCTCTCAGCTGCCAATCTCTCTCTCTCTTCAGCTCAGCTTCTTTTTCCGCTTTGGCTCTTTCGACTGCCAGCCTTTCTTTTTCCAGCTCAGCTGCCTTTTCTTCTTTGGCCCTCTCTTTTCCTTCTTTTTTTTTCTGGGTGACCCACTTCCGTAGCTCGGCGCCAGAAAGACCTATCTTCTCACCAAGAGCGACTAACTTTTCGAGATCCATTGTGTCTCGCAAATAAAACCTTGCCGCGTGCAAAAAGTATCTGCCTAAATCAGTCTATCGGAACACTCCCCTGCACTCGTTAACGAGAACACTGAACAACACACAAAATCGTTCCGATAGCACTATCAACAACTCGAGGCTCTTTCTCACTACTTTGGACACACGGTGCACTAAATGGTCCTGTCGCGGACGCCAGATTAATTGTCACACATGTCCCGTTTATTAAGGAAGGCGATCGCCGGGCTAATTCCAAGGGCCGAAGTATCGGCCCCCCGAACTGCACCACGAAAGCGTGGACAATTTAGAAGTGGTCCTTTTTGGCGCGCCAGCGGACGCCGGCTGTGGCCCCAAAGAACAAGTCAGAGCCGAGAGTTGATAAACAAACAAAATTATATTCTCAACAATGGCAGATCGAAAACCATACACAAAAATGCACACTCCGCAATAGTTACCAATCAAACAACGTACTACACAGTACAATCAGCCACACTCAAAACAACGGACACAGACAGCGATACGCTCCACAATGCAGTCGCATGCATTGAACAACCAAGACACTTAAAGACTAAAGAGATAGAAAACCTATCCAGTCCAAAGTTCTTGGAACAAAAGTCTGGATGATACTCTTCCGAGAATCACTCACTCAAAGTCCAGCGTTGTTGTCGTTCCGCGCCCTCGAAGTTTCTCTTCCAGGAAACCTCGCCGAAGTTTCTCTTCCAGAAAACCTCCCGTCTTCAATAGGCCACTCTCCAAGCTTCAAACTTCTTCGCCAGAACACGTCGGCTTCACACACGCAGCTGTCGCCACGCGTCTTCGCTCGATAGCGGTAAACACACACTCTTGCCTGTAGCTCGAGTCGTCACCCCTCAGGTGGAAATCCTCTTCATCTCCTGCTTTGTCTCGACAGACAAAACGTTCGCCGACTACACGGCGGAATCCCTACGCGCTCTGGCGCTCACTTCCGTCTTCTCCTGCTCTCTCGTCTCGGCCGCTCCATTAAATACCTTCCGCGCCACATTCTAGAAAGTTCTCGTCCTTTCGTCGGCGCGATACGCAGCGAAGGCTGGGGAGAGGCGCGAGACTGTACGGGGGCCGTCTCCGACAGATGAGTCAACCCGGCATACACGCCCCGTTCCATCTGGAAAAATCGAGTGCTTGCTCGGCCGCCGTTGTGGTGTGAGGATGTTCGTCGGCGAAGCCACGCTTCTGCGGGGAGAGCACGCGCACGGGGAGCCTTGAATGTTTGTTTTGCTTTTTTTTTCTTTTGACCTCGCGGCGTTTCTCCCGCCCGTTATCGCAAGAATTTGGCGGCGCGCCCATTTTTAGCGCTCGTTCTGTGACAGATACTACCACCCTTACAGCCCTAGTCCACAAAGATCACAGTGTTATACAACATGATACACACAGCCGTATACGTATACGCACCGATATTCTGCAAGCCAAATTCGGTATAATACCAAATTCTTCATAGTTAAATGACACATCCAAACATGATAATCGCGACACTCATGTCATCAACAATATGACTACATGTCACACTGATAATGCGCTCGCGGCCGTTTCGCTAGCTTCACATATGCCAAATTTAGTATTACGTGACGCCAACGGATGATGAAGGTATGTGACTGGTGCAACCATGATAATTATGAGATGCGTGTCATTTGTGAACATACTACATGCCACAGTCAAGGTGCCAATACATTTCGACTTGACGCAGTGCGCGTGCTCGCTGGTGTTCATTTCGTCGCGTCACGCCATCGTTGCCACGCCAGGCGCCGGTCCCGCTTTATAGTCGCAGGCGCGTGCCGGGCTGCGTTGCTTTGACTTATGCGCGTTTCAGCGCGTCCGGCGTCTCTCCGTCACGAAAAGAGGGAGAAGCAGTGTTGTCAAGGGATTATACCATATTCACTCATACCAAATTCGGTATTACGGGACGTGAACAGATGACGAATGTAGGATAGTGGCACACTTGCCAGCTATCAACACTGTTGACGAACGCGATAGCTACACGTCTGCCATTTATGAGCGTTAGGCATTTGACTCATGGCAGTGGCCAGTTTGGCATAAATGGGCAGGTGGTTAACGTGCCGATTGACATGGCCAACACTGTGCCGTGTCAGCCGCAGGACGTTCCCAAAAACGATGCATTCAACGTACACATTCGCCAGCTCATCAACAAGACTTCCTACCACCGTAGTCTCCAAAAAGCGTGATGTGCACCTCCGAGCAAGCTTTCCTAACCCCGATCAATTTGTGAAAATCGCGGTGATTTCGTTCAACACTCTTTGTGTAACTGCTAAAAGCACACTTATCCCCTATGTCATGAATAACAATATTATTCCTGTAAATATTCAGATTCTCAAATAGAATTCTTCGTACCATGCCATGGGAAGGCATTTACTCTTTCATTCTTCGGCAAAGCGTTATACCCTTTGCACACTTGCAAAGAATTTCGTGCAATATTTTGATGCTGCGGCTGCCTACCATCAAGAAATATGGCTATAACGTTTTTAATGGAGGTTTGAGCATTCGACGTCCCACTTGTTGCGCCGTTTGCACTGTGTGACGTCTTGTTTTATATGCGAAGCATTTCTTATCAAACTTCAGCGACTTTGAGCATATCTATCTATCTATCTATCTATCTATCTATTTATTCATCGATCTATCTAGTCGCCTACGACTTTTAGTTCTCCTGGCCGTTTTGATAATGGTATCGATACCAAACTTGGTATGGCATAACATGACTGTGTTATGAATATAATTGCATAGTCATAACGTTAAATGACATGTATGCCATGAATCTAATGAAATATATTTCATGGCCCTGGCGCTGTTGCGGTGGTTTTGTTCCCTAGGCATGTTGCAAAAGTGGTATGGTATGGCATGATTGCATGGCAAACACAAGCGACAGGGCCTAACATGAAACTTATGACATGTATGTCATGTAACAACATGACTACATGCTGCGCTCATAATGCGTTCGCGGCCGCTTCGCTTGCTTCACATGTACCAAACTAGGTATTGCGCAACGCGCACGGACGACATAGGTAAATGACACATACAAGGATGATAATCGTGATATTCGTGTCAAGTAACATCATGACTATATGCCACACTAACGATGCGCTCGTGGCCCTTTCGCTAGCTTCACATATGCCAAATTTAGTATTATGTGACGCCAATGGATGACGAAGGTATGTGACTGGCGCAAGCATGGTAATCATGAGATGCGTGTCATGTGAGGACATGACTACATGCCACAATGAAGGCGCCGATACATTTCGACGTGACGTGGTGCGCGTGCTCGCCGGCGTTCATTTCGTCGCGTCACGCTGGCGTTGCCACACTGCAGGCTCCAGTGCTGCCATATACTCGCAGGCGCGCGCCACGCTGCGTTGCTTTGACGCATGCGCGTTTCAGCGCGTCCGGTGTCCCTCCGTCACGAACAGAGGGAGAGGCAGTGCTGTCTGGGTAACGCGTCGGCGCGAAATGCAGCATGTCGCCTTTCACGCCGGTTGCCGTCGGGCCGCGTTGACGGACGCTGGTTGCGCATGGCGTCTTTGCAAACGTAGCGTCGTCGTGCCCAGCCTACGCGCGCATCAACGCTACATTGGAGTATATTGGGCTCCTCATAATGTGTTCGCGGCCGTTTTCCTAGCTTCACATATACTGAATTTGGTGTTACGTGACGTCAATGAATGGTAAAGTATAAAACATAATAATCCTGTCCCGCGTGTCATGTAAGAACATGACAACACACATCGCTTATAGCAAGCTCGCGGCCGTTTCGCTACCTCTACATATACTAAACTTGTTACCACGTGACGTGAACAGACGACGAAGGTAAACCAGACAACCAAACTTGATATTCATAACACGGCATAACACGGCAGTCACGTACGGCATGATTCACCTCCGCCTCGTAACGTTTTGCTGATTTTAAAGTGACATATCAACATTTCTCATTCGTGCTTTGCATATCATCAATTCCGACTGTATACGTGGGATCTGCTAGTTTTTTAATCTTTCTTAAGGACCTTCCACGCAAACATCTGGTCTGTCTGTCTGTGCTTGTGTCTGTTTGTACATGTGTCTGTACATGCTTAACGGTACCGTGTACTCTGAACGCACTAACCCATACCCCAAACGGCTGACCCCATCCGCAGCACCCTCCAATGTTGCTCAAGATTCAGCGTTTATACTTGTGCAATTGTCAATTGAAAAGCAATTATTGCGCATATCTGAGGCACCATAACAACACGTATATATTCTGTATGTGAGTCTTTTACTAAAAAAGGAATACAAAGTTAATTCTAAGGACCGTCGCGTCTATCACGCTGCGCTGACCATGCAACGCTTGCACGAAAAGCGCGAGTTGGTTGGTTGGTTGCGAAACTTTATTGAGGTCCTGCAAGGCGCGCGTCAGCGCGCAGCGGGTGAATCCCACGTCGGGACCGTTAGGCCAAGCCTATCGGCCGCTCCGCGGGCCTTCTGGACGGCCCAAAGTTGGTCGGCCAGGAGGGAGCTGCGTAGGGCCGCCTCCCACCTGACCGATGTAGTGTCTGGGTTAGTGTACATTGCCTTGCACTCCCAGAGCATGTGCGCCAGCGTAGATACATCCCCACATGCGGGGCAAGCGTCATTGGGACACACGTCAGGATAAATAGCGTGAAGGGATCTCAGGTTAGGGTACGTGTCGGTTTGCAGTAGTCTGAGTGTAAGGGCCTGTGGCCTATTAAGATTTGGATGAGGGAGTGGATATAGTCTCCACGCGAGGTAAAAATATTTTGTTATTTCGTTGTACGTGGCAGGCGCGTCCCTGTTTTCCGCAACCCCGTTGGCCCCGAATCGTTGCCCGGAACCCACGCGGTCGGTTAGTGCGCGCGCGGCCTCGTGGGCAGACTCGTTGAGTTTGGGGGGAGCGCCTTGGACCTGTCCAACATGTACAGGAAACCAAATCAGTACGTGGTGCTTGATGCCGTCGCGGCCACCACTTTGGAGCACACGCAGGGCTTTTTTGGAGATTACACCGCGCTCGAAAGCGCGAACAGCTGACCTAGAGTCACTATAGATGACCTCCCTTTCACCTTCCAGGATGGCCAGGGCGATGGCCACTTGCTCGGCAATCGTCGGATCGTCAGTGTGAACCGATGCGCAGTTGGTGATTTGTTGTTTGGAGTCGACGACGACTGCGGAGAAGGCGCGGCTCCCACGGTACGCTGCCGCGTCGACAAAGCTGACGCCGTACTCCTCACTGTGAATCTGCTTGAGAAGAGTGGCAGCTCTAGCCCGTCGCCTACCACGATTGTGCTCGGGGTGGACATTCCTCGGTGTTGGTGCCACGGTGATGAGGTCACGAATCTCACGGGGCACCTGTCTCATCTTCTCGTCCACTTCAGCCGGAGAGTGACCGACCTCTCGGAGTATATGTCTGCCGGTCTGGGAGCTCGAAAGGCGCGCGAGCTGGGCCCGCTCCTGCGCTTCGGCAATCTCCTCCAACGTATTGTGTACTCCGAGCTGGAGCAGGCACTCGGTGCGCGTCCTGATCGAGATACCGAGGGCCCGCTTGGTAATCTTTCTGAGCAAGACGTTGATCTTGTCACGCTCGGCACGCTGCCAATTGTGCATGGCTGCGACATATGAAAAGTGGCAGAGCACAAATGTATTGACCAGGCGGACTAGGTTGTCTTCCTTGAGGCCTTGGTAGCGGTTGGCCACCCGCCGAACCAGCCGAACCGCATTATCCGTCTTGGCGGCGAGCTTGAGTATAGTCTTGCCGTTGGAACCATTGGACTCGATGGTCATGCCGAGGACCCGAATGGAGTCGACTCTGGGTATAACGCTGCCATCTCCGGTGTAGAGCTTGATATCACTCTTCGAGATCGGATGCCAGTTTTTGGGCTTGGGCCCTCGCCTAGTGGGTTGGTAAAGGAGGAGCTCGGACTTGCTTGGGGAACACCTCAGGCCTGTGGGACGGAGGTAATCTTCCGTGGTGTCTATTGCCTCCTGCAGGGAGCGCTCGACTTGCCCGTCGCTGCCACCTGTGCACCAAATGGTAATATCGTCCGCGTAAATTGCGTGGTTAATGCCTTCGATACATGAGAGCCTCTTGGACAACCCGATCACGACAAGATTGAACAGGGTGGGCGATAACACTGACCCTTGTGGCGTGCCGTGCGATCCCAGCTCTATCTCCTCGGAGACAAGGTCTCCCACACTGAGGGTGGCTCTCCTACGGGTCAAGAACGATTTGATATATTTGTAGAATCTGACTCCAAGGCCGAGCTCACGAAAGAGTAACATTATCGAAGGCTTTCTCTAAGTCGAGGCCGAGAATGGCCCGCATGTCTCGAGTGTTGCAGTCGATGACTTGGTGCTTGAGCAGCTTCATAGCGTCTTGCGTCGAAAGCTTGGCCCGAAAACCAATCATAGTGTACAGGTAGATCCCATTGTCTTCCAGGTACCGAGTCAATCTATTGAGGACCACATGCTCGGCTACCTTTCCCACGCAGGATGTGAGCGAAATGGGGCGCATGTTGTCCAAGTTGGGTGACCTCCCCGGCGTAGGAATGAGCACGGTGCGTGCGACCTTCCACGGGTCGGGGACCTCGCCGCTCTTCCATGCCTCGTTGATGACCTCGGTGAGGTAGTCGATTGACCGGTCGTCCAGGTTGCGCAGGGACTTATTAGTTATGCCGTCGGGGCCCGCGGCAGACCTTCCATTGAGCCCGTAAAGCGCTTGCCGAACCTCTTCGTGGCATATTTCGGCGTCCAGTTCAGTGTTGGCTGGTCCTGAGTACTCAGGGTACGTTGTTGTTGCGGGGTTCGAGTCGACAGGGAGGTACTTTTGCACCAGCTGCTTCAAAACCTCCTCTTATCAAAAGGACTGCTTGGCTTCGTGCATGGCTCGCGCTAGTACGTTCCGCTGGTTAGTTTTGGTGTTAGTCTCGCTGAGCAGGTGCTTGAACAGGCTCCATGTCTTGCCATTACGCATCTGGCCATCTACCGAGTTGCACACCTCGTCCCACTGCTGCTTGGAGAGGACGCGACAGTGCTCCTTGATGGTCTTGTTTAGGTCGGAGATTTTCTTGCGCAACCTGCGATTGAGGCGCTGGCCTTTCCAGCGGGCGAGAAGTGACTGCTTGGCCTCGAGCAGGTGGGCAAGGCGGCTATCCATTTTTTCAACCGGAAGGTCAGTACTAATATTCTTCGTGGTACTTATGACGTCCTCTCTGAGCTGGCTAATCCACTCCTGTAGGCTTGGCCTGGTTGCAGGTAGGGGTCGGTCGTTGCGGACTTTGCGAAACTGGTCCCAGTTTGTCCAAGAAAACTCCCGTGCCCTCTTTCAAACCACTAAGAACTGCGTCACCAGGACGTAATGGTCGCTACCTAAGTCAATGTTTGAGTTGGCCCACTGTACACCGGGGAGATTCTTGACGAAGGTCAAGTCGGGAGTGGAGTCTCTGCAGGATGAGGTGCCCAACCGAGCTGGAAAGGCCTTGTCGGTGATTAGAGTCTGGTCCATGTCCGTCGCGTTCTGCCACAGTTCCGCGCCCTTGCTGGTATTGTACAGGTAGCCCCAAGTGTGGTGCAGAGCATTAAAATCGCCCACCACAACCAGGGGGTTGGGACCTGCCAAGTTGACAGCCTTCTTTATGAGGACCCTGAAGCGCTGCCGTCGGTCCTTAGGGCTACTGTACACGTTGAGAAACAATGCTGCTTCGGTCCGAGCTGCGCGGCAGAATCTCGGTCATGACATATTCGGCGCTGCTGGTGGCCATTTTGAGGTCGTGAGAGTTGTGTGTGAGCTTGTTACTGACCAAGGTGCAGACGCCCCGGCCATCAGAATAACGTGAAACGGGCTTGTAACCAGTCAGTGTGACGTTTGGAGTTAATGTTTCCTGAAGCAGAATGACGAGGGGTTTTTCGCTAGAGCATCAAATGTACTGCTGCAAGGACGCCTTTTTACTAGGGAAGCCCCTGCAGTTCCATTGCCAAATGAGAAACGTCTCACTTGGCTTGGCCATCTTGGTGCTTTTGTGGGCTGGTGCAGCCCTCAGATTGGCTAAGAATAGCGTGGACGATCGGGCCCGTAGCGCCGGGCTGGGGTTGTACGACGGCGGTTGAGGTCAGAGCTGGTTTCACTACGCTTTCGAGAAACGTCTCTACCCTGGATACTCGGTCGTTTTGCGCGGCCAGGGTGATCTGCAGTTGGGCGAAATTCTCCCCGAGCTTATTGATGCTTTCACTGAGTGCGGATAGCGTGTCTCGAAGCTCAGACCTGACTCGAATCGCTACACTTTCCTGTTCGTGGGCGACGGCCCTCTTCTTGGGAGCACTTTGACCCTCACTGCTGCTGTCGCCGGCTTTAGTGCTGTGCACCTCCATGGGTAAGGGCATTGTATCGGCGACGCATGCGACGGCGGGTTGCGGTGGTGGGTTTCTCGCGTTCTTTATCTCAGCAATTTCGGACAAAAGCCTGTTTATGGTTTCCTTCATCTCTGCGTTCTCGCGTTTCAGCTGGGAAATCTCACGCGCGCTTTCCGCATGCTCTGGGAGTGACCCCGACAGTACCTCAGCTGGCCCTCCTCGGACAGTGTCGGCCCAGGTTATAGAGCCCGACTTCTTGCTTCTCGCTGACACCCCGCTAGGCCGCTGTTGACGCCCGGTAGACCTGGATCGAGACCTGGAGCGGCTCCCAGACTTGTAGCGCCGGGTTCCTCCTCGGGACCGGGAGCGGCTCCTGGACCGGGAACGGCCCCTGGAATGGGACCGAGAACGTCGCCTGGAACAGCCCCCGAAACCACGTGACTGCTGGAAGTCTTGCCCTTCCGTGGGGGGTGATGGTGGTGCCGTGGCTTGGCCTTGATCGGTGGCGCGAGACTTTTCCCAGCGCCTTCGTCGCATCACATACGGGATCTGGAATCTTTGCCTACAGTCCTTGTCAGCCGTGAGGTGTTGCCCACCACACAGCCTGCACTTGGGGGTACACTTGTGTTGTGCGTCAGGATTTGAAGCCCCACAGCCCCGACATACGATGTCGCCTGGGCTGGGACACACATCAGCACGGTGACCGAGCCGACCACAAGCGTAACAAATGTCTATTTTCTTGCGATAAAGCGAACATTGCACAAGGGTGGGGCCGTAGCGTACAAAGTTTGGGACTCTATGACTGTCGAAGGCGACGATTACCGTACTGGTGCTGCCTATGCGCTTGGCTTCCAGGGCGAGCGGATTTCTTTCATTTACGATCTTGTTGTCAATATCATTCGGGCCGTCTACGAGTAGAATACCTCGGATCACGCCCTTGCACGTGGAATGAGGGGCGGCCTCGTAAGCACTCACCTCGTATGTTCGGCCCATGACGACGATCTGCCGAACTTTGACGTAGTGGTTGGCATTTTCCCTTCTAGGTGTGCGGACAACCATAATATTCTGCTGCACGTTGGGGCATAGCGTGTCACACCGCAAATCTTCGGCGCAGATGCTTGTGGCTGCCAGGATTGCATCAGCCACCACGGTGCAGCAGGTCTTGACAATATTGAGGCCTCCACGGGGCCGAATCACGATCTTCGTATCCTCCCTGGGGAGCTGGGACAACCGGCCAGCGCGGATGATTCTAGCCTTGATGTTATTGCCAATGTTGCGGCCTCGTGTGTCCTCGGCCGTTGTCGACTTCGTCTCGTTGAGAGTAGCACCATTAAGATTAGCGCCTGCCGAGCGCGCGCCAGCTCTTCTGGCGCCTACAGACTGCCAACCTCGGTCTTCTGTCACCTCTTCGGGGGTTATGTCCTCCCCCACCATCTGATATTCCATTCTTTTCTGAAAATAAGCCCTGCGAAGAGCGAAAAGGGCACCCGGGAACGGCGACGCGGCTGGCGTCGCGCCGGCGTGGGCTTACCTCGTTAGCCTTAGCCCAGGCGGTGGCCGGCTCCGGAGAAAAACGTTCCAAAACGTGAAAATAGTCCACTCACGCAGCAGGTTTTGGCATAAAAATAGTCCTGGCACTTTTACTGATGCGACACAAACAAAGCTGAACGCTCACTTGAAAAATTCACTTGAAGATCATTGTAGGAAGCAAGAGCCACTCGAAGGTCGTATGAACAACACAGACGCCGCGCCGCGTCCAAAAGCGCGAGTGTTTCCAACGGATTGCTTAGACGACACGGTGGTGGCACCTACCCGTCGCTTTGCATTCTACACCTTATCACCTCTGAGACGGGCGCACACGCTCGTCTTTCAGCCACGCGCTTCGTTTTCCAAGAAGCTGCCAGATAGCGCTCATGTCTCACGTACGACGTGACTTGATGCAGTCGTTCGCCTCCGCAGTACGCTCGAGACACTCCAAAGCCTAGTTCACACTGAAACATCCGCTTTCTACAGCGACCGAAATTCCCCTGCCGCCGAAACGCAGCGTCGTTCGCACTGGACGCGCCCCGTGCCGCCGAATATGCCATCTACTACGGGGCGAACGCGGGATGGATGCGCTGTCACCCGGTTGTTGTCGCGGCTCGCAGACGCTACTACGCTATCCGGTGGTGTATACTTCGACGTTTCTCGTACGCAAGAAGCAAGAAAAGACAGTACTGCTTACTTTGCTGGCAAGTAGCTGTCTTGTGATGCACGAAGAGCAGAAAAACCACCGACGCCAGTGGCGTTGGTGGGTTTGTTTTGCTCTGCAAGACCGCAACAAGCTCGGTCACGCCAAGACCAAGCTTGGTCACCTCTTCCACGAAATACGGAGGTGAAGTAGGCACAGAGTAGGTTAAACTCCCGTTGGTTTCAACATTCAGTTACGTGCACTGCGGCATAACAAGTGAGTAGGGCTTGGCGGCCATTTTTCAAAAGTCCTTGACTAGCACTCCTATTGGTCCGCAGTGACCGATTCGGTGGCAGACGCCGCAAAAATTGGTCCAAGAGCGATCGGCGCGGAGAGGGCCCTTTCGGCGGATCTCGCCGTCGCCGAATCGGATTCGGAGCACTTTCGGCGGCCGGAATGCTCAGTGTGCACGCGGCTTAACGCAGCGCCTTCAGAATACCATTCACCGATTTCTTGCGCAGAACATCTAATAAATGTTTTGTTCACTTTCTCCACACGCAAAACTATCGTCTTTCGACGACATTTGCAGATTAACATGCAGATATGGGGCCATTTTTTGGATTTTGTCCCTTTTGAGCTATCCGTATCTCCTGTGGTAAATGGTTTTTATGACGAGCTCAACCTTGCGAGGTAACTTGGGCTCAACTGAGCCGCTGTGGCGCTCTTCCGCTAACGTAAAGGCCACGGAATCGATCCCGCCGGAATTTGGGCTTGGCAAAGTGCCTAAAGCCTGTGTAACTAGCGATGTCAGCGGATGTCGGAAGACACCAGATGGTCGAAATTTCCCTCATCCACCACAGCAGCGTTTATACTCGTATGCAAGTCTTGGCACGTAAAACGCTAAGCACCATTGTTATTATTTTATTCATATCTAATGTCGTGTGTTTCCTACGTAAAACCAGAGCAGTTATTAGAGAGTTTTAGTACTGCGGAATGTTGCTACGTACGCATCACGCAAGCGTCTTGCGTTACGTGGCGTCGTTTGCCACTGATCGGCTTTTAGTACGCCGTAGTACCCGCGTACGTAACGAGCGTGAAGCGTGTTGCGCCATCTGGTAGATTAAAATAGAAGCACGTTTTGTTGACAGCCAATGTGAGCCAATCCAAGTGTTATAGCCAGATTATGGCCATATTAAAGTGAGCTAGAATAGGGTAGTGGGCTCACTCGCCGGCCGGCGCCATGCATTGCGGTGACGCCGCCAATGTCACACAAACGTGCTTCAGCGCGCCTCCGCGGCGTGGCGCCACCCCCGCATTAAATGTAGCGAGCGTTGGCGCTGGGGCAGTTGCTGCCTGTTTGTAGTGGTGGCCGGTGTGTGAGAGTTTTGTTACTTTGAGAACTCGTCGCGCTTTGCATCCTCAATCTCCTAGGTTCTTCGGCGAACAGTAGTGTGGCCTGACAAGCAGTGACCCTCAAACGAGGTTAAAATGCTTCCGCGGCGGCAAAACCCTGTTTTACGCCAAGCTGTCGTACAGGTTACGTCCACGTGAAGGGCAGCAAGACGCCGTCTTTGTTCGGCGTTCCGAAGGATACAGCCCTGAAAAGCAATGGGAAAGAAATTTAAATCCAGCGGACAAAGCCCTGGACGACACATCTGTCGTGTGTGACCTTCATTTTCAGCCGAAGTATGTGCTACGGGACTACGTGCATATAATCTACGTCAATAAAAAAAAATAAAAAAAAAAAAAGCATATAATCTACGTGACTGGACTGCGTGGGACTATAACCAGTGTGCTATAAATGCTTTCTTATTTGACAAAAGTAGCATTTAAATACAGAATGACATGAAAGACCAGCCAAGACGCATTTAAAAATTTATTTGGTATTATACGTCAGTTATCCGGCAGCAACGACCACCCCACGCCAACTCAGTTTTTGCTAACCATTACTTGTCTGTCATTATAGGTCTCGTGAAAACAGTTAGCCTGGGGAATTGTGACCGAGGCGAGCTAGCTTCATTGCTGGAGATCAATGCTGCTACTGACACACTGCCACAAGACGATTCAGTTGGCAGTGCAAGCACTGTGAAAGAGCCTAGTTTTGTACCAGCACCTATTGACCACAAACAGCATATTGTTAGAAGTGATTCCACGCTGATCTTTTATGTTGCTGGCTATGTTGCGTGAAAGTGTGTCATTAAAACAAACTGCGAAGTTTGCATAACACTACTCACGATGCTAGCTCAAGGAGATTTTCAGCTCGCTCGTCTAACCACCTTTCGTGACAAAGGTGGACTTACTTAATCAACGTAGCGCGTTTTGAAACATAGGACAAGGGAAGGGAGAGAAGGGAGCGCTTACTTCCAACAAAACTTTATTTCGAGGAGCGTACATATATATGCTCATGAAATTCGAAAACAACAGACAAACAGATGAAAAACCCTCTATTACCATGCGCTAAAAACTTATGATCTCAAAAACGACAATTCTTTTTCACAAAGACCGAGAGAAGGATTGGTGACGCAGTTCAGCCCTAATCAACTGATCCTTTCTGCTTCAATAATCTCCCTTGTCACTTTATTTATGTTTTTTCCTATGATTACCGTACCAAGAAAAAGTGGCTTGCAGCCAAACGTGCTGCAATGTGGTGCCAAAAAACCATCTCGACCATTTTTTACGTTGCAAGCGTGTTCGCGGAGCCGGTCTATATTACACCTGCCAGTTTGTCCTATGTAGTGTTTACCGCATGAAAGAGGTATCTGATAGATTACAAATTGCGGGCATGTGACAAACAGTGTTAAGTGCTTTTTAGAATTTCATGAGCATATATATGTACGCTCCTCGAAATAAAGTTTTGTTGGAAGTAAGCGCTCCCTTCTGTCCCATCCCTTGTCCTATGTTTCAAAACTCGCTACGTCGATTAGGTATGTCTTACCAACATGCCCAACTGTATACTCTAGTAAAGGTGGACTGTTGTATCCATCTAGCCACCTGTACAGTTTTGTGAGCAAGCTAGAAAACATGTTTACGGAGTGCTTTTTTTGCCACAAGTTGCATTCGGACAGCATTTTCGATGTATTGACAATCGTGAAAGAAAAGTTTTCCCAAGAAGTTGGGTGTGCACAACATGCCCCTGGCCTCTCAGAAGACGTAATCAGCTTTTATACTGTTACGCGGTTTTGTGAAGGCATTAATTCTGATAGAAGCGGGGAAAGTCAAAGCATCTAAAGTTGAGCCGCTGCTCCTGAAGAAGAAATATCCAGTAAGCAACTGTGCCCAATATATATCTGATGAATAAATTTTCATGTACTTGTGCCCAGTACTTGGGGAGAGTGGCTTACTGTTTTTCTTATCTGTAGATTTTTACAGTCTTTGCATAGGAATATTCAGTGGAGAAATAGCCAAATTACAGAGCAAAGATAATGGAGATCTGCAGAAAGAATGAACAGCTGAACATTTTTAAATGCGGTGAAATGTATAAGCTCGTGGTAAACTCCCGAGTGTGTGCCAAGGTCAGCATCGGTAATAATTTCACACGCTCGTAAAAGGCGTGTGTGACGAAAGTATAGGGCCCGAGAAATGCAAAGAATCCAGTTTACAATTGATAGCCGCACAACGTAAGCTTAAAAGTTCGCCATCGCTGCTTATCACTTGTAGGAGAACCTAAATGCATCTCATGTTTGCACAGCATCCCTTGCATGCATCGAGTTCTGCATGCAGTTTAATCGCGCAAGTTACGCCGACAGTGTTTATGAAAAGAATGTTTTCTACAGCTTTAATCGCACGAGTACTGACGGTACTCGGTGTGTTTAATTTAACATCAAATAACGAGCTAACAGTATAGCTGCATACACCATGCTACAATGTTCTAGATGGTTACCTACGCGCCCATGTAGGCCAACGGCCTGCGCACCTAGCTCCACGCTAGTTTTCTTTCTTTGTTTTTAGTGTCTTAGCAACATCAGCATCACCGTTTACACTGCCGAAATTTGCGTGCATTTCCGTCCAGTGCATGGGATAACAGCGCACAAAAAGCATGATTTCAGTTGCGCACCAACGCCTCCGTCAGGCAGTGCCCTACATTGAAGTCGCTGGTGGCGCCACCACACGTGTGACATACCCAGCGTCAAGCAGGGGACCCCAGCAAGC
Source organism: Rhipicephalus microplus (assembly GCF_043290135.1). NCBI lineage: Eukaryota > Metazoa > Arthropoda > Arachnida > Ixodida > Ixodidae > Rhipicephalus > Rhipicephalus microplus. Next base: position 165,169,408 of record NC_134702.1, on the reverse strand, counting down.
CCACTACCCTATTCTAGTTCACTTTAGCCATATTTTAAGCCCCAGAGCCGGTCGGTGCTTGCCTTCGATGCCACCATTTTGCAAAACGAAGTCTCGCGCTTTCGCGAACTTGTTCGAAAGACGCGCGATCACCTCATACGTACGCACGCACGCATCTGATGCGTGCGTACGTAGCGGCTGCGTACGTAATGCAATACGAGCGCGTTGCGGTCTGCGCATGCGAACTACGCAGAACGTGGCGTCCTTACGTACGCAACGCCACCACGTACGCAGCGTACGCAGTACTAAAACTCTCTAATACCATTCACCGATTTCTTGCGCAGAACATCTAATAAATGTTTTGTTCACTTTCTCCACACGCAAAACTGTCGTCTTTCGACGACATTTGCAGATTAACATGCAGATACGGGGCCATTTTTTTGGATTTTGTCCCTTTTGAGCAATCCGTATCTCCTGTGGTAAATGGTTTTTATGACGAGCTCAACCTTGCGAGGTAACTTGGGCTCAACTGAGTCGCTGTGGTGCTCTTCCGCTAACGTAAAGGCCACGGAATCGATCCCGCCGGAATTTGGGCTTGGCAAAGTGCCTAAAGCCTGTGTAACTAGCGATGTCAGCGGATGTCGGAAGACACCAGATGGTCGAAATTTCCCACAGCATCCACCACAGCAGCGTTTATACTCGTATGCAAGTCTTGGCACGTAAAACGCTAAGCACCATTGTTATTATTTTATTCATATCTAATGTCGTGTGTTTCGTACGTAAAACCAGAACAGTTATTATTGTCCGTACCTTTGCGAACTGTTTTTTTTTTTTCAGGCTGCAGAGCTGACGCCTCTCCGCGGCCATGGCGTGGAGTTCGGCAGTGTGTGCACTTTCCACTGGGCATGCGCATTCTGCAGCGTCACCTTCTTCGAGCGCGTGCGCGCAGGTTTCAGCTTCGGTGAGATGGCCTGGTTTTACGGCACCCTAACGCTCGCCAACGGACTGGTGCTCTACTACTTCATGCCGGAGACCAAGCACCTCCCACTGGAGAGCATCTTGCTTGACGAGTGCCCCATTGAGGTACGTGAATGCGAGGCGACAATTTTCGACCATCACGTGAACTGAGCGCGAGCTGTAAGGAATTCGCTTGAGAATTCATTTCCCTAGTGACGAGCTCAGCGTATAAGTGGGACTACGATTATCAGCGGCTTCCTTGATCGAGATAAAATATAAGCTGTGAAATACTTTCCTTTTATTTGCGTAGCTGTTCTACAGATATTCGCAGCATGTTAGGCGTTTGCCGCGGCCTTCCTTGATTCGTTAAAGATGTGGACGATGATGCACGTCCCCTGATTAAGCTGCTCATTTAAGACGCTGCATTTACCTCGGCCGAGGCTGATGCGTCGAGCAATCCAATTATGCTATATACACATCTCGGTATCACCACTAACTGACGTGTCAGTGCTAAATGAAGTCAATACGAATGCCGTTGAACGCAGAATCCTCTTGTGGAGATAATTCATAATGGCAAAGAAGAGAAGGCAATATAAAGTGTGATTGGCGATGATTGACCATGCACTGCACGTACCGAGAATCGTGTCGTTCAGCCCAATAATTTTACATTTCTGTGTCTCTGTTGATCTATTGGTTTCCTGTTTATAATCGGTGGCTTGTGGGGAGCCCATACTTGGACCTTGAAACACTTTTTCAGCATAGTCAGAAAACACTGCCTATCGGTAGTAGAGAACAGGAAAACGTGATCCAAATATTAAAGCGCTGCTCACGCCCTGGCACATGAAATTATGCCTCTAAGTTAGCTAAAAATATCTTTCTTTTTTTTCACGACGGGCTTACAAATGGCTACGTCACGGGCCAAAGCTTCACAGTTAGCTGATTTAAGCACAGCACGCTCTGAAGTTTCTGGGGCCACTGCGGGATGCTGCGGCTTGTCCACACGCGCACGCGCTATGACCCTGAAAAACCATGCGTTCAAAGAAAAAAAATTGCGTTCGCAGTCTAGAGGCACGTGTTATGCATTTTCCTCACTCGTGCCAATTGACTTGAATAGAATTAGAACTTTCTTCAGATGATGACTGTATGGAATGAAGGGGCTAAAGGCAGATATGACTGCCTGACACAGGCCCCCTACCCATACATTGCTTAGAGGTGGAACACTGCGGAGCATAGGCAAACATAGGTAACAATAAATGGTCAAAATACAGCACACAGCATTCAGGTAATCAAAACACAATAATGAAACTTGCTGTATTCAGTACACAACATTATAACAAGTTTGTAAATTTGTTTTTATGAGCCCTGATGACCAATAGTACAGAACAACACAAAAGACATAAGAGGAAAAAAAAACAAATGACAATTGCACAATGTGAAGGATGAATCACGAGCTAATGAAAAGGTAATCTTTTTTTCGGAGGTGGTTTGTCGCAGTGGGTTTACCTGAATCATATAGTGTCACAGAACGAGCGCTAAAAATGGGCGCGCCGCCAAATTGTAGCGACGAAACGCGGGAGTGGCGCCGCGAGGGCAAAAGAAAAAGAAAACAAACATCTAAAGGCTCCCCGGAACGCGCGCTCTCTTCTCGGAAGCGTGGCTTCGCCGACGAACCTCCTCACCCCACAACGGCGGCCGAGATAGCCCGCGAAAGTTCCAGAACGAAAGGGGCGTGGTCATACCGAGTTGAGTCATCGGCCGCGGAGGGCGTGCCAACCGTCTTGCCCTCTCCCCAGCCTCCGCTGCGCATCGCGCCGACGAAATGAGGAGAACTTTCTGGAATGTCGCGCGGAAGGTATTTAACCGAGCAGCCGAGATGAGAGATCAGGAGAAGACAGAATTTAGCGCCAGAGTGCGTAGGGATCCCGTGTGTAGTCGGCGAAGGTTTCGTCCGTAGGGACGAAGCAGGAGATGAAGAGGATTTCCACCTGAGGGGTGAAGGCTCGAGCTACAGGCAAGAGAGTGTGTTTACCGCTATCCAGCGAAGACGCGTGGCGACAGCTGCGTGTGTGAAGCCGACGTGTTCGGGCGATGAAGTTTGAAGCTTGGAGAGTGCCCTATTGAAGACGGGAGGTTTCCTGGAAGAGAAACTTCGGCGAGGTTTCCTGGAAGAGAAACTTCGAGGGCGCGGAAAGACAACAACGCTGGACTTTGAGTGAGTGATTCTCGGAAGAGTATCATCCAGACTTTTGTTCCAGGAACTTTTGACTGGATAGGTTTCTATCTCTTTAGTCTTTAAGTGTCTTGGTTGTTCAATGCATGCGACTGCATTGTAGAGCGTATCGTTCGTTGTCTATGTCCGTTGTTTTGAGTGTGGCTGATTGTACTGTGTAGTACGTTGTTTGATTGGTGACGTATTGTATGTAACTATTGTGGAGTGTGCATACGTGTATATTGTTTTGATCTGCCGTTAATGAGAATATAATTTTGTTTGTTTATCAACTCTCGGCTCTGACTTGTTCTTTGGACCACAGCCGGCGTCCGCTGGCGCGCCAAAAAGGACCACTTCTAAATTGTCCACGCTTTCGTGGTGCGGTTCGGGGGGCCGATACTTCGACCCTTGAAATTAGCCCGGCGATCGCCTCCCTAATAAACGGGACCAGTGTGACAATTAATCTGGCGTCCGCGACAGGACCTTTTGGGGCACAGTGTGTCCAAAGTAGTGAGAAAGAGCCTCGAGTTGTTGATAGTGCTATCGGAACGATTTTGTGTGTTGTTCAGTGTTCTCGTTAACGAGAGCAGGGGAGTGTTCCGATAGACTGATTTAGGCAGATACTTTTTGCACGTGGCATTTATTTGCGAGTTGCGAGACACAATGGATCTCGAAAAGTTAGTCGCCCTTGGTGAGAAGATGGGTCTTTCTGGCGCCGAACTACGGAAGTGGGTAAGCCAGAAGGAGAAAGAGGTGGTGGAGAGAGAGAGGTCGGCAGCTGAAAGGGCGAGAGAAGAAAGAGAGGCAAAGGAGCGACAGCTGAAAGAAGAAAGAGAGCAGCAATTGAAGTTGGAGCTGGAGAGAGAAAAGTTGGCAGCTGAAAGGGCTAAGAAAGAAAGAGAGCATCAATTGAAGTTGGAGTTGGAGAGAGAAAAATTGGCAGCCGAAAGGGCGAGAGAAGAAAGAGAAGCGGCGATGGCTGAAAGGGAACGGCAGCGGCAGCACGAGATGGAACTCGAGCGGCTCCGGTTGCAACAGCGAAGTGAAACTCCCGTCCAACCTAGAGTTGAAAGCAGCGAACGGCAAGATCATGGCTTCCGCTTGAACCCAAGCAAGCTGCTCGTGGCGTTTGATGAAAGGAAGGACGACCTTGACGCGTACCTTCACCGAACCGAGACGATTGCGAAGAGCCAGAATTGGCCAGAACATCAATGGGCAACTGCTTTGAGTACTTGCTTGAGTGGTGAAGCGCTCAGTGTGTACGGGAGGCTGACGCCGACCGATGCAGCCAACTATGCAAAGGTGAAAACTGCTTTGCTGAAGCGATTTAGATTTACCGTGGAAGGATTCCGGGACAGATTTCGGACAGGAAAGCCAGCTGATGGTGAGACGGCTACGCAGTATGCCGCCCGACTTTGTCGTTATTTCGACAGATGGATTGAACTTTTAGGGACAGCGCAGGAGTACGATGAGCTTAGAGAGCTCCTAATTAGAGAACAGTTTCTTACTAGTTGCCACCCAAGCCTGTCGCTGTACTTCAAAGAGAGGAAGGCTGAGTCACTTGAAGACATGCTTGGATTGGCTGATCAATTCTTGGAAGTGCAACGTGGAACTAATTTGGCCAAGGTCAAGAAGGATTGTCCCGATGATTCGAAGAAATTGGCTCCCGAAGAAAAGAAGCGTGCACCAGAGAGCATTCCGCGATGTTTTCTGTGCAACCGAGTGGGTCATCGCACGAAAAACTGTCGAACGATCTTTACGAGCCCTACGGCAGTAAAATGTTTCAAGTGTGCTCAGACTGGGCACAAAGCAGATGCATGTCGAAACGGAGCGAGTCAAACTCACCAGGTATCCTGTGTGCAAGCAGCACCGAAATCCGATAATAATGCCGTCACCGACGGATTCGTAGAATTGAAAAATGGGGAGAAAATTCCTATTGTTGGTGCTTTAATGTCAAAACAGACAACCGGTGTTACGAAGCGAATGCCAACGCTGCCTGGAAAGGTTGCGGGCAAGAAGATTACGGTTCTAAGAGACACCGGTAGCTCCACGGTTATCGTACGGAGAAATTCGGTACGGGAAAGTGAGTTGACGGGCAGAACGAAACCGGTTTGCCTAATTGACCGTACGGTTCGGATGCTTCCCGAAGCAGAAATTGAGGTTGAAACCCCGTACTTCAGCGGAAAGGTTACTGCTTTATGCATGACGACCCCCCTGTATGACCTTGTCATCGGAAACATCGACGGGGCGTGAGGGCCGAACGATCCAGAATGTTTGGGAGAAGACCCGAAGATAGAGCCTTCGCCAACCCAGCGACCGCGAGATACAGTGGAGGGGCATCCCGTGACGGATCTCACTAGAGCCCAAGGTGAAGCCGCGGCGCAAGAGACACTGAATGAGAAGACGATCGAGTTGAATGAGTTCACATGCTGCGCAGCTGGACGTACGTCGGCACGACCCCAACCGACCGACAGTGTAAAGGTGACGGAGTCGGCCAGCCGGGCCAAATGTCGAGACATGAACAAGCTGGTAAATAAACAGACCGGACCCGTCGAATGTTATGACCCGTTAACGGTGTCGGAAGTGACAACGATGGCTGAGACACCGCCTCAGATATCGTCGTTGGAAAGGGCCCGCCAAAAAAGAACGTGGAAACACAAGAAGAGATCGAGCGAGCACCGCAAGAAAGGGCGCAAGCGCCGCTCGAAATGCACAGGATAGGTGGTGAGGTGGAATCGGAATGTGTTTGGCAGTGCTGAGTGCCATATGTTGTGTTAATGTTGTGTTATCCTGTGTCACAAGTGTCGAAGTGTCTGTGCTGTGATGTGATGTAGAGTGTTGTATAATTGTGGTAATGAGTGAACTTTGTACGTTTGTATTGTTTGGAATGTGTGATGAAGCGTTGTAGTCATGTACCTGTGGCTATATTTCATGTGTTGTGGAATTGAATTACAATGTACAATTGTATTGAGTGAACTTTTGCGAATGTGACGTGTCATGAGCGACGGACTATGTTACAGTCTTTGAGTATGTGGGGACTGTTCGCGCTCGTTTGTGTGGTTCTGAATATTATGAGATAATATTCTTAAAGTGGGGGGCAGTGTCACAGAACGAGCTCTAAAAATGGGCGCGCCACCAAATTGTCGCGACGAAACGCGGGAGTGGCACCGCGAGGGCAAAAGAAAAAGAAAACAAACATCTAAAGGCTCCCGGGGCGCGCGCTCTCCCCTCGGAAGCGTGGCTTCGCCGACGAACCTCCTCACCCCACATTGGCGGCCGAGATAGCCCGCGAAAGTTCCAGAACGAAAGGGGCGTGGTCATACCGAGTTGAGTCATCGGCCGCGGAGGGCGTGCCAACCGTCTTGCCCTCTCCCCAGCCTCCGCTGCGCATCGCGCCGACGAAATGAGGAGAACTTTCTGGAATGTCGCGCGGAAGGTATTTAACCGAGCAGCCGAGATGAGAGATCAGGAGAAGACAGAATTTAGCGCCAGAGTGCGTAGGGATCCCGCCGTGTAGTCGGCGAAGGTTTCGTCCGTAGGGACGAAGCAGGAGATGAAGAGGATTTCCACCTGAGGGGTGAAGGCTCGAGCTACAGGCAAGAGAGTGTGTTTACCGCTATCGAGCGAAGACGCGTGGCGACAGCTGCGTGTGTGAAGCCGACGTGTTCGGGCGAAGAAGTTTGAAGCTTGGAGAGTGGCCTATTGAAGACGGGAGGTTTCCTGGAAGAGAAACTTCGGCGAGGTTTCCTGGAAAAGAAACTTCGAGGGCGCGGAACGACAACAACCCTGGACTTTGAGTGAGTGATTCTCGGAAGAGTATCATCCAGACTTTCGTTCCAAGAACTTTGGACTGGATAGGTTTCTATCTCTTTAGTCTTTAAGTGTCTTGGTTGTTCAATGCATGCGACTGCATTGTAGAGCGTATCGTTCGTTGTCTATGTCCGTTGTTTTGAGTGTGGCTGATTGTACTGTGTAGTACGTTGTTTGATTGGTGACGTATTGTATGTAACTATTGTGGAGTGTGCATACGTGTATATTGTTATGATCTGCCGTTAATGAGAATATAATTTTGTTTGTTTATCAACTCTCGGCTCTGACTTGTTCTTTGGACCACAGACGGCGTCCGCTGGCGCGCCAAAAAGGACCAATTCTAAATTGTCCACGTTTTCGTGGTGCGGTTCGGGGGGCCGATACTTCGACCCTTGGAATTAGCCCGGCGATCGCCTCCCTAATAAATGGGACCAGTGTGACATATAGGCAATTTCTCGGTTGATATTCACCGGATGTTATTTTTCTTACTTAACTTCCAGCGCTTTCGTTGGGACGAGAGAAGAAAACAATAACCAATTGCCGCGTCTGGCAACTATTTGTACTTCCGCTCGTACTAGATAGATTCTAAAGTTTTTTGCAGTAGTCAGTCCGTGAGGCAATAAGCTTTTTACATAATTAATTCATTGTTGGCAAGTTGAAAAAGTGTTACAGGGAGAATCAAAGCAATGCATGTGGGCACAAGATTGGCACGACGCTTTAAATCTGTCAGGAGTCACGCTCACGCTTTGCAAGAAAACGCATTATGTGAACGACAGACACTGTTATGAAGAACTCACTAAGATCATGTATTCGAGCAGGAAAATGGAAATTCAGGAGCGGTGTGCTAAGTTATTTTCTCGCTCCATGCTCACTCTGCGAGGCTGCCAGAGCCTGTTTTTTTACGTCAAACCACAGGTAGCATGCTATTGTGTTGACCAATAGCCGACACACTTCAAGATATGCGTTTTTATTGTATTTGCTTCTTGTCGCAAAATACTCTCACCAGCCAGAGCATAGGCTTTTCATACTGCGGGAGGGGGAAGTTGCGTTTCACTGCATGCACCCAAAATAACTTCCTTCTTCAAGACCCAAATTCCTTCCCCAGCGCCATCTCTCCTTCTGTAGCTTCCAGCAGACTGATCGGGACAAGAGCATTGAGAAAGCAGTTAAAGTGTACACAACAGACTGCTGCAACACCACTCGTTATTGGTGGTTCGCGGAAAAACATCGTAGTGCACACAAAATAAACTCCGATACTGAGTTGTGCATTCGATGAATACTTGGAAAACTGGTCCCTTTTCAAGATCATTCCCACTTGCGGTTAGCGTGGCCCGCGCAAGGACTCGCGACTGTCGACCAACAGCGACTCAAGACGACTGATCTTCACAATTTTTGCGACCTGTACGCGTCAGGACATCAGATTAGTTGCTACGTAAAACAACTTCATGTCCTGCGTACCTCAGTCGTGAATTGGTTCAGAAGCTGGCGAGTGCAGTGGCAACTGAAAAAGTTCAGCAGCGAGCGACTATAGGACTCATTCAAGAACGCGAGTAGCAACGTTCGCGTGAACGAGTTTGTCACAAATATGGCCACTTTGCGACAAACATGCAGAAGTGGCCTCTTTAGGCCCAAAGCGATTACTTGCTCAATTTTTCAGTCGTGCGACTCACTCGCACACCACTCAACCAATCGTACACGCATGAAGAGTGAGTCAGCTATTTCGCGGATGAAGGAAAACGAGAGGTATGTGTGACAAGACGTTAGTTCTTTTTTAGCGACTTCTTATAACTCTCGCGAAGCTGTGACAAAAAGTCACCTTCAGTCCCTTTTTGGTCGACATTCACAATTGGTTACACGATTGGCACTACTCGCACGTGTGGGCAAACCCTAAGCAAAAGCAGTGGGTTTGCGACTAGAGCTGCCATTTGCGACGAGTGGCCTTGCGACTTTATCGCACGACTAATTGCGATTCACAGGAGTGAATGAGACTTGAGGTGTATTGCATTGAGATGTATTGCATTGTTCCGCGGAAAGCATTCGCAGGCGTTTAAAAAAGAAACGTTTTTCAATGTGTCATGCAATGTGACGCGTGTCAGTTTCACCGCGCGATGGTAGCGGCGCATGCTTTAGTCGTCGTTTTGCACGCGTGTGTTTTACTTCCCACACTCAAAACGCCCGCTTTTGTGAAACTTTCGTCGCACATTTACTCGCTTTTCACACAAACGCAGCGAAAATCGATTGATTAACTGATTGATTGATTGATTGATTACTCAAGGTTTTCAAGCTTTTCTGTAGCATAATTTGATGCATGTGCATGTCCTTCTTCATTGATTAATATGTGGGGTATAACGTGCCGAAACCACCATATGATTATGAGAGACGCGGTAGTGGAGGGCTCCGGAAATTTCGACCACCTGGGGTTCTTTAACTTGCACACAAATCTGAGCACACGGGCCTACAGCATTTCCGCCCGCATCGGAAATGCAGATGTCCTTCTTCAGATAGCCGGCGGGTGCACATAGGGTTCCCGCCTTTATAGGCTTGCAACTCTGCAGACAATGCGCAACGCAAGGACGAAGTAGAATGGCGCACTTGTATACAACCTCGCTATGTTTTATTGCCTATGCGCAGTGCGTGTTCCTATATGCAATTGGCGAAAACATAGATCACCTACTATGTGAACCTGAAATGTTCGTCTCCAGCAAGGTTTCCCTTTTAGAAATGGTCTTACTGTAACTATCTGTTTCGAACTTATCAGTCACTTGAACAAGAAGCGTCAGAAGAACAGATATGCGCTTTAACCTACGCTTCACTTAACTTAGCGGATGCAATGGCTCTCATGTCACAACTAATTGAATTCGTAAGTATCAGTAATGCTTTGTTATGCGACTAAGAGTATGTCGCTAAATGGAAGTGGTGGAGCTACGTTTGGCCACTTTATATTTTATCTTTTGTCACTTTTTTGTATTTCTACAATGGCAACGCTGTTCTTGTGCACAGTATAGACAACCCAGTGCCTCAGGAGACGTTGTTAAAGCTTTTTCGAATAGCGTGCCTCAAGGGCTTACGTATAGCGCGCGGAATACCGTAATGGCAATGCGAGTGCTACATTGGGCTCTTCAGATTCGTTAAGTGAAAAGGCCTTTGTCTCAAACTTTGCACGTTCCTCTGACATGCTCAGGATATGCTTGGACGACGACGGTCGATTACCCTGGGTTCTCTGAGTCGCGGCAAGCGGCCAACCTTTCCCTCGGTGGGTTATGCACTCGGCGTCTCCCTACCATCCTCGGGGCCGCATGTGAAGTCTGACAGCACGTCCTTCGAAGTTCCCAGCCCATTCAAGAGTGACCGCTCCCCGGGTGTTACTCAAGAGCAACCCCCTTCTACTCACTTCTATTGAGAGGATTCTGCGCGTATATTCTTCGTTATACGCCCTTTATTTACGCACTTTATCTACGTAAAAAAAAGTAGAGTGAAAGCAACCAAGTGGGGTCACGTCATTTGCATCAATGTCACCATTTTTTGTAAGCAATGACACTTCAGGTGAATCATTCTGAAATAGTTGAAGAGTCGAATGTGCGCTGTCTTTTTTTTATGATGCTGTTATCACTAACACAGCGCTACGATCAAAATTAGCTTTACAGTGCAGTTGTAAACTGTGGGTTCTCAGGAGATGCTCCACGTGTAGTCTATATACCCCACTGCTACCTAGAGATCCGGTGTTTACTCTAAAAAATTAGACCACAACGTCTTGCGCCTTCTGCACAGTGGTCGAAAAAATAAATGCATAGGGCAAAAAAACACCAAGAAATAAAAGGAAAAGAACATTAAATGTCTGAAATAACTCATTTTATTGCCGGCCCAAATTTGTACGTGAGTATCACTGTGTCAATGTGCCTCAACCAATGCGAAACAAGAATTTCGTTTTTCTTCATTGTTGGGCCACACACTGGTAATGAATGTAAACTGTTCGTCCTAATTGATGAACTGCTTGATTGGCGGACTTCATACATTGTGCTGAGATTCATCAGTACATCAGAGGCCTACTGGAAGTGAATAAATCAGAGAAAGTTTTGTGTTTACTTGTAACTGATCTCTTAGCAAATTACGCGCATAAACATGTCGTTTCAATTTGACATCACTTGCCCCGATCACCTGTCACTATAGTGAGCACTGTTCTTGCTTTGACTGGGATGCGATAACAATGGCGGCATCGAAATGTTAATTCTAAGCAAGCATTAGCCCTCGCACATTCCGCCTCGCGCCCCACAGTGCAACCGATGCAAGTAGATGCATCACTGTATTGTTCTTGCAAAAGGAACAGAAACACTGATACCCCTTCGACCTTATTATCGCGTGCACGCATAAGCTCTCAGCCTCGCTGCCAGACATTCTTTGCACCCTCTCAGAAAACAAACTTGCATGATTTTTTAAGCATTAGCTTGAAACGACTCCAAGGCAACTAGCCCTCTTATTTTTACTTTCGGCCGACTTATCTATGATGCTCCACTACCCTTCGAAAGCTTTTGCACCACACAGTTTCCTTTAAATATACTATAATGAACTCCGGCACTAGTGGCTTCGGGAGGTGCAACGCACGTCGTTTCAGCAAGCACGACAATGATGAGTAGTACACAAATTTGTCTAATCTTCGTACGTTCGGCTCCGGTTGGCTTCGCGTGCCTTGCAGATACTTTGTTGCGAAACAACAATCGGAAAGCTATAGCAGCTACGTTTCACCACCTTAACGTTTTAAACTCATTAATTCAATTAGCGTCACAACGTTCTCGAAGTTCCCAACGGCCCGTTTTTTTATTCGAAACTAAACCAAAGCACAACAATAAACAAAGCCAAGGGTGCAGTTCAATCCCGCAAGCGTGAAGACTAGGCAAATTTGTATACTACCCATGGTCGCGGAATGATAGGAGCTCCGCAGTCCCCTCATTTTTTCATGAAACTTGATGTTCTGCACCTAACGATGTTTTGCGCTGCATCCAAGATCAAATCAGCTTTCACCAAACCGCGATGCGATGCGATGACCTGATCATGTGACGTAAAGTGACACAACGTCATCCTAACGTCGTGAAAACGCATTTGCGACGTCACAAACGTTGATGGCCCTGTGACATCTTCGTGACATCTTATGGGGGCGTCGACCATCTACTGATTTTTTTTTCTTGCTTCACGTGACCCCAACGCCACGGAACGCGAGACGCCACTGACCCCAGACGCCAACGGTCAAATTTTGTTTTTGTGACGCAGATGTCGTTCCAACCTTAAAAAGATTTTTCAGGAGCAATCAACTTTGTGGAATATAGGTACTGACGAAGCTTAGCATGCTCGTGTCTGACGTATTACTTTCTTTCGCTTCTGCCGCATAGCGCAGTGCTCCGTCCCAGCTGATTCTTCCGCCATGCCGCGAATGGCACCATCATCCACAAGGCTATATAGCAGCGCAACGCTTCTGTTTCTACAGGCAATAACGACGGTATTGTGTTTACATCTGGAGTGCAATCATACATAGTAGTGCAAGAAAACAAATCTCAATAAGAACGTCAGTGATGTATGCCTGAAGAAGCAGAGCAAGTCATTTCTCCCTTGCTGGACATGCGTCATTTACTAGATTTTTTTGTCCGGCGACCGGTTTTACAGTAGACAAACCGACCATGCTTCACCGATACCCTCGGAGAGCACAAGAAGAAAGTCAAATCTACCGCTAATGCACATTTGGCGCTACACTGCTTTCAATGCACGTTCCAACTAGAGGCGTAGAGAATTTTTTTTTTCGGAGGGAGGGGGGGATAGTATGGGCTTATTTTACTACCTGGCTTCGCTACTGCCTGTTAGACTTGCTTTAACGCAATAAAGCTCGTTTTTGCAGCAATTTTGGAGTCGGCAACGATGTCGGAATCGACATCATTGGTTGTGAACAAAAAGAAATTTGCGTGTGACCCACAATCTGAGAAATATTCAATTTAATCAATCAATTATTCAAAATAAAGTAAATATTAAAAATACGGGTCTGGGTAAGAATCGCACCCACGTCGTTTGCATGGTTTCCTGCGCCTACTTTGGTGTACAGCCATGTGCTTGCATGGATGTACACCCAAGCAAGCACATGCTTTCTTTCTCTGTTCGGAACTCAAAGGAAAATAACGTTCATGCTTTAGAAACGCAGGCTTCCTGCATACAGGCTTCACAATGTAATGGGTTAAATCAGTTATATTGCATTGTACAAGCGTACAATGTCATCAGGCGTGAGAACATGTGATTATCATAATGAATACGTGGTTTAAAGGCCACACCCTAATACAAAAGGCACACGGGTTATTGCACGTATTTCTTCGATACCGCACGTACTGTGTGCGTAGCAAGTTCGAAAACAATTTACGAGCATAATTGCTCATGTTTTGAACCACGGTGAAAATTACGCAGAATGCAGCCATATGCGAAAACTTATCTGACACAAGCCATTTTAGACTATATCGATTACTGTGTAGTAAACTACAATTTATATTTTATGATTAACAACAAGCAATAAAAAGTAAGCACACAGCGGTTGAACAATACACTTGGGACCGAATATCGCTATTGCATTGAACTCTTAAAAGCTAAGCCTAGGGGTATTTGTTTCTTGCTTTATTTGTACGTGTTTATTCTTCTGCTTCTACTATGACATAATTTGTGCAGTGTGATGAAGCTAAATAACTCTTTAAGGCTTGCCCTAGCAGCCACAAAAAAGCCTGTATTCTCGTTATATTAGTTGCAGTAAAAGTTTCTTTTGTTGTCTGTTTTCATGAATAGACGTGCCGCTAAAAAGTTCGTCGCCTCAGATTGATCCCAAGGACTTCCAATGTTTTCAACGTTTCACGCTATGGCTCCATATAAACTCTGCCTTCACAGCATGGACATGTAGTACCTTCATACAGAACGGCGCCAAATGCACTATGTGCACAGTGACATAAATATGGCAAACCAAAGGTACAATCATTACACCTAGCGCACACTACACATGATTGCGATTGGGCACACCAGCAATACTTGCATACTTTCGTACACTCGGTTGTTTGAGCTGACACAAGACTCCAAAGGCGAAATGATTTTGTATATCGAAGGACATTATTTATTTGCCGCCTTTAGGAAATATTTAAGGGGACATTCCTCTGCCTATAGTGCGTAGGCACACTATCACGTTCAGCTCCTAAAGGCGGAGTCAAGGCTCCTGCAATTTTTCAAAAGGCTTATAGTGGGCATGAGTAGCATCAGAACTGCCGATTGGGAGAGTTCGTGTGCTTTCAACTTGAACAGATACTGCCCGACAAGAACGACGAATGAAATAAATGAATAAATGAATTAATGAACTTTATTTAAAGTCCGGCAGTTTTCACAAGGCGAAGGAGAAGAGAGGATGAACATCTGTCCCTTCTCATCCTCCGTCGATTATGATGTTGGTGCCTCAGGTGACCGCTCGAAGCCCTTTGACCCGGGCGGCATCTTCAGCTTGCCGGGTGGCCCAAAGCTGGTCAGCCAGCTGGCGAGTGCCGCCTCCCAGCCGCCGATCGGCAACCGTGACCGCAGCCGCGGCGGAGGCCGGCCCCTGCCCTCGCTCGGTGGTAGTTCTTCTGCACTTCTAGTACACTCTAGTTCATCCCTGCCTAAATGAGTTTCGAAGGGAGTGGCGGCAGTGACGTTAACTGTTCCGGCCCACTTCCAAAGCTTGTGCCGCAATGCGGCCCTTTCACTGCACGCTTTACACATGTCCGTCGGGTATAGGTGAGTATAACAAAGGCTAGGATTGCCAGGCTGTGGTACGTATTTGTCTGTAATAACCTCGGAGTTACGGCCTGTCTTTTGTTCAATTCGTTGTGTGATGGTGGACATTGGAGTCTGTTTAGTCTGTAATGTTGTTTAATGTCGCTGAATGTGGTCAGGCGATTACCGCACGACCATTTCAGTTGTTGTGTGCATAATTACATCGCCCCGCTCTCGTAGGTGAACGTGGCCACCGAATCAGCCGCGGCTTGGTGAGTGAGATCTCGAGCCATGGTGTGGACCACCTGGTTGCCTGCCAGCGGCAACGAGGCTACACCGAGCGACAGACTGCAATGCTGTAGTCTGTTGTTCCTTTCTCGTCTTTGTTCTTGTCGCGCTAGTATTCGTTCAAGCTGGTATCAGTACGTCTGAGATCATTAGATCTGCGATCGAAACTGAGTTGATAGACTATTTCGGCCAAACTTGTTAAAAAAACGTCACTGCCGCTGAGCAAAAAGGAATTGTACTACTTGCGCACGGTTCAAGACCCACCTTGTTGCCGCCTATCCCGAAGCACTCAATTTTCTCGCAGGGAGTTTTCAGCCTTGTCGCGTTGGTTTTTCGGTTCGTTTCTTGGTGTTTTCTGCAAACTATTCGGCTACAGAAATAGATATTTTAATGTTACTAGTGCCATTGAGTGTGCACTTTCTTCTTTTCTTGTCTGTCTTTTCGTGCCCACATATACTTAGGTTTTAATATGGGTGAGAACAAGAACGCCGAAACGACAAATCACTTCGATACAAGATTGAATTAGTATATCATGAACAGTTGATTGCCTGCGAGTGTACGATCCAGAGATCATCATTTATTGGAAAATGGCACGTGCGAGTACGCTTACGGTGCACGTTCGTGGTCACCACTTCTGTACGCTCCTCGGCAGCGAAATATTCGTGTTTGATGCCGCATTCAAATCTGTGAGTTATAATACGTTCACTCAATCCTTGCGCCGCTTCTGATTAAGAACTGAAATGTCACATGCCGGCCGCAAATAGACATTATGCTAAATTTGTTCATCTGTCGACCATTGTGCGCATAGCGCCACGTTATATAGAGGCACAGCGCGGCGCAACGCGCAGCGTCCACGTGTGTTTATGTATACGCATACGTAAGGCGTATCGAGGTGAGGCGTATATTTACTTACAATCACAACGCCGACGTATCGCTTTGTCTCTTGCAACACACGGAGAGGAACTCGGAATGCTGAAGGAAAAAAAAAAGATAAGTTGTAAACTTTGCGCCTCCTTATTTTTTTTTATTACTATGTGAAGCTTGACGTCCGAAAACCACCATATGTTTATGAGAGGCGCCGTAGTGGAGGGCTCCGGAAATTTCTACCACCTGGGGTTCTTTTAACGTGCGCCCAAATCTGAGCACACGGGCCTACAACATGTCCGCCTCCATCGGAAATGCAGCCGCCGCAGCCGAGATTTGATCCCGCGACCTGCAGGTCAGCAGCCGAGTACCTTAGCCACTAGACCACCGTGGCGGGGTTCTGGTTATTTTTTCAAACTGATGAAGTTTCGAGCATGTGCATGCTCCGGCTACTGCTCCTGAAACCCATGTTTTTTTTTCTAAGTAAGGGAGACGTGCAACAGCATTTGTATTGATGTTCCCACAAATTGCTGCACGCTGAAGTGAGGTATAGTCTTTACAACGTTACGAACCCTAGGTGCCGTTTACCAACTGACGGTGATTCATACCCTTGACGCCGAAGCCACCTTCACGCAACAAACTAGATCGCATCTAATTGCGCATGCCGACCTCTCGTTGAATATGTTTTGTTTATCACGTTTGGGTAACGGCACACGCTGAATTAGAAGCAAGTGCGCGTGATCGGTTCATTGTGAGGAGGGAGCGACATAGTGCTAAAGCACCTTTGTTTCATAATATTTTGTTTATGTTCAGCAGCTTGACAAGCTGCCGTGTAATGAAATGAATCGCGCATGACTGAGCATGTTTATCGAGCATTCCATGTGCTCGGCACATTCAACAAAATGCAGGCACGTGCAATCAGCCGCGATAAAGCTCGTTGCGCGAAAGTGGCTTCTGCGTAGAGCATACGATTGGCGTTCCCTTAGTAACGGCTGCTAGCAAACATTTTGCAAAACTGCCTTGATTCAGCATGCAGCAATTTGTGGGAACACAAATACAAAGGGCATTGCACGTCTTACGTTCTTATAAAAGCAAATGCAAAGGCGTCTTTTTGGAGCAGTAGCCGGAACACATTCTGGAAACGTCAGATAGAAAAAGAAATCTCACAGCTTTGCCGCAAAGGCGTAGCAGTGAACGCGATAGCAACAAAATGGAAGGTCAGGCGCAGATTTAAAAGCATATTGAAACGTGCCCCACGTTTTTTACGCACACAAGAAGCACGAAACGTACTTAGGGGTACATTTGCACGCGAATGAGCGCCTCAGTTGTTACTTCGCTGTATCCGAAAAGCACGCACTTTTCGCAAACAGAGACTGAAATGATTGGAGTGACGTTTGTGTGCTCGGTAACTACAACAGAATTGTTCCAGGTCAAGCCCGAGGCCAGCCAAGACGTATGACCCTCCCCTCCTCCCAACGGCGAGATTAGGGTGTGCGAGGGGGCTTCGCTACCCTCCTCGAAGCGCGGCAACATACGCGTCGTAGAGCGCGCCACCCCGCGATGTGGCGACGCGCGCTCATTGTGCCATCTTGCAGGTATGGCTAAAACATAAATCCCCCCGAAATGCCCGTCAGCAGCGGCAAATGATAGATATAAATAGCTTGCCGTCTGAATGTTGAAGGACGAGTTTTTCGGTAGTACAGTGGCTAACGCCTCGCACTGATTATACGGAGGACCCAAGTTTGACTCCTCGCATCAGAGTCGAGCCCCGCCGCGGTGGTCTAGTGGCTAAGGCACTCGGCTGCTGACCCGCAGGTCGCGGGCTCAAATCCCGGCTGCGGCGGCTGCATTTTCGTTGGAGGCGGAAATGTTGTAGGCCCATGTGCTCTGATTAGGGTGCACGTTAAAGAACCCCAGATGGTTGAAATATCTGGAGTCCTATACTACGGCGTTTCTCATAATCATATGGTGGTTATGGGACGTTAAACCCCACATATCAATCAATCAAGCGCATTGGAGGCTTTATCTATGTTTTTTTTTCTTTCTTGCATATATATATATATATATATATATATATATATATATATATATATTGATACGTATATATATACGGTGAGTGTCGACGACAGCGACACCGACACTATCACAATAAAATTAGATGCAAGGATTACGACCTACATTTTTTATTTAAGCCTTGAGAGTTCCTCTCTTTGTGCAATGAGACAACAATACGTCAGCATTTTGATTATGAGACAATACGCGCCTCACGTCGATACGTCTTATGAAAGTGTATACGCGAATTCACACGCGGATTGTGCATACTGCGCTGCGTTGAGCCTCAAACATGGCGGTATGCACACGACGGCTGACAGATCGCAACAATTTTGCATAAGGTCTAGTTTTTGTCGAGCGCAACAACTTCCTGCGCTTGCAGTTCACAAGTGCGGGCCTATCGAGTTTATCCTTTCGTGCATACTGTCTTGGAGAAGCTGCGGCGTATGTGCTTTCATTTCGTAACCAGTGGGTGCAGCGATAAGTGACGATGTCATTTCAATTAAGTTATTATGCGAGGCCACGTTATGTGTATGTCAAGGTGA
This sequence comes from Rhipicephalus microplus, assembly GCF_043290135.1. Taxonomy (NCBI): domain Eukaryota; kingdom Metazoa; phylum Arthropoda; class Arachnida; order Ixodida; family Ixodidae; genus Rhipicephalus; species Rhipicephalus microplus. Next base: position 165,150,952 of record NC_134702.1, on the reverse strand, counting down.
CATCGCAAATTCCGTTGACCATGATTCCACAATGGCTTCATAAGGTGAATGCATCATGTTATGGTATTTTGCAGCTCTATTGTTGACGCCACTGGTGCTGAACTCTGACGCCAACTGTCAATTCTCATGTTTTTTGCCATACCAAATGAGCTTATTCTTAACAAGCAGCCTGGAGAACATGTGTAACAGCGACATGAATTTCGTAAAGGCAGGAAATCAACGTTGTGTCGCGTTTATTTAGTCTTTCAATAAAATATGTTTTGCAAATCAGGCGTTGTAGGTATCTCAGAGCCTTTTCACGATTTTTTTCTCCAGAAGAAATAGACAAGAAAGAGGCCATAGAAGTTCTTCATCAAGAATCAGGGCACAAAAATCCCGCAACAGCAACTCGATTAGATAAGTGCCGCCATCTACTGATCTCAACACTGAGCGGCGTTCGGAAAACTCGACTTTCTTTGTACAGGTAGCGCTCAATGTGCGGGAGGCGCTTGTTCGTTTCAACGTTTATAGATACTTCTATAAACGTTCCTTAGTTTATTATGTAATTACAGAGTGCAAGAGAAGGTGGACGATAACGAGAGTACCTTCGCAATTGAAAGGTTATCATTAAAATTTAGTTCACTTAGATCAACTGTGTGCAGTCACACGAACTGTGTGCATACACTCTATGCACTTAGACTGGCACGCTGACGCGCGGCCGTCACGCCAGACAGTCGTTTGGAGCCTGAGTAGAACTAAACGCCCTCCCAACGTCCGCTAGTGCGTAGTTTATCATAACAATGAATTGCCGCGCAGTCGATTGTACGAACAGATACACGTCGTGTCCTGCGAGAACGACGTTTTATTTTCTCGGCTTGATTGTTATGTGCAGTTTAATGTTCCAAAGCTACCGTTTGACTATGAGAGACGTCGTAGTGGAGGGCTCTGGACATTTCGCCAAATGGTGTTTTTTAACGTGCACCAAAATCTGAGCACTTGGACCTGCAGTATTTTCGCCTCCGTCAAAAATGCAGTTGCTGCAGCTAGGATTCGATGCCGCGACCTGTGGTTCAGCAGCCCAGTACCTTAGCCACTAGACCACAGCGTCGGGGCACAGTTTCTTGCATCGTTCCTGCTGTAATGGGCAGCATTGTAAGTAGATATCATGGCTGCGCGACGTAGCAAGTGTTTGGTTGCCACCACCTCGGCCGTCTCGAGTTCTGCCACTGCATGCTTGAATTGGTCTCAGACACCACCTGCGCATGTGCGCAGGTGGTGTCTGAGACCAATTCTCAACGCTCAATGATCTTGCGTGAGGTGCCAGCTTTCATAGAGCTCGTGAGAAAAGAAGTGTATGCAATGCGTTATAATTAAGCTTAAAGCTGAAGGAAAGTTTTAATTGACCCTATTACTTATTAACGCGCCGTCTGCCCTTCGCAATTTCGTGTAATGCAGTGCCAGGTCATCTAGCGCTTTCCTGGGCTGATAGGACCATCAGTTAAGGGCTGAACTGAGTTCCGTAGCATATTGCCGTAAACAAAACCAGCTGCCCAGCAGTGCTATGCGGACTCGGTAGGATCAAACTAAGACGTTGGTTAGTTGACCCTTATAAAAACCTGGTGCCACCCACTTTGGGCAATCCATATTAAAATTGGCGGTGCTTTATTATACAAATACATTTGTTAATAATATCAAAATGTTTAGGAGTAGATCGTTACCGCAATAACTAATTAGCTTAATTCACAAAAATACTAATGTTGTGGGAGAATAGGCTTTATTTAAATAACGTCAAAACCTCAGCATTAAATTCCCTTCGTCTCGCTTAGTAAATCGCATACGACATCGCAAACGCTCCTGCGCCTATAACCCATTGATGTAACCTCAAAGAAAGGACCACCGGGAGGGATGAATTGAATCTCATTCTTGGAAGTGGTTCATTCAGAAGTATTTTTTCTATTCATTAGTAAATAATCTCCACGTTAGGACGAAATCAAGAAGGGCGTAGGGTAGCCAAACTAATGGGCGAAAATTGAATCTTTGCGAATTCTGTACCAACGGATGTGCATGCCACTGTTTGTTTTGGCAAGCGACATAATGAACGCAAGAGACTGTAGTGAATGAGTGCGACGTGACTGCGGTCAAAGTGACCGTGCATTCATCGTCGCTGCTTTACAAGGTGGAGGGAAAGACGAAACGGGGCTGTGGCGTCCTTTCTGGCCGAAATCTTAGCGCGTTCTTGCCTCAAGCTTGTAGCATGAGTGCGAACGGCGAGGTAAAGACCGGTATCATGATAAGCGATGATGATGATGCCACGACAATTTCACTCGATCTTCAGGAAACAGGTGTTGCGACTTCTTTTGATTTTTTTAATGCTACAGACCTCATATGTGACTGGTGATAAGTGACAATTATGTTTGGGCTACGGTGCAGCGAGATAGAGTACCGGCACAATACTGCATGTTGAATAGCACAGGGGCCACCAGCTTATGGAGGCTTACGTCGCGCTTTGCGCGACTTTTTTTGAAGAGTTCTCGTGCTTAGCTAAAAAAAAACGAAAGGACATTAGGTACAATTAGCAAAAAGGAAACTGGGCGGGGCGAATGCCTGCATAGTAATCTAGACTAGATCTGCCAGCTTCTTAAAACATTCTAGTTTTAATAAAGCGAGCCACTTCGCGAGACTCAGTGACTGAAAATTGTCGTTCCACGAAGCCGCAGTAAAGGAGCACACCGCACGGCGACTCACTATAATTTCCACGGAAAGTCGCCATGGAGCCACCGATGTTTCTGGTTGATTGATTGATCGATTGATTGATTGATGTGTTGTTCTCGACGTTCCAAAACCACCATATTATTATGACAGACGCCGTAGTGGAAGACTACGGAAATTTCTACAACCAGCAGTTTTTTAACGTGCACCCAAATCTGAGCACATAGGCCTAAAGCCTTTTCGCCTTCATCAAAAATGTCACCGCCACAGCCGGGATTTGATACTGTGACCTGCGGGTCAGCAGTTGGGTACCTTAGCCACTAGGCCACTGCGGGGGGTCATTTATTTTTTCTCGGGTACCTTAGCCACTAGGCCACTGCGGGGGGCCATTTATTCTTTCTCAATGCTCTGAGTACTTTGACTGTACGCGGGTAGTGGGCGCGCACCAACATTATTCTAAATGTGAAAGTATGACAGCTTACCGCGACAGTTACGAAGTAAGCATCTTGCTTTACGCACTTCTGACCCACGCACTTAGCTTTCAGTACTGATTACGGGCTGCAAAGCGTTCGTTAAAGAGGATAAGTTGGCCGCTTTTCTGTCGCTTTTTATACTTATTTAAGGTGGCATTGTAAAAAATATCTCCCAACAATTTCTTGAAATCCTGCTTGATGCATCAACGCGACACCTTGTGCCACCAAATGAATGAAGTGCTGTTGTCTGCTAAGACTATCAACGTTGTTCACCCGCTGCACCACAAGTGGCAAAGCGTGCTGCTTTCAAGTTGCCGCCTATAGGTTCCAAGCAGAATGTATACAGGTGACTACAACTCTGAAAACGCCAAAAAGGAAAAAAAATGACCTTATTCTTCCGTTCAGGAATGTGTTAGTAACCTGCAGCAGGCTGGAACAACAATGTGTTCATAGGCAAATTTTGCAATTTAGCAGCGTGTTCCTCGAACTTTTATCGCGGGGATAGAGAGTCCAACCCCTTTTTATTTGTAGTGTGTGTGTGGGTGTATCTGCTGGTCTACAACACAGTAGGATGTTTGGTTTCTGGTGACTGATAGGGTCATTACCAATTTAGATGGAGGGCAAAGAAGAGTGGTAAGATTCATATTCAATAAATATCAACTCACAGACTTGCCTGGCTCTCGCATCAAATCAGCCACCCTGCTCCTAACAGATAAACGCCCTACGCTCACCCGGCAGGAACTGATAAATCGATTGATTCGTAACAAGTTACTCGTGAACATGTCTATGTAAATCTGTACCGCAGACACCAAAATAACGCTTTGTCTGTCAGCGGGACACACACGCACCAATGTTTCTCTTTCAAAACTATTATTTTCTATTTCACCTGCCGCAATCACCACAACGTTAAGTGGCTGCTGTCTCATCGAAGTCTATGTTCCTGTCAATTTGCAAAGTGCTAGTAGGCTCACTGTTCCATTAAAATGTGTTCTATTGTTCTGTGGAAGCTTCTGAAGTTTCCTCTCGTTCTGATAAGAAAACATGTCTTTCTCTTTCTGGGTCAATTTTATATTTCTCTGATTTTCTTGGGAGGTGATTGCAGCTCCCAGTCATGTGCTTAATTTATATTTGTGCTATAATTCGAACGATATATGTAGCAAAGGGCTATATTCTCGCGAAATTGCTGGAGTCTTCATTGATCATAATGGGCTATAATGCTGCTTGTTTTAAAAAAAAAACTATGTCCTCTATATTGCCACGTTCCATTTCCCAAGTTTTGTTATTGTCCCAAAACACTACACGACTCTAAGCGCAAACCGCGCCTGCAGTTTTTGAGAAGCTTCCAGACTGTAGTATATCATTTCGTTAAGATCACGCCCACTCTGCGAACAGTACAGATTATTCTGGAACCTACGCCACCGCCAGCGATAACGCTAGAACATTCGACGGCAATAGTATAAATGCCGACGCGCTTCGCCGCTTGTCAGTTGTTGATCGAAGGCCGACGCTCCGTTCGCCGCTATCAGTCCAAGACTGCTATCTGTGCAAGACTGCTGCTGTAATTGCACTTTCCGTTTACCGGGCACATGTTCACCCAAATAAACAGTTGAATCCCAACACGAAGTCTCCTGTCTTCGGCCACGTCACGACCCCGTGACATCTGGTGGAGGTGCTGGGTAGAACCGGCGTTGACATGGTCGCCGTGGTCGACGTCAACGTCTTGGTTTTCTGGGCCTTGTCCAGTAAAAGCCCGTACTTCGGTGGCAGACCTTGTTGCCTGCGGCTAACTCGCAGCTCGTTGTGGCGTCGGTGTCTTCACGGCGTGGGCTGGGTTCATGGCTTGACGGAGGCGTCCGGTACATGGAAGAAACAGCACCTCCAGCCTGTCGACCAACCACTACCCGACGACCCGGATGACGACTACTTCTTGGGAACGATAACTACCGATGACTTCGCTGAACTACAGCGGGCCGACCCGGAACTTAAGGCCCTAATAAAATACCTCGAAGGCAGGACCGCCGAAGTCCCGAAGGTATTCAAGCGCGCACTTGCGTCGTTCTTTCTACGAAGCGGTCTTCGACAAAAGAAAAACTTTTCACCACTTCGAGCTAAGTACCTTCTTGTGGTGCCTTCAGCTCCGCGACCAGAACTCCTACAGGCCCTGCACGATGATCCGACGGCAGGGCACCTCGGTGTTTCTCGCACGCTCGCGAGGATACAAGAAAGGTACTACTGGCCGCGTCTTACCACCGACGTCACTCGTTATGTGAGGTCATGCCGGGACTGTCAGCGACGCAAGACACCGCCGACAAGGCCAGCGAGACTTCTGCAGTCACTTAAACCACCTTGCCAACCTTTCCAGCAGATTGGTACGGACCTACTGGGGCCGTTCCCGACGTCGGCTTTCCGAAACAAGTGGATCGTGGTAGCTACCGACTACCTCACCCGCTACGCCGAGACAAAAGCCCTGCTAAAAGGCAGTGCATCCGAGGTAGCTAAGTTCTTCGTCGAAAATATTGTCCCCACGTCACGGCGCCCCGGAGGTCCTTATCACCGGCAGAGGAACGGCATTGACTGCCGCCTTGACTCAAGCGATCTTGGCATACACACAGACAAACCACCACCGGACGACAGCGTACCACCCACAGACCAACGGCTTCATCGAGCGGCTTAACAAGACGATCGCCGACATGCTGTCAATGTACGTCGATGTCGAACACAAGCCGTGGGATGCCATTCTTCCGTACGTGACCTTCGCATACAACACGGTGGTGCAGGAGACGACGCAGATGTCTCCATACAAATCGGTCTACGGAAGGAGCCTGGCAACGACGCTTGATGCCATGTTACCCAACGTCACCGACGAAGAAAACCTCGATGTGAGTACCTTCAACGCGCGCTAGCCCGATAACTCGCGCGTCTCCGTATTAAGAATCAACAGACGACCGGCAGCCGCCGTGACAATCTTCGACGACGCTTCGTGGAATACCAGCCCGGTGAACGCGTTTGGGTGTGGACGCCGATACGCCGACGTGGACTAAGTGAAAAGCTTCTGCGACGGTACTTCGGACCATACAGGGTGGTTCGAACCACCCTGTACGGTCCTGCTGCTGTAATTGGACTTTCCGCTGCTGCTGCTGTAATTGCTGCTGTAATTGGACTTTCCGTTTACCGGGCACAGGTTCGCCCAAATAAAACAATTAAATCCCAACACGAAGTATCCTGTCTTCGGCCACGTCACGACCCCGTGACAATATTAAACCTCTTGTTTTGGTTGTCGTACGATGTGTCGGGAAGGAATAGACTTGAAGCGTTACAGAGCAGTGTGAAATATCCAGTAATTAACCAAGAATAAATTTTAGCGATTTTAGCGTATTATTTTGTAGTTCTATTTACAGTAACTTCACTTGCAATCCTAACAAGTGAGATGATGAACAATCGCAAACACGTGATGTATGGCTTTCGAGTTCGTAGTATAGCATTCATGATCTCAAATCTTTCATGCCGCATGTATGGTCATTACAGCCATTCCTGCTACGCCTGCTGATGAACTTGAGCATGCTTTTCGGAAACTCTGCGGAAGAATCACTGGGGATTTTCTGTCAATACTTCTCACGAAAATTGTAAGTTAAAGCAATTGTTAAGGTTGGTGCACACCGGCGACTAGCAGTGGTCGCGCGACCATTTGCGACTTGTCGCAAAACAGTCGCGAAAGGTCACATACGGTCGCAAAGCGACTGCTTTGGTTTCTCGCTTCTTGACCGATTTTTAAGTCGCACGACAGCAGTCGCAAAGCTGCTAGAACCAATTGGGGATGCCCAGATTTTTTTTTTCATTGCGTGCCTCCTGACGCCAGATGCAAACGAGTGCGTTCGTCTGAGTCTGTTGCCCCATGGCGACCACGGAGTACTTGGCTTGGAGATAGCGGGGCGCAGCTGCTTGGGCAATTCACGTGGCGGCGATTCCAAGAAGCTAAACACCGTCAAAATAAAGATAAAATGAATAGTGCATTATCTTTCCCCCTTATTCAGAATCGTTTTTTTTTTGTCTTGAACTTGACTTGTCACGGCCTTCAATGGAGCGCGCTTGGAACGCGTTTGTGCTTATTGCCTTGGCACCGACTAAATACACCGTGTTCGAGGTGCGTTTGTGCTGCATTGTAGGCTGTGGCAAGTCAAGTACAAGGACCGTTTCTGAATGCGTACCACTCTCGGAAATACTCCTCGTCGTGTCAGCGCAGCTTGGGAGGTAGGCGACTTGCATGGCCGGCCTACTCTCGCGAGCGAAAGGATAGTCACACCTACCACCGGCTTTTTTTTCTTTTTTTTTGGAGGCTTCTGTGCCGCCAACGCTTACGCCATGGCCTAGCACACCAGCGCCATGACAATCTCTTGTTCTTCGCTTGAATCGAACTCCTTAACGGTGCTGGGAACGCTGTGCGAGAATGGATAAAAACAACAAATGCGGCGCATTCGGTTCACTCCGCTCACTCAGCTAGCGGCGATCAGCTGATCGGCGCCTGTCTCCATAGTTCTTGTTGATAATGAGATGCCGATAGAACTTTCCGGGTTTGGGACTTCCGGTCGCTCGCATGCACTTTCTGCCGGTGTGAAAATCAGTCACTTCTTGGTCGCCAGTCGCATATGGTCGCGCAACCGCTGCTAGTCACCGGTGTGCACCAGCCTTTAGTTGGGCGCATGTGCGTCACGCAGTGCATGGTGACTACTTCACAAATCCGAAACAGCCGACTGGAATTTCGGTAGTAGCGACGACATCATTACGTATAGGCGAATCCGCTAACCATTGAGCACTGATTGGTTCTCAATCCTTCTAAGTGCTTCTTGCGTTGACGCTCCTAATGTTTGGGACCTCATGAGGTGGTTTGATTTTAAATGAACCAGTAGCTTATATAGTAGCAAATGTGAAAATCAAGTTCAAAGATATTAGCAAAACATTGAGTGCAAGCAATGAAATAGCGCTTCACGAGTACAAACCGAATGGGCATGTGCATTTTTCGGGATGATGAGGGTGCGTGCGCGCCTACTGTGTGTACGTGTCGTAAATTTCAAACACCGCTATAGGGCACACAGGCTATTGTGCTGAGTGAGAGTCTTACTCGATAGGTGCAGGTGATCCGACACACCCAAGACAACCTGATAAACACGAAGACGTTCTTCATATCAGAGGAGGACAGACCGACATCATGATGATTCAGTTCAAGAAATAAAAAGACTAGAGCCAAGTTTATTCCACACGAGACAGAAGCCCAAGTCTTAATACTCAACGCCGTATCATGCGTCGGATGCAACGCACGGAGAACACGAGGCGTGGCGCCCGAAGCGTGGGTGAGGAAAGATGAAGATACAACACTCAATTCGCGCTAAACCGAGTTTTCGGTGATATATTCCTCGCAGGCAGTCGTTGTGAGGACCATAGCACCAGACAGCGTGGCGTAGAGTCCGTCGAGATCGCTTCCATGGTATGAACAAGCCTTGCCATGTACCTTGCTGGGTCAAGCTCAGTGTTGATTTGCTTACTGGCATCCTGGTAATGTTCAACCTGGGTAACGCTTGAATGAGCGCCCAAGGCTCAGAGAACTCAGCCCCGATGGCAATAGGGGCCCGCAGCTCACTACTTTATTCATGATGATAATGATGATGATACCTCAACTATGGCTCACACCCACTCTGGGAGATCACTAATAAGCATTTCTCCTCTTCTCCAAGTCGCTCAATCCGGGTTTTTAAGGGCGAAGCTCATAGAGCCGAAGGGTCTGTTTCTCCTATAGCTCGTACTTGACCACCTAGTTTGATGACTCCCTCAGCAGGTGCGGATGGACGGGTGGACAGACATACGGACAGATAGACGGAAAGTCAGGTGGACAGATTTACAGATGGTCGATGGCGCTATCATCACATTGGGCACACTATTAAACGTGTGTTCTACTTCATCTATTACACACGGATGCGAACGCACAGAGCACATTCCCATGGAAGCTGTGCGCATATACTTCTGGGTAGCACTCAGAATCACGTACAGGTGAGGGACACCCAGCCTGGAGACAATACTCCAGAAACTCCACCGCAGCAACTTTCGTAGCCTATCCATTGCTTCGATGCGCCACTTCGCAAGGCATTCAAGGCCCCCCAGTGTTCTCTGCTGTGGATATTTGTATCTCGACGTTTTTGATTGTGTGACGCCGTCTTCACGCATGCACAAATGTTTTTTTTTCTTTCTTTTAACTTTGTCTCGCTCATGTTTTCTCATTATAGTCTTTTAGTACAAGACAGCTATTTAGACACTCTTTTCAGGTTACCATTCCTGCGTTCTGTTATTTATTTGCTGCCCGACTTCCGTACCACCATAATTTGAACAGGTTTTGAAAGCCTATGTGATCGGATAATCACTACAGCCATCAAATAAAATCAGTTCGAGGACACGTTGTCTCTCAACGCTAATGGAGGTAGTGATATGCAAAGGGAGCAAACAGCTCCGCCGACAGGGCAATGACAGGTGAAGCGTGGTCTCACCGGTCGTATACCGCAGTTTCACGTCGGCCCCTCTTTGACGGTGCGTGGCATAAAATGCGGCGGCGACCAAGCAGAAATGAAGAAGTGGGAGAGCAGGCCCCGTCATCACGGCATCACGTTTCTGTCCTCCTCCCATTTGTTGCCGCTTGCACAACAAGGAAGGTCCTTGTTCAAATGCCTTCATCGTCCATCTGTCTGTCTCCGGAACAGCCGTGCCACACTTTGACGGGGACATCTTAGTGCCCGTCAATTCAGTGTGTCCCTGCATTTCACTCTGTACTGGCATGCGCTGTGAAAGTGGCGCTTAGAGGAAGCCAAGCGTGCACGAAAACTGCGTGCGATTGAAACTAGTTGGCATTAGGGGCTACTGTGTACGCCAGGCAAATAAACGCAGCAATAGTATTCATAAGATATTATAAAAAAGCAGTACAGAAACGGCGAATGTCTGCATGGATAATGCGCTCGGTCTCCAAGAACATGGGAGCTATTTTTTACTGTGTGTGAAAACTTTACGTGAGGAATACAGAAAAGGTTTTTGTAAGGTGGGGCAAAATGCGACAAAATGAAAAAATAGTTATGACACTATTATTTCACTTGTTCCCTATAAACGCAAATGCTAAAACTTTCGTTTGGGCACAATTTATGTGCTATGAAAATTTATTTATTTATTTATTTTCAAATACCGCAGCCCAATACAGGGCTATTGCAGGAGTGGGGTACATTTACAAGAACAAAATGCACTGATTACAAGGTTGACATAAAAAATGATTTATTATAACAGTGCGTCTACAAACTCCGACAACGATGATTCACGAATACTACCGGGTAAGTCATTCCACATTTCAATAACTCTAGGAAAAAAACTGTTCTTGAAAATGTTCGTGAGTGTAAAGAAAGGCTTTAAGTTGAGGCTGTGGTAACGTCTAGTTGTAAGAGTATCAGCATATGAGATGTAATCATCTGAAGATAGTCGACAAGATGAGTGAAGAAATGAATGCAATAACTTCAAAGAATCGGTATCACGTCTGGTGGATAGGAGAGGGAGTTTCAAGGAAGTCATTGCTAATGAAGGTGACAAGTTATGATCGTAGCGATGTCAAATGAAACGAACCGGCTTCCTTTGAACAGATTCAATTTTGTTGACGTCGCATGTTATATATGGGTTCCAGGCACACAAAGCATATTCTAGCATAGGGCGTATGAGCGTTTTATACAAAAGTAACTTGGTGCATTTCGGAGATTTAGATGACTTACGACGCAGGCAACCTAATTTTTTGAATGCTTTGGATGTGATGTAATCCATATGCCGCGACCAATGTAAGTAGAGTGGTGAGATAACCCCAAGGTATTTATACTCTTGTGCCCGAAGAATTATTGTGTTCTCGGAAGTGTAATCATGCAGCAACGGAGAACGGCTGTTAGTGAATGATACCACTACAGTTTTCTGAAAGTTAATGCGCATCTGCCAAAGCCTGCACCACGTGCAAAAGCTGGTGAAGGAATCCTGAAGTAAGGCATGATCGCTAGGAAAAGCAATTACCTGATATAAGACGCAGTCGTCGGCATAAAGACGGACCTGAGACTTCAAATTGTTCGGAAGGTCATTTATAAATATTAAAAAAAATAAAGGTGCTAGAACAGATCCCTGTGGAACACCCGAAGTTACATCGACAGTTGAGGACGAAGTGGAGTGGAATGACACATATTGAGATCGAGATTTAAGAAAGCTAGCTATCCAGTTGGTTAATCGTGGGTTGTTTAAAATAGCATCAATTTTACTTAGCAGCTTGTTGTGTATAACGGTGTCGAAGGCCTTGGAAAAGTCTATGAATAACGCGTCAATCTTATTGCCAATATCAATATTGCTGGATATGTCATGCGAAAATTCGACCAGTTGTGTTAGTGTGCTGAAACCATGACGAAAGCTATGTTGAATGTTCAAGAGTAGGTTATTTGACTCAAGATATTCCGTTATATGATTGTCAATGACATGCTCAAGCAGTTTACCGGAATTCGAAGTAAGTCATATCGGTCTGTAGTTGGACACGAGTTGCTTGTTACTAGACTTATGCATGGGCACGACTTTTTGGTTAGTTTCCAGGACTGGGGGACAGTGCTTGAAAATACGGATTTTCGAAAAATGATTGACAAATAACGTGAACACCACAGAGATTATCGTACGAGAAAGCTGTTTAGAATGTCGTCGCGACCAGTGCACTTTTTATGTCTAACTTAAGTAACATTTAAGGATACCGTTCTCGTTAATCAACACATCATCAATAGCGAGCTCAGGATTAGGGCTTCTGAATACTGGGAGAGAACTGTTGTCATGCGTTAATACAGATTGAAAGTAGACATTGAAAGCGTTAACTATTTCAAGTGGGTCTGACATAGCCTTATCGTCTAGCATAAACGATATGGTATCAGTTTTAGTTGGTGATATGGAAGTCTAAAATTTGCGTGGGTTGGATTCAAGTAATCTTGGAAGCTCAACTTGAAAATAAAAGTCTCTAGCTTTTTGGGATTTGGTACGTCGTAGCAGCACGGTATTATTAAATCGAACGTTACTGTCAGGATTTTGCGTCTTTTTTTTTTCGCGCCGCAAACGACGAACGCAACGTGATGTATGCAGTAGAGTGCGATTCATCCAAGGAACTTTTGGATTTATTTTTTTAGACTTAAGGGGGACAAAGTTATTAATGCACAGTTCAACAATTCGCTCAAGTTCTTCAACCAGTTTATCAACGTTTTCGTCTTCGCAAACACCATGCGCTTGAAAAGAATCAAAATTAAATGCAAGGGTGTCCGTTATTGACGCGTCATCAGCACGAGAAAAGTCAAGGAAATGAGTAATATTGGCCTGTACTTTAGTCATTGGAGAGGGGATTGATACGAACACAGCTTTGTGGTCAGAAATGCCATCGATTACTTCGTACTGAAAACCAGTTTCAATTTCAACTAGATGAGAACTTAACAAGACCAGATGAAGGACAGATGTGTTTCGGGTACGTCTTTGCACGATTTGAGTAAAACCAAGGGATAATGAAAGAGATAAAAGTTCCCTACAAATGGCCAGATCATGGCCAGTGCAACACAGAGTTCGCCAATAAATACCAATCAATCAATAAATATGGCCGCATTGCCACAGTTCGAAAGCTTACAAGCTGATTACAAAAGTAATAAATACTTTACTTGGTGTCTGATTACGCCCCCATCTCTGAGCCAGAACAAGATAGCATGAAAAAAATTATTACTTTTCGGTTGTTACAGCGGAACCTGTTGCGTTTATTCTAGTAAGCACTCAGGCAGTCTTCATGAGCCCTGTTGCTGCCCTCCACGCTTTAAATACAGAGAGAGCCCGGCGATCTTTTGTGCCAGAAGTCCTTCCAGGTCAAACACCGTCAGCATGTTGTCTTTTGTTGAAACTTGCACTTTAATGCAATGTTTAAAGATCAGAAGCTAGATATGTTTTGACGTGTCTTCGCCTCTTTTCACCATTTTGATGTATAACTGCAGAGGCTTTTCGTGGCTTTCAGCTTCATCAGCCACACCTTGGGAACTAATGAATTTCGGATTTTCTAGCACTTTTTCTGAAACCCTGGTCAGCAAAAAAATTATTGTAACTCGAATCAAGGACATGTTTATGATCGATTTGGCTTGGAAATTCTTCAATTCTTCATACATCTCTTGAGAGCATCCCTTTTCGGGAACGCGAAACCACTTCAATGTAGCGCGAATGGAGTGAGTCCTGTCTCAAGAGCAACCAGAGTAACTTAGAAGCATGGTGGTTTGGGCTAAGAAGACGACGAAGACGACGAAGTTGAGAGTGCAGCTAACCTTACCCTTGATCTTCTATTTTCCTTTGTTTCGTGTTATTTTCCGTCGTTTTCGCGAAGACATCTGCGGCATCAAGAAGATTTTACCCTTACCGGGCCCATTCTGAGAAGACGCGACCGAATGAAGGGTCCGATTCCGGGACTTCGGCCATGGCCCAGCCATGCAAGCGACCAGGACAGACGCCTGATCCATCTCACACGCCATCAAAACGATCGGACCAACGAGCAGGCGAATGTAACTGCGGTGACACCAATGAACCTACAACCGACGACGACGCATCCACAATAGTGGGACTCGACGAGAAGGTAGACGATTGGTCGGACATAGGGGATGACAACTTCAAGATGGTAAGCTACCGCAAAAGCAGAACTGTGGGTATTCCGGGGATTATATCACGTCAGTTCAGATTTGGGTGCACGTTAAAGAACCCCAGATGGTCGAAATTTCCGGAGCCCTCCACTACGGCGTCTCTCATAATCATATGGTGGTTTTGGGACGTTAAACCCCACAAATCAATCAATCAATCATTATATCACGTCAGAAAGCAAAAAAGACTTAAGACATGAGAACCCTATTGCTTTATATTCTGCGCTGACAACAGTCAATGACGCTGAGCCAATTTGGAGTTATTACACTGCTCAAGGTTCGCTACTGCTTGACGTGACCCCTGAATATCAAGTAAACGCGCTTTTCAAATGTGGCAAGCTTTGTGGTGTAGAAGCTAGTGCTCGTCTTCTTAATGCCTACCTGCGAAACACCAGCTTGATCAGAGGTGTCCCGAAGTGGTACACAGCGGATCTTCGCGGATACATGAAACCCCAAGGCGTGATTCACGTCAGGAGTATTGTTAGAAGTTTCTTTTACGAATGAGTTGAAAGTTAGACCCACGGACGTTGTGGTACTTGCGTTTACTCCAAACACCAAGCGACCTCTGACTATTACCCTTGGCTTCACTCGACATGAAACCGCTGAATACACGAAGCCACCACCGAGGTGCTTTAAATGCCAACGCTTTGGTGACGTGGTGACATTCTGCAAAGAATAGCTGCGAGGTAAATGCTGTGGGGGTCCACATGACTTCAAAACTTGCAAGGCGGACTTTAACTGCACAAACTGCAATAGTGACCATCCCGCCAGTTATAGTGGGTACCCATTCCGAGTGAGTGCGCTGCATAGACGAAAAGCCTTTCTTACCGGGCCTAAACCAACTGAACCTACTGCCCGGCCAGTTGCTCAATCACCTGAGGATTTTCCTCCATTGGTAAAAGAAAGAATATCAACTAGTACAAAGAATGTACGTGAGGTGCAATCAGAAAAATGCTTCCTGAAAACACCGGGCAATGCGAGTCAAGCAAAAAAAGGAGCCATGCCAAGTGAATCTACTCAGAACGTTTCTTCGCAAGCTACCTATGCCAAAGTACTGAGACAAGAATTTGAGCAGAAGACAAAGGGACATGAGGAAAATATCCACGACACTGTGGAGATTGTTCGAGTTCTGTTTGACGCTCTACGTTCACACCTAGCGACAATGTCACCAGCTACTGCGAAGACCATGCTGCAGGCTGTGCTGGCTCTAGAATCAATGCTGCTTGGTTGTTTCTTGCAAAACCAGCAGTAGGATGCCGAAGGTCAAGCCTTTGTGTACGTTAAATCACCGAAAGTGCCTTTCATGTAGCAGTGAAATTGTGCTAGTACTAATTCTCGCATGAATTAACTAAACCTGTCTTGAGAGAATATCAAATTCCGATCTTGGCTCTGTCGGAGGCCGGATTAACAAAACAACGATCGATCACTGGATACGTCACTCACAAGAACCCCACCATAACGACTTTCCCAAATGGAAGCGCCGCTGTGTAAATAGGAAGAGAGATACCACACGTAGCACTCAATGTGGCGGACTTGTGCACAGATGTCATAGAAGTTAGTGCGATCAGGGCACAGATATGATGCCGAAAATTCAGCATTGCAACGCTGTCTGCGTCTCCTTGCAAAAAAAATTCGATCGAAAAGTTTTTTGAAGACTTGTGCCATCGCTGCCTAGCTCCGCGCATCATTTGTGGTGATTTCAATGCGCATCACACGTCATGAGGGGACAAGAGTTCGGATGAACGTGGACGTTGTCTGGAAAAGGCTACTGATAGGCTAGACTTCTGCATTGCGAATGATGGCAATGTAGCATCCTTTAGGCCCTCAGCTTGTACAAGTATCATTGACTTGACGTTGCATTCAAGTGACGTTCAACTCACGTGTTGCGCAGCTCCGGACAGAATGGGCAGTGATCATTTCCCTATATTAATCAATATTGCTAGCTACCATTTGACGGTAGCTAAACCCTGCAAAGTAACTGATTGGGATCGCTACCGAGAGCATCTAGATCCCCGATCGGGGGATATGTTTCAGGATATTCTGGCGATCAAAGCGGCTGCAACCACTATGCTTAAGCTACCTGCAAATTTTCCAGCCCCGGACCTAAAGCTCCGTAATTTGTGTGTGGCCATAAGAAGGACTGGCAAAAGACTTATGCGAAGAGGTGGTAGACATGCTAGCAAAACTCACTTCAACAGACTCAATGCAGCAATACGGCGATACAGCAACAAACTTCGGAAGAAACAATGGGCAACGTTTTGTGAGAGTTTAAGTGTATTTACTCCACTGTCAAGGATATGGGGCTTAGCAAATAGGGTCGAAATCACGCCCGAGCCTTTGAGGCCGTTTATTGCCCTCGCGTTATTCAGAGATACATCGATGCTGTCTCTATCCGAAGAGCGGACGTGCATGTAATTGGAATAGAAAGTGAACCCCCTTACCAACTTCCGCCTCTTTCTACATCTGCCATCAACGCACCTTTCACGTTGCGGGAACTTACGTCGGCCATAGGTTGTCTCCGTCGACGCTGTGCTCCTGGAATTTACCGAATGACAAACCAAGTGGTCTCAAATCTGCCTGCAGAAGGGAAGAGGAGGCTTCTAAATAATTTTAACTATGTTTGGGAGTCGCGAAACATTCCTCAAGTCTGGAAAATGGCCTGGGTCGTGCCATTGCTGAAGCCAGTTAAAAACAGAACAGAACTGGCATCATACAGACCAGTATTACTAACTTCGTGCGTAGCAAAGCTGATGGAGAAGCTGGCCTGTGTTCGGCTGACATGGTGGATGGAAAATCAGAAGGCCCTTCCAGCATGTATGACTGGGTTTCGGCAATGGTTGAGTGGACCGGACAACATCTTGGACTTGGTGAGTCACATAGAACACCAGCGAGCATACGGCTTTTCAACTCTGGCAATATTCCGGACGCTTCAAAAGCATACGACTACGTGCTCCAAGGTGCGGTAATTAGTGGTCTTTCTTTTATGGGAATAACGGGGCACGTTTTACGCTTTGTTCAGGCGTTTCTTAGTGATCCCTCAATGCAGGTGAAGTTAGAGACAGTGCTCAGTAGCTCAAGGAAAATCACCAGAGGAGTGCCACAGGGTAGTGTCCTGTCTCTAATGTTGTTCATAGTGGCCATGGTTGGTTTACCTGATGCTCTCAATACTGTGAGCAAGGCAGTGCAAATATCAATTTACGCCGACGACATATGCATCTGGGTGTCTGGATATCAGCATAAGCGATTGGAAATGATCGGCCAAAGAGTTCTACTCTGCGCACAAACCTATCTTGAATGTATTGGACTAACAATATCAGCTGAGAAGTCTCAATTCATGCTATTCACAGGTATGCGAAGACGAGAAACGAGGATGAAAATATTACTGATGCATCAATTAAGCAGGTAAATACATGAGATTCCTTGGAATTACGCTAGACACCAGGATGAATTGGTGACGGGCAGTAGACAAGACAATGCCAGCGCTGTCACCTCGTGTAAACATTCTTCGCAGGATAGCAGGAACAAGCTAGGGGAGCCACACAACATCAATAATAAAGTTACACGAAGCATTATTTGTCAATCGTGTGCTTTTCCAATTGCCTCTGATCTCTCCGAGTGAGGCACAGTACGAACGGCTAAAAAAACTTCATCGTAAAGGCCTCAGAGTTGCTTTGGGAGTGCCAAAGTTTGCAGCGAGCATAAAGGTGCTTCATGAAGCTCGTCTTCCGCCGTTACGTTTTTTTGTCTCTCAACGACTGCTGACACAGCTTTGCCAACTAGGCGAATCGAGCCCAGGACGAGCACTACTCAGTCGCCTTTAATGACGCACGGACTCGCGAGCTTTCGTGACCCTCAACACCCTTCGCTGTCTTATCATCGATTTTCCCAAACAAAGACAACTTCGACAATACCCACCTTGGTCACATGAGGATGTCGACTGTCAGGTGACAGTTCCAAGGATGCACAACAAGCGTTCCACACCCACAGAAGAAGTACGTTCTTTGGCAGTTGAATATATTCAAGAAAAGTACGCCGATCATTTGAAAGTTTTCACCGAAGAATCAGACGACATAGTGCGCGGAGCAAGCGCTGCAGCGTTTGTGATCCCGGCTCTAAAGACGTCCTGTGCAGCGTGACTCGAGTGCGTTGTTTCATCGACAGAATGTAAAAACGTGGCAATTCAGGCAGCCCTGAAGAAACTGAAGCTTTGTAGGCAGCAACAAGTCATACTATTTCCGGACAGTAAGCCCACTTTGCAGCGGCTAAAACATGAATTGATTTTGAATCAATGCACTCAAAGATCACCGCGCAACGTTAAAGACCTGCATGGCCTTGGCATAAACATTAAGTTTCAATGGATTCCATCACATGTAGGTAGAGCGGGTAATGAGGCGACTGACGGACTTGCCCGGAGTGCTCTGGAGCTTACACCAACGAAGAAGGCTCCCAAAGACAACCAGCGTATCTTACGAGAGGCTGTCAATAAGCATTTTCACTCATTATGGCTGACGCCTCACCAGCCATGTGTGACAAAAGGGCTATCAAGGGAAGAGGCCTGCTTGCTTCATCGCATCTGAACGGGATCAGCGCGTACACTAGCATGGCTCCACAAGATCAGACTCTCCGCGACGCCCTGGTGCTCGAAGTGCAAGGAAAACGGCGATATAGAACACTATTTGCATAAATGTCGTGATCTTAAGAAGGAACGGCAAAGTTTATTTGAGGGACTGCAACAGTTAGGCTCGCCATGTGACAGTGTGACTGATATTGTGTTTCCGCGTGGTTCCTCGATCTTCAGGAAACAGGTGTCGCCACTTCTCTTGAGGTTTTTGAATGCCACAGACCTCGCATGTGACTGGTGATCAGTGACAATTATGTTTGAGCTATAGTGCAGCGAAATAGAGTACCGGTACAATACTGCAAGTGGAATAGCACAAAGGCTGCCGTCTTATGCAGGATTACGTCACACTATGCACGATTTTAATTTTTAAAGCCGGCTCGTGTTCAGTTAAAAAACAAAGGAAATTAGCTACAACTAGCAAAAAGAAAACTGGGTGGGGCGATCGCCTGCAAATTATGCAAGGCTAGATCCACCGGCTATTTGCAACATCCTCACCTGGTTTGGCCTTGTAGGTGTGAGATGAAAATTGGTATATCACGAGCAATCAGTGCTTTTAAATTCGGAGAATCATCTAGTAGCGCGATGTCGTGCTTCGGCGTTGGCAGTGCTGTCCATAACGCCACTGCGCATGCTCGCGTCTAGCCCCTCGTGCCGCATGCCGCAACGCACGCGTCTGCTTGTTTCAAGCGTATTTTACTGCCTTCGGGGCATCTCTACTAAGCAGATCGTAAAGCTTGAAACTGTTCCTGGCACTATAACCAGGAATGCTTTTTTGGTCTTTTTAGCTTGGTACCTACGAAGCCACATACGTAACCAGATCTCTCGTAAACACCACCGTATATCTGGCGGCGACCAACCATGCTGTTCTAGTTGCTAAGTCAGTGGGCTGCTGACCTGCGGATCGCGGGATTGAATCGCGGCCACGGTGACCGCATATTCAATAGAGGCGAAATTGCTCGAGGTCGGTGTGCTTCGGTTTACGTGCTCATTAAAGAACCCCCGTAAAGTCCAAATTTTCGGAGTCCTCCACTACGGCATCTTTCGTAATCCTATGGTGCTTTTCAGATGTTAAAGCCTAATAATAATAATTAGTAGTAGTATATCTTGCAGTAATCGTGGCACTCTCAACAATAATGCTGAAAATCGTGATTTTGTTGTTTCTTTGGAATAAAAATATCGCACTAATTCATGACACACTTATATAGAAACACAGACGATGGTGTGTACAAAACGTTCAGTATTTTTTTTTAATTCTATGGCTCCTAGCCAGTATACAGTGAGCTATTGCGAAGTAGGAGCATATAAAGCCTTCAAACGGCTGCTTCAGCATACGACATCGGCAACGTCTTGATATTCAGTGAGCGCGTTCGCGTGTATGTCCTCTTCGGTGAATTTTTCACGCATCTACGTATTTTGGTGCCATGCGTACTTGCCACGATATTCACATGAAGTAATTAGTAGTCACTAATTAAACTTTGTGAACAATCGTACTACGCTTATTATTCTATATATATACTTCTCGAATGGAATTATCTTGATGCGGGAAGGCGAATGTACATACAAATGCTAGTTAACTAAAAATTTTGTATTGTAATAATAATTCGAGTTGGTACTATTTACGAACTAATTTGCAGACTAGCATGTTTCACTAATCAGTATTTTACTGCTTTAATGTACTAGAAGATTAGTTCTTTTTGTGCGAAGCAAACGGTTCGTGTTTAGTCGCTGAATAGTCAAGTCTTCCTTTTTCTAAGAGTGCGTGTTATAACGAATTAGCTTTTAATATTGTTTAAGCTTAACCGAGTCAATGCTAAAATTACGACTTAGTGAGTCGTCCAATAGGGATTCAGCGATGCACCACCTTGGTTACGTGGGATCCCCTGCTTTGGCTGGCTACCCGAACCAATGCATTCAAAAGTTTATTCTATATCTCTCTCTGTATGATTCATTTTGTACAGCAGTTTATCACACACACAGTTCACACAGGACACAGCTCATCATGTACAAATGTGCTCTGCGCTGGCCTACACACCCTTGCAATAAAATTTCGGGCAAAGGCACCCTGTGCGCAAGCTGGTATACGAAAGCTTGCAGTAAACACAAGCATCGTACTGGCGTCAATATTCATCACAGCTTGGAGAAGCACTTTTTTTAAATACGAGCCCAACTCACCGAAGGCGGTAGAAGCAAAAGCGAAGTGAAAGATAAGGTGGCTCGCCGCGGTGGTCTAGTGGCTAAGGTACTCGGCTGCTGACCCGCAGGTCGCGCGTTCTTATCCCGGCTGCAGCGGCTGCATTTTCGATGGAGGCGAGAATGTTGTAGGCTCGTGTGCTCAGGTTTGGGTGTTCGTTAAAGAACTCCAGGTTGTCGAAATTTCCGGAGGCCTCCACTACGGTTCTCTCATAATCATATGGTGGTTTTGGGACGTTATAACCCACATATCAATAAATCGAAGATAGGGCGACAGCAGGCGGCTGAGGTACCACCGAGAAGGAAAAAGTCACGAGGTGTCAGCTGGGTGTGCCGCCACCATTTAGTTCCGCAAGACGGATACCAGGGCATAGAACAACGGTTACGTGACGAATATAGAACAAAAGCTTCAGAGCAACACAGTCTATACAAGCACAAAATCATAGAAGGTGTGTTGGTTATATTGGTGCTTGTAATCACACAAGTCTTTTCAAATTACTGTTTTATTATAAAATTCTGGTTCTACTTTAATAATGTTTGCAGTTTCAAAGCAGCACGTCAACAAAAATGTGCTCTTTTTTTTTTGGGGGGGGGGGGGGGAGTCGTGATTACATTCCCATACCATTCATTTCATTCCACGGAAAATGCATTGGATTCTGTTCCCATTTCATTCCTCGAAGCTTTGTCACCATTGCATTCCTATTTCATTCCGAGGTCGCGAAAATAAGAATTATTCCAGATTCAATCTAGTTCCGGAGTGATGGCTCTGCAACATTGGCAAGTAAGTTTTTCACTTCAGAAAACACTCTCTAACGCCACTTGATGTAAAAAAACGACAGATCCCACGCACAGTGGGAGTCGATAATATGCCAAGTACGAATAAGAAAGTTGAGATGTCACTATAAATTCAACAAAATAATAGAAGGCAGAGGTAAACTATGCCGTATATCACTTTCGTGTGATGATTATCATGTTTGGACGTGCCATTCACCCTCGTCATCTCTGCACGTCACCTGTTACCAAACTTAATACATATGAAGCTAGAGAAACGGCCACGAGCGTGCTATGGTCGTAGCATGTAGTGATGTTTTACATGACACGCATATCATGATTATCACGTCTGGACGGGTCATTTATATTGCTCGTTGATACACGCCAGGTAATACCAAATTTGGTAATAAACAGCTAGTGAAATGGCCACGAGCACGCTATGAGCGTGGCATGTATTCATGCTTTACATGACATGCATATCATGACTATCAAATTTGGACGTGTCATCTACCTGCATCGTCTATTCATGTAACATGATACCACGTTTGGTATATGTGGAGCTAGCGAATCGGCCGCGAGTGCATCACGAGCGTGGCATGTAGTAATGTTACATGACACGCATCTCATAATTATCATGTTTGCACCGGTCACATACCTTCGTCATCAATTCACATCCCGTAATACCAAATTTGGCATATGCAAAGCTAGCGAATTGGGCTCAAATGCATCATGAGTGTGGCGTGTAGTCAGGTTGTGACAGGACACGCATGTCATGATTTTCATGTTAAGGTCTGTCGCTTGTGTTGGCCATGCAGTCGTGTTATACCATACCAGTTTTTCAAGATGTCTTGTGAACGAAACCACCGCAAGAGCAGCAAGACCATTAAATGCAATTCATGACATTCATGACATACATGTCATAATTTTTATGTAACAACTAGTGATTTATTCTTGTCATAAATTCATGTTATGCCACACCAATTTCGGTATTGATACCATTATTTAAACGGCCAGGAGAGCTAAAAGTCGTAGGCGGCGACAAAGAAAGAAAGAAATAAAGATAGATAGATAGATAGATAGATAGATAGATAGATAGATAGATAGATAGATAGATAGATAGATAGATAGATAGATAGATAGATAGATAGATAGACGGACAGACAGACGGACGGACGGACAGATAGACACACAGAGAGACAGACAGACAAATAGACAGACAGACAGACAGACAGACAGACAGACAGATAGATAGACAGACAGACGGATAGACAGACAGACAGACGGATAGATAGACAGACAGACGGATAGATAGACAGACAGACGGATAGATGGATAGATAGACGGATAGATAGATAGATAGATAGATAGATAGATAGATAGATAGATAGATAGATAGATAGATAGATAGATAGATAGATAGATAGATAGATAGATAGATAGATAGATAGATAGATAGATAGATAGATAGATAGATAGATAGATAGATAGATAGATAGATAGATAGATAGATAGATAGATGCGCTCAAACTTGCCTAAGTTCGCTAAGAAACACTTCGCATTTAAAAATAGCAACTTCAATCACTGGAATATGAAAACGAAAAAAAAAAAACTTTTGGCTAACCTACAGAGGCCGGCAAAGTGACAATCCCGTGCATTGGCCTGCGTCTCATTTTGCCCAACCTATGCAGCTGAATAATAAAAAATTGAAATTACTTTTGTTATGGAAGCCTTTCTTTTTCCACACTTTTATTTTCTGAAGCTTGCTCTTTAAAGAAGCAAACAGCGTTCCGATTCCGCTTTCAAAAGCAGATGCGGCGAGGCAGATTCGTCAACTGGCCCGCAGTCTCACACTGACTGAGTGGAACACACCAAACATACGACGTACAAGATTGCACGAGCTCGACCCTTCACTACAACTCCGGCCTCCACCCGGCCTACATCGACGTGCTCTATCGCCTTTGGCTGGGAGTTGCTTTCACTAAAGCTTATAACACGTTAATCGGAATTACTGGCAGTGCGGCGTGCGATGTTTGCGGCACCGACAAAAATATCGAACACCTGCTGTACCATTGTCCTCGATTTGCCTCAGATAGACAAGTACTTGCCAACGCAACGCGGCGTCTGGATGATCAGCCTCTTTCTGTGCAGGTGCTATTACAGCAACGTCCATATGCCTCGACAGCCCACAAGGCAGTGGAAGCCCTGCTGTGTTGCCTGAGAAAGACAGGCTTGTGTGAACGCCTCTGACATGTGGTAGAGTTCTACACTACTAGGCTTCTGCGTTGCCGCAAATGCCTAGTCGTGATTTTTTACCCATGTATCCTGTTACCGTTGATGCCGTTGGAGTGCAAAATTTAATTCACAAGCTTAAGTTATCCTCTTCTTGTGGCGTAGATGAAATCAACTCAAAGTTTCTAAAAAACACTGCATTGTATTCATCAATTTACTTGTCCTTAATCTTTTCGCAATCTATTCAGACCTCCACTTTGCCGCTTGACTGGAAGGTGGGGAAGGTGGTCCCTCTGCACAAATCTGGTAACACACAGTCTCCTCTCAATTACAGACCAATTTCCCTAACCAGTGTTCCTTGTAAAATGTTAGAACATATAATTTACTCCAACCTTGTCTCATTCCTAGAATCAAATTCTTTTTTTACTCCCTACCAGCACGGATTCCGAAAAAGTTACTCATGTGAAACTCAACTTCTTTATTTTACTAATGACATAGGATCGGCTTTAGATCGCGGCTCACTTGTGCATTGCATTTTTCTTGACTTTCAAAAAGCTTTCGATAAAGTACCTCACCAATTACTCCTCCTGAAAATTAGTGCCTTAAACATTGACCCGAACATTCTTAAATGGATTGAATGCTTTCTGACTAATCGCACTCAGTTTGTAACAACTAATGGCTATAACTCACCTCTTTCTAAAGTAACATCCGGCGTACCCCAAGGTTCCGTATTAGGCCCTTTGCTCTTTCTTATATATATTAATGATCTCCCAGACAGCATTAACTCCGCTATAAGGTTATTTGCAGATGATTGTGTAATTTACCGCGAAATAAACAATGAATATGATAACCAATTTCTACAGTCAGACCTTGACACTGTCTCAACCTGGTGCAATAAATGGCTTATGACACTCAACTCTAACAAATCTAAATGCATGTCAATAACCCGGCGATCTACTTCTCCCCCCTGTACCTACAGAATTAACGCCGTTCCCCTCCAGCATGTCTCTTCATATAAGTACCTCGGCGTTTACATTACCAACAATCTATCTTGGCACACGCATGTTACCTACATCTGTAATAACGCTAACCGAACGCTAGGATACTTACGCCGCAACTTTTCTCGCGCTCCGCTGTCCCTCAAAATTCTATTATACCGATCACTAATTCGCCCAAAGCTTGAGTACGCGTCCGCTATATGGGATCCCGTGCAGCAAAATTTAATTAACGCGTTAGAATCTGTTCAGAACCGCTCAGTTCGGTTCATTTGTTCTAATTATTCCCGTACTGCTAGCATATCAGAAATGAAATCTAACATTGACCTACCCAATTTAACTGTCCGGAGGAAACTGGCGCGACTGCATTTTTTTCATAAGATATTTTTTCACAATCCATCAATGAAGCGAGACCTCATTTCACAACCGTCATACCACTCGTCGCGCATTGATCATCAGCATAAAGTTGCCATTCCGTTTTGCCGCACCAAATTCTTTTCAGGAGCCTTCTTACCGAAAACAGCCGCCGATTGGAACCACCTTCCCTCTTCCGTTGTATCAATAACAGACCCTTTGTTATTCAAGACTGCAATTTCTCAGCAATGCTTGTAACTATACGCAGTTTCCACTATCTATCTTTGTCTTGTATGTGCTTGAATTCTTATACATTTTTAGTTGACTTATGTTGCCTTCCTGATTTGCGCATCTGATACTTGTTTCTTTATTTTGTCTTTTTTTCTTGTGTGTTATATATGTTGTACCCACCCCCTCTGTAATGCCCTACGGGCCCTGAGGGTATTCTAATAAATAAATAAATAAATAAATAAATACACGCTGCAGTGAAATGACTGTCAGTCTCTCCCCCTCCTTTTTTTTTCCCTCTCTTCCCCTTTTCTCGTCTTTCTTGTCCCCTTCCCTAATCCCCCAGTGTAGGGTAGCCAACCAGATGTCTTTGTGGTTGACCTCCCTGCCATCTACCTTTTGTTGCTTCCTCCTCCTTGCTCTTTCATGCAGAAAAAAAGTGGTTCTGAAGTTTATTGCACTAAGGAAGTTAAACGTAAAACCTCTGAATAAACCTATTGCCATACTTTTTTTTCAGCGGGGGAACACTTGCTGAAGTCAGTGACTTTTTAAACCACACGCCCATTTTCCCTAATTTTATTTAGTCGAAGATCACACCATCAGAATTACAAAAGCAGATGGGTGGGAGGAGGAGGGCTAGCTTTTTTCCCCTTGATTAAAGGCTTGTACCACAAGTTTCCATAGGCTTTCAGCGCCACCTGTTTTGGTTCAATGCGACAAGGCGGGCATTGTTTTAGGAAGTCGCAGTGTCTATGGCGCATTACATACCTAACAAAAGTAATAAGTAAATTTTTAGTCGGCTCTGACATTACGCCGTATATCTAAAACAAATGCTCCCTCGAAGCTATTCCATGCTTTCTTCGGTTCTTTTGTAGAATTTTCATCACTGATATAAACGACATAACCTCGTCACCTGGCGAGTTTCAAGTCGGGTTCATTGCACATGCTGTTATCGGCAGATATGGCACAGCTTCACCACTAATATTTGGTAAAGTTTTGTATTGTAGCCTGGCAGAAGAATTAAATGTAACTAATCGAATGTATACATTTGCTTCGTGGAACATATGCTCCTTTAACATGAGATGCATCAACAACTACCTAGTTTTCTTGTATATATTGTCATGCGGTGGCGCATCTGAAAGCTTTGAGGCTGTTGATGAGCAGTGGAGGATGGTTGCCTGCTTCTTTTCTCGACCTTATTTCAACTTGGAAGTTTGAAAAGTAGGTTAGGCCGCATCTATATGAGTATGTGTTGTATTCACTTTGCAGTTCTCTAAAAACAAAAACGCACTAGGACAACAATGCCTAAACACCTATCAACGCATGCTTTAAGGGACGTCATTCGATCAGAAAATGCCAAACGTGTGCGAAAAACGATCTGATTCTGGCTTACGTTGACAGTAATAATTTACAATAACGGCACTCCTGATACTTGCATTGCTCTCTCTACCGTTTTTTGAGCGTCTACTCTACGCACTTTTAAACGGTGTACATTTCGCACCTTGTGGAGGGTTACTCTAAGTGTCACATCTTTCTATAAAATACAGACGGTAATAAAACGTACGTATCATACCTGGGTAAATATTCGCCTGAAATTTGGTCTGCAAAGCAAAGGCATGACTTATCTTCTCAGCCTAATTCACCTTCACACCAACGAGACAGAGCAGCCGGTAGTCGCATTGCAGCAGAGCGCAGCCTCTGGAACGAGATCCTTCCGACGAAACAGACCATGCAGCTCTACTTGATTTCAAACAGCAGACATGTGTGAGAATGCCCTTGCGATGTTGCTGAAATCGAGAGTAAATTGGCGAGAGCGTTCCTTCGAGTAGTTAAAGAGACTAGGCCTCCGCTGTTGCAGCTCAGTCGAAAAGTCTGTCAGTTACCATACTGTGAAAATAATGCGTTTGTATTTGATTCGTTCACTTGTGAGAAGAAACTTGTTTTTATGCCACTAATTTGTGACACTGACATTGTTTTATTTCCTGAAAGTTTGTTTGCGCTGTGAATTCAATTCTTTATTATTATTATAATTGTTCCAACCTGTACTTGTTATGCTGCGAATGGGGCGGCAAAATGCCTCGTAGAGATCCCACAAAGAAAAAATTTGTGAATGAAAAATTCGTGAACCTGAATTATTAGGCACATTTTTGCTCGGAATTGATGAAGCCCCGCCTAATAGTCCCAGGAGGAACATGAAACAAGCAGAGGTGATAGTAAAATCATAAAGCCCACGTAGTAATTAATGTCGAATTTTGTTGTAATTATTGGCAATCGTTGCTACATAGTAGTTTATGAATGAAAGCATAGATTTTTGAGAGCTTGTTTTTTGTTTGACACAACCTTAGCAAAAATCCTCACATTACAAAGCCAGGAAGGCCAGCGCAACACGCTGTTTTAGGCAACCATGTAAGACTCAGAAACACAACAAAACTCACTATGTCATAAGCATCTTTTCAACCATTCAACGTTCTTTCGGGATCGAAAGCTGTATTCTCTAGTAAAACAAGTATATCAAGCAGTTTCATAATGGCCAGCTGAGATAGAGAATGCACAAAACTAACTGCGTATATAGAAACGGCGTCTCTAAGTTTGCTAGTGTAAAGATGCGTATCTCGTAGGATGCATACTTCACAATCCTTCTACTCGTGAAAGCATTGGTTTGAATGCTTAGATACCTGAAATGGCACCTCGATGTTGAAAGCTATCAAGGTTTTATCACTAAGCATGTTGAGTACAAAAATTTCAGAACTTATAGTGCAGTAATCCCGAAACTCTCACTGCAGCTTTCTTGATCTTTACGACGATTCCTTTGTGGCAAATTTGAAGCACCATTGTGGACACGAAACCGAACTTTGCTTTAAATGACATGACGCGAGTAGGTTGTGCCGCGCCACAGAATAGGGCACGCCAAATGAGACCTGTCCTTGGAGAGTGGTTATGGTGAAACGAATCGAAACAATCTGTACAGGACACGCGTATCAGGTGCTAGAGCCGAGCATTGTTTATATTGCGTCAACTGACGGCGTCGGCCACATATTGGCTTCGAATACGTGAAATGGTTGCGTGCGTTCGGTAGTGCCGCCGCTTTGTAGCGCGTGCCCGTCGATACTTGGTGCACGCGTAACACACCTCTGATTGTGTTTCAGTCGTACGAGAAGCGACGCGGGAGAAACCAGATCCGTTCAGGGCGGTTTCCTCGTTACTTGCTTGAGTGACACTTCACGGCCATCGCACACGTCCGGCGCTGGTGCCTTTCTCAGATATGTTCAGCGTGACGGCGACGGAGGTATTTTGCTGCCTTGCGCCGGCATTCTAAAGAAACAAAGTGCGTGAACGAAATTCAGTAGACATATTCATGTAGTAACTATCGCTGCAGAACACGTATGGTAGAAGTTATGCTGTACAGATTCCTGCATCGTAAACTACGAACTCTGTACTTCTCTAAATCATGGCTAAAAATAAAAGTGGTTCTCCAAATGAGCTGCTCTGCTTACAGCGGAGGTAATGGCCCCTCGGTAGAACATCCGCTTGCATCTGCTCTGCTTACGCTGTCTAAATGAATGTACGTCGCGTTGAATCGTAAGGTTTGGAGTAGTTTTTTTTTCGTCGAGGCGTATTATGTGAAACGAACCTGGATGAATCAGTTCACTCTTCTAGATTCGAAACGGGCCTGTATTTGAAAAAAGACCGTATTGCCGGCACGCATCCACAGACCATTGAAACTAGCTATTTATGCTCTTACCTGCTTAACTGATGCGCGGAACGCAACCAACCCCTGTACATAGCTTTGATAGATAACGAGAAGGCGCTTTACTCAATCCGGACATCAGCAGTTATGCAGGCACTACGAAATAAGGGCATCGATGAACCCTACATAAACATACTTGAAAAAAATATAGAGCGGATACACAGCCACCATAGTTCTCCCTACAGAAAGCGACAAAATCCCAATAAAGAAGGGTGGAAGGCAGAGAGATACAATCTCTCGAAAGCTATTCACCGCGTGTTCACTTCAGGTTTTCAAGGCCCTAGATTCGGAAGAGTAAGGGATGAGAGTTGCGGAGAGTATCTTGGTAACGGGAGATTGGCCCATGACATCGCCTTGATCATTAACTCAGGGGACGAATTACAGTGCATGATTGCAGAATTCGGCATGGAACGCAGAAAGGTAGGTCTGAAAATAAATATGCACAAACCTAAAATATAGTGCAAAAGTATCGGCAGAAAACAGCACTTTGCGATTGCTGGAGAGGTGCTGGAAGTTGTAAAAAAGTATGTTTACTTAGGACAGATAGTAACCACGGAACCAAACCATGTGAGTGAAACAATGAGAATAAGAATGGGGTGGATCACACTCGGCAAGCATTCACAAACCATGAATAGAAGTCAACCATTAAGCCTCAAGAGAAGGGCATATAACATCTGCATTTTGCCGGTGCTTACCTACGGAGCGGAGACCATGAGGCTTGCAAAGCGGGTTCAGGTTTACTTGAGCACAAGCAGCGAGTGATGGAAAGAAAATGATAGGTGTGATCTTAAGAGGGAAGAAGGAAGCAGAGCGGGTCAGGGAACAAACCGGGAAGAAAATAATCAAGAAGAAGAAATGGGCATGGGCCGAGCACGTAGCACGTAGGCAATATAGCCGCTGATAATTGAGGGTAAACATGATTGCCATAGAAGGCAAACGCACCGAGCAGAGAGAAAATTAGGTAGGCTGATAAGATTAAAAAGTTTACAGGTATAAGGTGGAAGAAAAGAGCACAGGACCGGGTTGATTCCTAGATCATGGGCGAGGCCATTGGCCTGCAGTGGGCGTAGTCAGGCTGCTGCTGTTGATGGTGATGCGTAACTGCTCAACAAGTGTCTCAACTTCTGCAATGGCATTTTAAGAGTCAACATGTATTCCATCCAAAAGATCAATCATCAGAGAAAAAGACTGCAATTGATGACTGTTCCTATTTGTTTGTTTTGGCGTCTGCGCTCCTTCGAAACCCGCTGGGTCTCTATGGCCACGCCAAGTTGCTCTAACAATGTCTATTGTCGAGTGCTGCTCTCGACAAAATCGGGAGCAACTTCAAGCATGGCACGCCTAGCGGTAACGGTTCGCCGTTTGAGTTAATCACAAAGAGCAACTGGGGCTCGTATCGAGGCCAAAGAAGTTTAATGCAACTAAAACTTGCACCGCACCCCCCTCAGAGTTCTTCACCTTGCATTGCGAAAATAAAAAAAAGAAAAGAAAGAGGCACACACAAAATCCCAATTTCGTCATTCTTGAGCAACGGCTTTCGCTCCAATTTACATCGCGTGGCGTAACGTGCAGCGGCCATTTTCCCGATGAGGTTTCAAGTTTGAGAGTGTAAGCCTTCGACACGATAAAAATATAAACAGTCTTGGATTTGGCGCCGGCTGAAGAAGAAAAAATTGCTTTGGTGTTATTGTGCAGCCGTGCGAGAAGTGTTGTGCAGTTGGCATGGTGCTCAGAAACAGGAGCAATACATATCGTTGTGTAGCCATCATAGCAAAGGAACTCTGCATACTTTCTAATCCACTGTCCGAATAAATAAATAAAATTTATTTAGAGCTTGGCAGTGTCCTTCCAGTGAGTCTGGGGGTAAAGGGGAATAACCCTTGCCCCTTGCCGCCCTCCGTCGATGATGATTACAGTGTCTCAGGTAGCCGCTTGAAGTCCTTGAACCCGGGCGAAAATTATTTAGCCAGTCATATAACTGAAACGCTTTCGTCTGGCGGCCCGTCTGGTACCACGCCTTACGTACACCTGGTGGCTGGGCTGGTACCACTATGACACAGAGTCTGGTGCCACCCCAAACTCCAGTACCACTCTTTACCTCTTACTTTGGCGGCGATTGTTTGGTGGCTACTCTGCAGTGACATTAGCTACTTTCATCAATACTGTGGTAGCCAACCTGCTTCCGAAAATACAAACATTCTATATACGTTTCTCGCTTCAGAGATTGCTTCGAAAATGCAAGTTCTTGCTCAAGCATAAGAAACTCTGGGTGCACGTGCTTCATGGTAATCAGAGCTAATGAATTAAGGCATTCAGCTTAACAGAGTGCTTGATTGGACTGGTTGGTGTCGCATAGTAGACGAAGAAAGTGCTTAACAGCGCAAACGACAATAGGAGATAGAAGAAACGAGAACAGAGCGCATATTCTTGTCTCTTCTATCCCCTCCTGTCGTTTGCGCTGTTAAGCACTTTCTTCGTCTATCAAGCATGCAGTTATAACGTTTAACACGAAATTGTTTTTTGCCGGGGTCCACCATGGCTCTGCTGATGTTTTTTCTGTCACGGATGTGCCGTCGGATGTGTCGTAGGAAAAAAAACGATATGCAAAAGCCCTACTGCGGGGCGTCCAACCACTGACCTCTCGAACAGCAGTGTGCGACGTTAACCACTATGCCACAGTGCGCATGCAGCCAGGAGTGCCAACAGCAAGCCATTTATATACACCATATGCCATTTGGGAGTTCTAGGGGCTCTGCAGACCCTGCAGATCGGCATCAGTAGCGAGATGGCAGAGAGAGCGTGTGTTGATAGCTGCTTGAAGTCACCTCTCGCGCTTCGGAGAGCTCCGCCTCCACGGACGTAGTCTCTCCTCCGCGCACGCTTATCAGACTCGTGTGTTTCGAGAGAGCATGAAGACCACTTCGCACACTGCCAAAATCGCATTAGCGAAAGGAGAACGCTGCTCACACAAGTAAAAACTGAGACGGTTGCTCTCGCTTGTCATGAGTATACTTGTGCGCTCGTTTTGGGCGCCTTCCCGGAATACAGCGCGCTTTAGGTGTAGAGCTCTGACAGTTGTAAGTTCGCGTTCGTCTTACGTATGCCCATTTTGTGCGTATTTTCCGCTTGACGCGCACGCTGCAAGTTCCAAACTGCTGCGGCCTGCCGTTCTTTGCGTGACTTAGCAATTTGCCGCTGTAGCATTCATTCCTTTGGCCTTTTGGCGAAACAATGCACAACAAACGCTCAACTATCTCCGTGAACGCATGTTCAACTTTCGTGTTTTACCAATTCTAAGGAAGAAGAATCAACCTACTTTTTAAAAATATTTTGACGAAAGTTTATCACTCGCGTGATATATTATGAGGTTAACAAGAAGATTCTTGATCTTCAGAGACACTCTGACGCTGTTCGTACTTGTTTGACCAAGGATGTCAGCCGATCTTTAAGCATGATACAGAAATACCGGTGGTATAGCAGTGCCAGTCAATATTTCTGAATGAAAGCTTTTTTTTTCTAGTCTGTCTCCTGGGGCCATTTCTTTTTAACTTGCTTGCGTTGATTCTTTGTTTCTTTCCTTGCCCTTCATATATAGCAGCCAAGAGATCAATACACGAAGTGTTTTGAGATGGCTGTCAGAAGAGAATAAAATGCTGCACACTCTAGGCACAGTTCGAAAGAGAAAGCCTGCATGCACTTGCCACGACATTATGTAGGCAGTAGGAAGGAGGACGGCGCCCACAGTGCAGCCTGCTGAGCAAAACGTTACGGTGCGTTCGTTCTGGCTACTGCCACTTTCCGAGTCCAGACGGTCGTGCGTCACTCGCACAGCCATAATTAGGAAGCTTAAAGAACCTGGAAACTAACGCATTTTTCTTCAGTACCGGGGTTCATTCGTAGCAAGCGGGAAATAACTTTGGTGAGTCTGAGAGGAAGAGAGAAAGTTGAAATTCTCTACTCGGTGCTACCAATATAGCAAATAGTGAAGCTGCTGATGTAATATAAATAGTTCTCGCGCATTTTCAAGGTTTTTTATAGACCTAGTTGGGTTGTAACGCACAGGCAAGGAACAGCTTTTATTTATTTTTGACGCGTGTAGAAGTGCCACAACGATCGGAGCCTCGCTTAGCTGTTGTCACTTATCTTTGAGGGATTCTGAAACACGAAGATTCAACAGACTTTCGTTACAGTGAGTCAACGCGATCCTGGCCAAAAGGTACCAATCTTAAACCCTCCAATTCGTTCAACATGACAAATTAGCCCCTGAGACTAGCCGCGTTAGTCCTTTGGACCCACTTCACCTTGGGCACAAATATACACAGAAACGGCAAGCAAAGGTATCATACGCAGTAATCATACCACGTTTCCGTTCAAACAGCTGACGCATTTTTACATTCTTTTTGACCACTTTGACATTAGAGCTCAGTGTCATCCATTTAGAATAAATTCTCACGTTATATTCTCAGCATTGAGTATATCTATATATCTTCATGGGTACCCTCAGCTTCACTTTCACACAGCAAGTCTTGTTGTTTTTCTCATGGCACGAGCCCCCTATCACTTTAGTGTTTGCATTTTCTACCACAGCAACATCGACAAGCCGCCAACAGTACTTGCGACTGGTATAAAGTACATTTGTGCTCAAGACGACATAATTGGGTTATTTTTTATGTGTTTGTTTGTGAAGAAGGCTTTAAAACGCAAGCATGCCTTCTAAATTACTCATCAGCTATAGTTCTGCAACATTGACACCTTTCTTTCCAGTTCAGATGAGAAACTTCGGTATCATGAGAGTGGCTTTTTAAAAGTGTCACACTGAGGTAATGCTTCCACTTGCTCGTTCTAGCAACCAATAGAAGCTTTGCATAATATATATTATTTTATTAGAGGATACTAGACGTCTCCCTACGCAGACTAGAAAACGTGCATCTTGAAGCGTAAATGGCACTGTACAGCAAAAATATACGTGGCCATTTGTTTTACTTTGTCGCAGAGAAAACATAAAGAGAGCCTGGGGCAAACTGTACTGCCATATGTATTATCTATTATTCTATGCTTTTAGCAACAACTTAAGCAGTTACTGTATGCATGTAAAACCAATAAACTCGTCTCCTAAGACAGGTCCTGACCATTCACAAAGGACAGCGGAATGATGAAAAGGATAACAAAAAATACAAATGACTATGTTAAATACTTGTAGAATACTTGAAGCTACCGTCGTTTATATCACCACCACCTCATCATTGTTTCTTATGTCAGCCGTTCCTCGTTCCTAATTAGGCAATAAGCGGAGCTTTAGTAATGACGCCGAATGAGATCACCCACTGTGACATTCGTGAAGTTCACTGAAGTACCTCAGGTTGTTTCTTTATAGGACTTATTCGCTGTAGAACAATAATTGGCCTGTTGTAATATCTGCTTCGCACATTAACACGTTAAGAAAAAAACTGCCATTATATTCTTGTTTAGACGTCTGGTTGATTGCTTGATTGATATGTGGGGTTTAACGTCCCAAAACTACCATATGATTATGAGAGACGCCATAGTGGAGGGCTCCAGAAATATTGACCACCAGGGGTTCTTTAACGTGCACCCAAATCTAAGCACACGGGCCTACAACATTTCCGCCTCTATCGAAAATGCAGCTGCCGCAGCCGGAATTTGATCCTGAGACCTGCGAGTCAGTAGCCGAGTACCTTAGCCACTAGACCACCGCGGCGGGGCAGACATCTGGTTGCCCCGTATATTACTCTAATCAAAGAAACGTGAATTTTTCAGTGGGTAAGGGGGGGGGGGGAATTACACTTTTTTCTCTGAATAGATTGAGCCACAAGAGGTGTACTACACATCTTTAAATAGAGTGATATATTTGACAAGTTAGGACCCCCATAAAAGAGTCAGACATATATTATTCTTTCTTTCATAGATTGTATAGTTTACAAATGATCCACAATAGGAACGCTGATCTCTTCTCCCAGGAAGCTCTGCTAGAATGAGAACTCGTCGAATAATCACCTCCAAAGAGACAGCGTCACAACATTTGTTTCACCGGATTTATTACACAATATATGCGCAACACAAACGCCTACGTTGTCTGTATGTACAACACACAAAAATCATTCGAACAACGCTCTTACAAAGAGCCCTGCAGGTAAAAGGTGATGCATCAATGTCAATGAAACCTCTCAACCGTTAATATCGTCAAAATGAAGACACTTGCAATGAATACCTGAAATGTGAAGAATTTGGGTTACTCAAAAAGCAGAAGTACATGCGTAGAACCGAACAATAACGTAAGTAGTACAAAGTGTCAAGTGTGACAAACTTCCCGCTCGAGAGGCATAAAAGATGCAGTACTGAGAACACGTGTAGCTTGTATTCAGTAAGAGAAGGCAACGCTTACAATAGTCCGTGAGCAGTCTACACAAGAAAGAGCGTATGCACCAACCATTTATAACACACGAACTCACGTGCGCGAAAAATGGCGCATGTCTTATTTGTAAATCGCAAAGTGATGGCTTACGAAATGTGAAGTAAAATAAACACATAATACATGACCAGAGAAGGCAAATTGGCATAGAGTATGGCTGTACAACGAGCAGGCTACACGTTGTTAGAACTGTTATTAATCGTTTAAGCTGTCAGAAAAAAAAACAAGCTTACAGAAACAATGCAGCGATGGTAACAGATGCAGTAAATATGATCGTGATAATGAGAACATTATGTACTGATAGAATGTTATTCAGTTTCTTGCACGGTTATGACTACTGAAGCTACAGAAAAATTCCCACTTTTACAGATTTTCTTCGAAAGAACGTGCCGACATCTACAAAAAGAAATATTATGCAAAGTTTTTGAAGCTTCTTGCCATGGTTCTTAACTTCAAAGCAGATGTTTTTTGCAAGGGTCTATGTAATGTTTTTGCTTACTTTTGGTAATGTCAGATGTTTTAGACATCATGATTTAAAATATCATATCAAGCTTCTGAGCACAAACTCGTAATAGATAGTCAACGATGCAAGATTCATCAAAAACAAAAAAACATAAACGAAGTTTTCTTCCTTGTCGGAAAGCTGAGTACTAAATTTTCGCGACAATAGCCACTGTGCTATAAACAAGGCATCTAGGTAAATACACAAACGTTTGAACAGCTTGCAACAGACATTTGGGCATCTGAACAAATAGGAATGTCGAAATGAACTGTACACTCTTAGATAAGATATTTTGACATAACATTAAATTCTTTTCAGCACTTGTATTGTACCAAGATATTTATTCTGTTGGCACGAAGGAAAGAGGACAACCAATCATTCAACACTGACTGTTGAGCAGAAAAAGAGCAAGCTAGGCAAGGGTACAGAAGGACATCACGAGTTTAGGTAACCACCATAACCTGAACGAAAGATGCTTCATGAGATAACCTCTACACAAGAGGACATGTAATCGCCAGCACTTTTTTGTTTGAAGTCCCATTCTCGTGGTGTTTACTCTTGAGGAATCCGTTGCTCGAATACTGTTTCTAAAGTAAGCCATACCCATGGAAAAGAATCAATATTTTACTCACTCTCTTCACTAAGGTTCACTGCTTTAGCAATACTTGTGCCATTCATTGTTTCTCCTGTACTTCCTCGTTGAAAGCACAAACAGTGCATACGTTGCGCATGATGAGAGTTCATGGACATTTCCGCGCAATGGACACGCATCAACTCATGGTTAAGTGAGCAATTGATATAACCTAGTATTCAAAGAATAAAAACAGGCTACTCTTGGATCATTTACACTCCTTTCTTCACATGTTATTTATTATGATGGTTGGGACTTGGAAAGTAAAAACAGCGCAAAAATATAGACAAGGACAGAGGAAGACTATAATATTAATATGATGGATGTCCCCAGCTGTGGAATGTAGGTGGCATTGGGGGTGGTGGTGGTGGTGGCATTGGTGGCGGCGGTAGTTTCTCAGGCCGTAATAAGCACCACACAGCAGGTGGCAGGAAGAGCAAAAGCAACAGCGGTGCCAGGAAAGGCCACAGAGGCATGGGACGCGAGAATTCGCGTCCAGTTGCCTCGTTGGTTGGGTCAGGCGCTGTGGGTCCTTCCACAGAAAGCTCGTCGTCAGACACGTCGGAATTGTAGCTAGAGT
This sequence comes from Rhipicephalus microplus, assembly GCF_043290135.1. Classification (NCBI taxonomy): domain Eukaryota; kingdom Metazoa; phylum Arthropoda; class Arachnida; order Ixodida; family Ixodidae; genus Rhipicephalus; species Rhipicephalus microplus. The sequence goes on along the minus strand of NC_134702.1, from coordinate 165,113,779 downwards.
TTCCTGTCGCACCCATGGGAATGGCCGCCGCCGGCAGGGACACGTGTTGATCACGTGAGCCCGGGTCTTCATCGTGAAGGCTTTTCGTGGGTTTTTTTCGGGTGGTCGTTGCAGAGTCCTCGGCTTGCTCGAGTAAATGATTTCCAATGACGTCACTATGTGAGGAGCTCTCATTACGCGGGCGTAGCGGTGTATGATCGCCATCGAGGAGGTAAGCGTCTTCATCTTCGGCATATGCGTGATCAATGTTGCCGGAAAATGATTTTTCTAATGTTGCCTGTCTTGTCGCCGAGACGGATCTTGGCAGTGTCGTCGTTGTAGTCGGTGCCAGCCGCAACCGAACGTCAGAGGGGTGGCCGGGAGAGATGAGCTGCGTGTGCGACGGTGATGGTGACCTGGGGGTCATGAAAGAATCAGTGACAGAAAGAGGCTGAAGCTTGCGCGACTTATCGTTGTATTCCTGTGTAGGAAGTGCTCTTGTGGGAGTGGCGGCGACTTTGTCTTTAGGAACTCTGTCGGCACCTAGCGAAGGCCTCGGGGATGGTGACAGATAGGTGGCAGATGTAGAGACGCTAACAGTGCTCGTTGACAGCACGGCACGGTTAGGTTTTGATAGTTGCACAGTAGATGTCACGTACCTTGTACTGAGCGTTGTTGAATGAGAAGAAGAGGAAGACTTCGAGGATGTATTTGTTCTACCTAAACGTGACGAAGTTTTTGTGGATGACGTGCGTGAGGTCTTACTGCTTGATGTTGCGTTGGCAATGCTTTTTGTCTCCATCGACGCCCTTTGTCTTTCGCTTAAGTCAGACAGAGCCGTATTATCTGGTAAACGTGGTGTTTCTTTGAGTTCGTAAAGCTGCGTAGCGTACACCGACGTAACGGAAGTTTTGGTGGTCGAAGTACTCGTGCCGTTATTAGAGTTGTTCTTTTTTGAGGGAACCCTCTTGACGGTCCTCCATTCTGAGGTGTATCCGTTTTGAATAATTCGGCGGCTTTTGGTGGCACGAGAAGTCTCAATTCGAGAGAGTGAGAGCGACGGCAAGACTGCGGTTGTCGGGGAATTTTTCTGCAGAGTGCTTTGTTTATTGCCAGCCCTTGTCCAATTCGTTGCGCTGCTTACCGTAGAAGTGCGTTTTGACTTCGACAACACGAGGAGGCTTCCTCTACGCGTAACATTAGGTTTTTTTCCGGACCTAGACGTTAACAACTCGGGCGCAGATACGAAAGCAGAAAGGGATGGTGTTGGTGAAACCACGTCAGTATCTATTGGTTCGCGTGAAGGAGTGCCTTTCATAACACTCACAGAGCTCAACGAAGGTGAAAGTGAAGGAGTCGGTAGACCAAAAAGCGAGAAGTCAGTGCCTAGAATTTGCCTTACATCCGATGATAGACGCTCACTGCTGAGATTGGTGGATTCCTTCGAATGGCGCTTCTTGCCGTCGCGAGGTCTCGTACGCGAGCGTGGTAGTGAAGCAGTGCTGGAGATGTTCTTGGACTCCTCGGTACCTAGATCAGATGATTGGTCAGATTTCCCTAGACTTTCCAAAGATTGCTGCAATGTTGCGGTTTTGTTTGCAGAGTTGGAGGAGACAGAAGAAGAGCCATTCTGAGTCCGGCTACCAGCCGATCGACGACCTTCGCTTCCAGATTTCTCTCGTTTGCCTTTGGGTGCACGTGCACTAGCTTGATTTGCGAGCGTAGGACTCAGCAAGTCACCGGTGATAATCGTGCTACTCGGTACGCGCACGACAGGAGTTGAGCTGACATCTGTGCCTCTTGGTGACGTCGTGACGATGTTTACGATGGAAGACATCAATTTGCTGCGCTGCACGAGACTCCAAAAGCAGGTATTTCGGCAAGTCGGAAACTCGTCATTGTCGAAATTGTGGGTCGTAAACGTTTGCCCTGGCTTTAGTGTTAGAGTTGGTTTAAATGAGGTGTAAAGAGACGTTGCTTCAGGTCCCGACTTTGATTTGTCAATGCCATCGGTGACCGACCAAGTAGAATCTTGGCTAGGAGCACTACTAAAAGAGGATAATATATTGAAACTTTGCGATGTTGGAGGTGCCTTCATAGTGAGCGCGGTCAACTCGACCGGAGGCACTTCTTGTCTTGGTGATTGCGTTGGTGAAAGCGCTTCAAGATTGTGCGTTGTGAAGTCCGTCACAGAAAAACTTGCCTTTAGAGATGAGCAACAAGCAGACGCCAATACTGGAGACGCTGCCACTGATGAAGAGATGGTTTCTGTCTTTATGATGGGCGTCTTTTTGACCGTAATCAATCGCAGTGTCTTAGATGGCACTCGAGTCATAGATGGCAACAAAACCGTTTCCTTTTGAGTAGCTTCACCTTGTTCGTTTTCTGACTGATCCTTTTTCACACTTCTCACCGCAGGTGTTTTAGTGCTTTGCGTTGAGCCAGAGTAAACTAGGTTTCGGGATGTTTGATTAACTTTGTTTTGTTCTTTCTGGCTCCTCGTAAATGTGGCAAGCAAACTTTTAGCTTTTTCAACAGAAGAATTAAACTGCGGCCGCAAAACCAAATCAGATGGACCGAGAAGACTTTCTTTATTTAACAAATTATCATCTCGCACATTATCTGGCACTACTGTTGTGGTCGGAGCATCGTTCGTGTCGCGCAGCTGTACGCTTGGCTTCACTACAGAATTCAAGTATATGTTCAATACTCGCGCTGGTTTATCGGGACCTGATGACGTGACCGTTCCGTTTTTCTCAGAAATCAAGGAGGTCTTTTGAATTTTTTGTTCGTGATTGACACCTACAACAGTTGCTGGCTCACCTAATGCAATGCTGAGAACCCTAGATTTCTGCTTATCCGCTTCAGCTTCAATGTCCACCTCATGTTTTACGATTCCATCGGTTCCCGAATTGCCGATCTTTATTTCAGAGCTATTGTCAGCCTTCTTGCTCCAATCGTTTTTCTCTTTAGAGCTATTGGGAGCCGCAGTGATTAAGTCCTTTTCACTGGGCTTTTGGTAATTTGGCCTACTGGAAAAGGGCGATTTAGCTTCAATTTTCGGAATGAAGGAGCCAAGTAGTGACCTATCATTCGTGTGCTGCGTAAGCGATATATTTGATGCTCGCTGACCAGCTGCATGCTCGTAATCGTGGTCGTACTCCTCATCGAATGAATCAATGGGCGGCAAACGAACCTGCTTTTTACTCGCTTCATTTTGTTCACTCGACACGACTGTTCCGTTGAGTTCCTTAAATGCTGGACCTGTGTACGCCTTCGAATTTACTGATTGCCCCGGCGGCTGCACGTCAGATGGCGCACTCGTCGTAGCTGGTTCTCGAGAATGCTGGTCCCTGTCAACTTCGTAGCCCTTGTCAGTAGGCACTCCGCCTCGGGCAGGCCGGCGCGTTCTTGACAAAGTGATTCTCTTTGTAAGCGACGGTCGTCGCGATCCACGACGCGCCCCACTTCTTTGCGGCTGCGTTTGTTCGTCCGCAGACTCGCCGCTAGGATACCCGGAAGTTGTGTCGGTATTTTTTACTCGTACGCGAATCTTCCGGCGCCTCTGGGGTCTCCTCGGCGCCGGGTTGACCTTCGAACTGTTCGTAGCCACGAAAATCATACTGACCCCTGCCGTTGTTCAGAACGACGGGGGTCTTGATTTGATTCTTTACCACGGAAGACGTGTCTTGACTCTGAGATGTCTGTAAGCCAACGGACGCAACGGTGGATGACAATTGGTCGTGATTTCCACTGAGATGCTTAACGTTTTGTTCTTCTTCGTAGTTTACTCTAGAATCCTGGACGTTGCTTTCCGGTAATTTGCCACTGGATTTTATCTCACGTTCGTCTGATGAGACAAAACTTGGGATTTCCTGCTCAGCAGTCGGGAAAGGCGCACGCAACTGAGGTTGTGTCGGGCGTGCGTTGATCACCTCAGCCGCTTCCACTCCCTGAGTTGTCCCAAGTGCAGGCGAGGAGCCAGGTGTAACGACTAACGTGATGACAGCAGCTTTATTTCTGGTGAACTGAGGCTGATTCCGGTGTGGTGAATGCAGCGGGGAGCGCGACTGAACAACTGGTCCCAACGGTTGGGACAGCACGGGTCGCGATCTCACAATGGCTGAGAACGGTGGCTGATGCGGCGGTCTATCCTCTGCACCCTGTGCAACGAGTGGGACTGAGGGCAGGGCACGAGCACCAATCCGGGGTCCGAGACTAGAGATTGGGAGTGGCCGCTCAGAGTGGTCTACTTGGCCGATGAAACGCTGCGTCGGCACCGGTGGACCGTCCGGGCCGAACGACTGCACGTAGCCTTGTGGAAACGGCACAAGCGGTGGTACACCACCGGGATAGTTCGGGCTGAATAATCTCGCCGCCACATCAGCGGGAGGATTGTCGTTGTAGTATACAACGCTACCGTGAGGAGTTCCCAGTGCGACGTCCACTCGAGAAAGGGCACCACCATGAGCGATGGCACTAGTGTAGCGCGTGGTCCTGCTGTTCGGAGGCGCCACTTGGGCCACGTCGTCCACTCGTATGTCAGCAGCACCAGTCCGAACACTGTAGCCGTACCAGAGCACGCCAGGTGGCTTGGAGCCCGTAGGCGCCAGGCCAATTGGCGGCGGCACCGCGGAGAGCAGCGCCTGCAGATAAAAAAAAAACTACGTGTCAACAACATACAACGGAGAAAGATATTCGGTACCACGTCACCAAATATGCGGCATATATTGTCTTTTACGTTCATGACCCTTATCGCTTGATAGATTGATATGTGGGGTTTAACGTCCCAAAAACACCATATGATTATGATAGACGCCGTAGTAGAGCACCCCAAAAATTGCGACCCACAAGGGTCTCTAACGTGCTCCCAAGTCTGAGCCCATAGGCCTACATCATTTTTGTCTCCATCGAAAATGCAGCCTCCACAGCCGGAATTCAATCCCGCGAACTGCGATCAGCAGCAGCCTTTGGCACTAGACTACCATGGTGGGGCCTTATCGCGTTTCATGCTAAGCGATCGAAGGCACTGGTGCTATAAGGTTACGTTGTGCTTGCGCAGTTTCCGTAGAGACACAGTTTGTTTCTGTTGTGTAAGATATTTTCTCGTCAAGTAAACAGTCATAACGTATTTGCGGGAAGAGTTTTTGATCGTTTGTCAAGCCTGCCTGAGAATTTGTTCCTAGTACCCTGAGAAGAGCGTGTTCTTGGTGGCCGAACTTCATTGCATTGTAGTTTACTGCAATTCACAATTCTACCATAAACAGGCAGTGTCACCATATTTGTTGTTTGAGCGTTATTTTCCGCGAGCATTTCTTATAGTTCCAAGAAGCATGACACACGCATCAAGAATATTTATTTTAGTTTAACAGATAATATAGCTGTTTTTATGTGGAAGATTTCATGTTTTGGTTTCTGGGCACCGATTGGGCTGTGACGTGCAGTAGGTGGCTTAGTCACGTGGCCACTCGAAGCTGTGACGCACGCCGTTTTGTTTGTCTCTCTTGCTGGCTTTCTCGCACACACGTTCCGCGCAAATACACGTAGCAGCCGCATTGCTTTGCCACAGCCGCGTTTAAAAGGGCCCTGAAACACTCGTTCAAGCAGCCATAGAATGAATTCACTGGAAGAGCCAATAGCCTCACAGATTCAATACCGCAAAACCTTTAAGAATCCGTTCAGTGCGAGTGAAGTTACAAACATTTGTCGCATGCTGCGATTGCATTCTCAATTCTCTCGTCCCGATGAAAGCGCTCAAAGCTTAGCTAAGAGGAATGGCAGGGGCAAAAAAAAAAAAAACGTCACGCGAGCATCGTTACCTTGAACAATTTGTCTTTCTTCGAATGTACGTTTTTTTTTTCAGTGTGTTTGCGCGCGCACACGTGAACAAGTCGTGGCTTCCCACATCAATATTTGTAACGACCGATTGCGCCATGTTCAAATCAGCAAACGGCTGATAAATTGGCTCTTAACTAGTAATTTTTCAGCATCTTCTGTTGTTTGTCGAGAGAACAAAAAGCTTCTTTTAGCTGAATTTGTAAATTTATTGGGAACTCCAGGCCACGCGCTGCGCTATAATATATGGCTCGCCTGTTATCGGGGGCCTCTACTATCGATCAGCAGCGTTTTCTGACCATGCTAAAAAAACGTTGCAGCGCTCCATCGTGGGGAGCGGCAAGTGCGTGCGCGTGCCACTCCCCTCTAGGTGACACTTTAGGTTGGGCGTACATAACGAGTCCACGTAGGCAGCACTGCCAAGGGAGATAACTGCGTGTGTGCAGTACGTAACGTATTGATTTTTAGAGATGCGTGCGCAGGCCCCAAACAAGATGCTGCGTACGTAACACAACGCTTACTACAATACATTTGTGCGAGACCTAGAAGAAATCAGAACGAGAGTATATGGCGGCCGCAATAGCGTTTGACGAAGACAGAAACGGTGGACCTGATGCAAGAAATGTGGACTTCACAATAAAAGGTGATGTTTTCATGCCAGACACGGTAAATTCAAGTGGCGCGTTCTGGTATCTGATGATTCAGAATAAATTGCCTCACGTCTCATCAAAATCATCAAGAATCGCCTTCGATAGGTTACGTGTCGGAAGGCGTCTTTTTCTGACAGGCCTCTCGGTGAATGAACCCGCAAATAACACGGCATCTTGGTACGCATCTTTATTCGTGTAGCAACATAACACGCCTTGGAAGTTCTATGAGTTTTCACTCCTTGAATGCGCCAGTGGTAAATGGTAACGTCATGAATACTTGTAACGCGACCACTTGCTGTAGGGTGTCCGCAGCAGCGCTAGAAAAAACCCTGGCGTGGATCCAGTGCGGCCATGCCCATCAGATGCCGTTCTTGCATTGTGCAGCCGAGTTGAAAACACCAAAGGTTAACGTGCACATTCAGTGAACGTGCGCACCAAGGAACGATTTGAAAAATCTACAAAGCGACCACCACGTCCTGACGTGTACACTGGTGGCTCTTACGCTCGAAGTCAGGATGTTTTTCGTGCAGATCAGAGAGGCGACGTTTTTACTGGGGCCATGGTACTAGAATTTAGCCCACTGCTAACGTCGGTGGCGCTGATAATTTCAAATTCTTGAATCTCGCATACAACTTATCTGATTGAGTGAAACACATCAAGGTACGTTGAAATAATTTGTTGTCACACGCTCCGCTTGCAGCGTACGCAACGTAATTTTAACAGCTAGGCAACTTCTCTGTACGTCCAACTAAAAGTGTCTAGCTTGGCTGTGGTTTTGCCGGTAGGTACGTGGCGAAGGTCTCTTAGGTCATTCATCTCACTAAAATAGGCGTGCGCATGGGAAGGGGCTAAGGAGGTGGCCACTCGCATAGGCACCTACGAGGGAGGCAGCGCAAACGCAGACCGACACATTGACATAATAGCGAGAGGGCGCTGCGTTTTACGGAGGGGGCGCGCAGGCAGCGAATATTATAATACGGAGGGGCTACGCTACGACAAACCTTTGTTCCTCCTGAAATGATGTAATACCCCCTATGTAATACCCTCTCACGAGGGCCTTTAGGGGTATTATGAATAAATAAATAAATAAACTGTGCACGCTTACGCTCGCTACAGATCTGGTGTGATGTCTTTGCAACTTTCGTTGACCTTTCTACAGAGCTAAAACTGTTCCAGAGGCGTTTGCGAAGGGCTTAGGTTAGCAAAGTGAGCATTTAGGTACATTCTTGGTGGAGAATTAGAATATATTCCAAATGTTAGCTGTGTCCGACCATTCGTATGAAGCTTCCTGGCTTATAGAGGAAACCCACGAGAGGCCTTAAAGTTTGATGACACCACCCCTATAGCTGCGACGTGAATCATACTCATTATTTAGTGGCGACACGAAAGCACCGCACTCCACCAAATTTTCAAGCATACGGAATTATTTGTGAAAGATCAATATGGGCTACAATACTCCCTTTTTAATTCAATGACAATTGTGCTCTTCGATTCATCCATAACAGCCCTTTATCACATCAATAACAGGCTTTGAGCAGAGGACTACTTTTCTAGATCAGTTTTCGCAGTGACATACCCTACGAGCTGCAACAATCGATGTAAAACATGAAGTGCTGGCCTGACATGACATATAATTTCCGGTGATTCTTCTCTTGGGCATGCACGTTTAATAATCAATTTTAAGCGTCTCCCTACTGCAACCAATTGATGATGAAGGACGGGTAAATTTGATTATTGGGGACATCTTAAAATGTCAAAATTGTCACATTTACTTTCACCACCTCTCGTCGTATCAGGGTTTTGAACTTAAAATAAACTGTGCAATAGGAGCGCTGATGCCTTAAGATAATAACATAAAAGTCCTGTTAGCTTGACCACTACAAAGAGCACACATACAAGCCATGCAGCGGAGTATATGCGCACTCTTGCGTTCGTGATGGTCAGCGAACACATAGTTCTGGACAGGCCGAGTATTCCATCGACAAGTACTCTATTTTGCAATAGTTCAACCTTCGATGTTAGGGCATCATTTCAAATACGCGTTGTCGCTAGATGCCTTGCAGAAGTCTCCTCCACATCTAGTGAAAGAGATCAGCTATTGCTCAAGCGTTTCCTTACAGCAACTAGAATATATTATTAGTGGCGTTTATCATATTGTGTCTGTTCGATGTCTGCCCCTGCGTGCTGCACAGAGTGAAAAGCTTGTTAGACTATGATTGTTTACTCACTTATTTAAATGCGTGTTTGCCTTCCACAGATTGTGACACACAGGGCTGTAGTAGTTTGAAGAAAGCTGTCATGGCGCTCATTATTTAACTGTTAAAAAAGCTCAAAACGTGTCTTTTATTTTGGAAAAGTTTAATCGGTATGCAACAGGACAGAATAAGTAATGTTCTAGAATGAGACTTTGGTGTTACATCTGCCGCAACCAATAGTTATTAAGATACTGGTTTCACATTTCTAAATAAAAATGTACATATAACCCGTAGAATAGCAACGTCCCGGAGGTCTAGTGGCTAAGCTACTCGGCTTCTCACCCGAAGGTCGCGGGATCAAATGCCGGCGGCGGCGGCGGCTGCTTTTTCGATGGAGGCAAAAATGCTGTAGGCCCGTGTGCACAGAAGTGGGTGCAGGGTAAAGAACTCCGGGTGGTTGAATTTTTCGGAGTTCTCTACTATGGCATTCCTAATACTCAATTGGTGGTTTTAGGGTGTTAAACCCCACATGTTAATCAAGTCAGCCAGTTGAATAAATACTGTAAGAGAGACTTACGAAAGCATCTCCTTGCGCTTGTCTGTTTATGGCACACTAATTCTTCCAGCAACTATTCGTCTAATCCGAACAGTTTCATTAAAGGGTAAAAGTACAATCTGCCCATTTAATGAAATGATCAGAAAACGGAGTTGAAGAAGGTAAAGTGAACGTTACTTGTAGTAGTTTATATTTGTTTTGTTAATAATGTTGTCAATATGGTGATATAACTGCCGATGAAAGGACAACTTTGCGCAGGCAGGGACCCAAACTCACAGCCTTCAAATTGTGCGTCCCGTGCCCTAACAGTTGAGCTAAGACAAAGGGTGCTCTCTACTTCAATTTTTGTTGATTATTTCATTTCACGCAGACCTGCGAGTGTTATTTAGTGCTACTCTTATTCACGATGACTAATGTTAAACTTTTCTTGTGCCAGCTGGCGTCACGGAGCACGTGAACTTTCTTTAGAGCGCTGACTAGCTTATATCCACTACTACGCGCTATGATTATTGTTTTAGAAGAGTGCTGCTCCTGCCACTCTCCCCGCTGTGCAGGGCTCAAGCGGTTACTCTCAGACTGGTCCTGACAAGCAGCTACCTGAGCCCAGCAGCATTGCACACAATATACTACGAACAGCCTTCCCAAGCTCGGACTTCCCTAAGGGTGGTGGTTATGCGGACTACGAGCATGTCTTAAGGGGCACCTTCTGTGCCAGTTCCCGTTTCCACAAAAAGGAAATCGCCAAGGATCTGACCTCTAAAATTATGGGCGTCCAGAGGAGGGCCTGCTCGAGAAAGGTGTGGTTGAATGTGACCGTCGCAGAGCGGACCACGCTAGGTGACGCCGTGTATACTTGCATCGATTGTGCACCGTTTAAAGTTGTTTCGCCCACTCATTATACGGTACACCATCTATCATCGCTTCCACAACTTTCCTTTTTAGCGCTTGTTTCATCATGAACCAACTTTCTTTTCTGCTCCTTTATTTGGTCATGCCTAACAAAGAAACAGGCCCTTGATCCTTTTTACTCTCACTCACTCATAGCAAAGGTGTACATATTCTGCTACATTTGATGCTTTCAGGTTGTACGTTCTGCTTTATTTATCTGCTCGTTAAAGCTACAATTCAGTAAAAACTACTTCCATTGATATTTGGCTGCATCATTATTCATTGTTTGAGGATACATAGAACGCACAAACTAACGTTATCCGATATATGAGCTGCTAACGTAACGGGCACTTCCCTGGTTATCAATAACTAATTTTCTTTTTTTTTCTTTTTTACAAACTTGTTTCTTCTTTACCTTACCTATCAATCCTTTTTTGCCCCACTCTACACGCAGGGTAGCTAACCTAGCTTGGCAAAGCTCCCTGTCTTTTCCCTTCATCTCTATCTCATTTTTATCTCTAAATCTAGAATGCATTAGAGTATGCGTGATGATTGTGCTGTGCGACCAACATGTGTTTGGCTTTGTGGTTTTAATGGCTCGTTGGTTAATATCTACGCTGTCAGTGAAACTAGATCTCCAAGGAGAATGGGCTGCACCCAAGGCTGTTAGGAATTTGCGTAAACAAACTACCAATCTTCAAAAAAACAAAGGTAAAAAATTAGCTATCGCACAGCACTCACTCCAGTCGTAGAATCGGAGCGGCGAAAATTATCGTCTTTGTTTTTTTTAATAGCTGACGTCGAGAACAAACTACTGCTGACGTTCCATTTCCTGTTTTCAAATCGGCTGCAGCGACTTAATCACGAATCGCATCTGTATTCGACGGAACTCAGCGGGCGTACAGAGTTGTCCTGTTTCTGGAAATGCCTCCTCGCGGCACAAGGCGACATAACCGGTGAATTGAGTGCGCTCGTTTACGGCACCGTGGTGTTCGTATTTAGAGTCATAATGGTGCAGTTATCGGCCGATCAGTATACGGTGCGTGACAGAAAGACGAAAGGAGAAATGAAAACAACAGTGTCGAACACGTTTAGCGTTTCGTGCAGCAATAGCCTAATTGTTATTTGCCTATTTATGTCGCTTTCAGAGCCCAAGCAATGTACTATCTCGTTTCGCTATCACTCTAATTATAAAGCTGCAACAACGAACCAGAGACTTCGTTCACTTAAACTCTGTTAGTTGCGAGATACGTCTGGTTAGCGGAACCAAGCCTTCTAAGCCGCAGGCTTTCCTTACTGTAGTGTCATGCGAGGCAAGAATGAAGCAGGCATAGTCACGTGATCGTAAAGGTCGCAATTCTTCTCAAATGTGCCATTTTATCTTCGAAGAAAGCAATCTAATACCGCACGAGCAACCTTGGAGCATAGAACTGCAAACACACACACACACACAAAAGGGGAACATCATATGTGCCTATCTGCATACCGTGCTGTCAGTTGTTTCACTCATTATGAGTAAATGGTGCCAATTACAAATGCTATTGTTTTGTCTAGGTCGCAATGCGTTGTGTGCTACAGACAAGCCCTCGGCATGCACCTTAGTTTACACCTTGAAGGGACAGACGTCCTTGGCCGAAGGGGATGTGCTCCTTTGTGGCCTGCAGCCTTTGTTAGGCCATTGCTCAAGAAAAAAATTGCGTCCCTGTTTGCTAGTATGTGTTTATGCTTGCGTCCCCATTACGTGCGCTGAATTCTGTGCGTTGTGACGCAGTAGTACCTGGCATCTTAGCCCTTACGAGAACAGCCCACTGTGGCTCTGAGGCAGAAGACAAAACAGCTGACTGGCAAGTCGGTGCAGATTCATCACTACTGGAGAGAGCGCACTAAAGAGGGAGACACAGGGAAGCACACAACAAGAATGCTCTGGGCGCTGTTTGAGCGCCTGTGTTCTGTTTTTCTCTGTTTCTCAGTCTTGTGTGTCCACTTTACAGGTATCATAAATACATATATGGTATCCATTCAGTGCCTTACGTGAAATCGAAGCGTTCACAGGAAGTTATTGGCAGCCAGGTATCTTGCTTGAGAATATGTATGCCGCAGGCATCATACTATAGATACCATACAGGATGATACACACGCAGGAATAATATGTTAAGTTGTGAATACTCCATAATCCATTAAAGCCACTATTGATAACTCAAGGCATTATCTTGCTCTGCCGAGTTCAGTAAAATACTTAAACATCACTAAACTGACATAGAACAAATGTGTCATGAACGCCGAATTCCTTTTGAAGGTATTTTGTTTTTGTTTACGCTTTGATGAAATTGCACCATCTTTATAATAAATCTATACAGAACGCCATGGTATATCGAAATTCTCTTTTAATACTCGAAAACCTGTACTGGCTACCCCCCCCCCCCCCCTGCGCTGCGATGAATTCAAAATATCGCGGTTATCTTTTGTGTCAACTTCCTCGTAACGAAACAGCAATGAGCCACGCTTTTCACGTCCCAGGCAGCAAGTGACAGACACGCGGCACTCAAGCCACACGAAGTAGGGGCAAACAAAGGTACTCATAAGCTCCTTTTGCGTGCAAACTCTCCACCGCTACAGGTAAGTGACGATATAAGAAGGAAGACAGCTATGCAGGTAGCGTGCCGCTTACAAAACGACAAAAACACTGGGTAAAGTAACTGGCGAGTCAGGAAACGAAAACGGACCGGCAGCAGACGTCAGGCACCGCTGGCTTGATCAGATCGCCTCTATTAGGTTTATTTTCTTTGTTCCCTCGTGTCAATGCAGATTAGCCCCATTTACTTGCGCGACGGCAGGACGAAATGTCCACTACTCGTCCTCTATTGCCGTCGTCCCATTCTCAAAACTGCGCTCACAGCTAGACACGGAGGAAAGCAGCAAAACGTTGCGCACATCACCATCACAATGCAGCGATGCGTTGCCCGCTACTATCGTCATGCATTTATTATGTATGCGCTGTCACCCCTCGAAGAGCAAGAGCACCTGTACTAACGGGAGCGCGTTAAGTACGCTCTAAATCGTGTCCCAGATAAGAATTGACTTCGACTACATAGGCAGTGCGAGTTGCACGTTGATTGACCGAAAGAAATCGTGAAAGGTTGGCGCGTGGGCACAGGCTCCACGAGTAATGAAACACAAGCATATATGCAAATGATGCTGCACCACGCTCAAAGCAAATATTTTAGTCTGACTCTCAAAATAAGTGTTAATAGGGCAAGATGCGTCCCAGGAAATTATTTAGCCAGTGCTCTTAATGATGCATAAACTAAGCAGTTCATTTCATAAAGTTATACGCGCACATTGACCGAGAGATGTGCATGTGGATGCTTCGCGTTAGCGCAACATTTCATCTTTCAAAGCTTGCATTCAGCCTCACTGAATCAAGTCTTACGCAAAATATATGACAAACAGGATAAAAAGCTCAAAGTGCCAAGACACACGGTGCTCTACACGCATATGTTGAGGCATTTCTATATAGCTGTTCTATATCTATTAAGGTTTCCATTGAAATTTGATCAACCACTTCCATTGATCTAACATTAGATAAAGCATTTGCTAATTGGTGACTCATGTCTTCATAGGTTCCGTGGAACAACGATAATGCTCATTTTTACCCCAGGATTCCACCAAGAACGCCGCGCGTATGCTAAGAATAATTGCCGCCTGGTTCATAAAATAAGAAAGAAATTCAGGTTTGCGGCACTCTCCGTGATTCAAAAAACAGGAGGGGGAGGGGCGAGGAGGCCAAGGTGCATAGAAAAGGCACGCACAGAGTGGACTTTCAAACAATTTTATGCTAAAGAACAGCGGATGCATATTTACACCATCTTAAGACACCACATTCAGGGACAACGTACCGACTATAACGTAAGAGGTGGCAGCTAAGAACAATTCGTAATGATATCGCCGGCCATCAGTGTGTCCGTCTGTATTACCTGTCATTTGTTCATCCCTACTACCAACAAGTGTAATTATCAATAGTGCAGAAAACATTGCCAGAAAGCCCCGTCTCTTGAACATGTGCAGAACAGAGAAACAAGCCTGTTTCGCCTGACGTTAGACCAAGTTTATAGTAAGAAATAGTAATCTTCATCACCAAAATGTCGCTCGTTATGGCTTACACAGCGAAAAGCAACCATTTCAAGGGGATGCTGCTCCACCATTCCCGAAAACAATTGCTGCCTGCACCCCTTATGTAGGCGTATACTTGATAAATATTTATGCCTAGTAAACTCTATCGTGGGCCTTCTGATAGAAACTTAACGTTCTAAAGGCACGTTCCTAAGAAAAGATTGAAAAAAATGAAAACTCATTCAGAACCAGTACATAGTTATGCAAACGAATCACATGTAACTGGATGTGGTCTGAAAACGCACAAACATAACGAGTGTTACCGTACGGCACGTTTCACTTGCAAAAAGTTGCGCAAGTGCGTAATTGCAGCACAGATGTTGCCTGTAATTGTCATTGTAGCCAGCCTTACGAAGCCTACTGGATCAAAATAACCTTTGCGGCGTCTGTCCATGTAACCTATTTTCGTACTTTCTGCGCTCACGTTAACTTGAAACTTCTTTATCTCATATGACAATCTATATTCCTGCTTTTCCCTTCTACTGGTGCCCTTGCCTTCTCCCGGAATCTTGTAATACATTGTTTGTTCCAACACTCATCGTAGATGGCTAAATAGACAGCTAAATGGACAACGGCCATCTTAAGTCCCATTGAAATTCTCACGTAGCAAAAAAAAAAAAGGCAGCTCCGAGATGACCCCGTCGTAGACAAATACGATGCAGACCACTTTGCTGTCCAAGCAAGATGGCGGCTCAGTGAATTACTCAGACAAGTCGGATCTCGCCAGAATTGTCGTCTGCTCACAGGCAGATGCTTGTCCGGACGCTCATTGTAAGTAACGTTTAATTTTCTTTTCAGATTTCAACACTAATTAGGTAAAAAAATACAACAGTTACGTTTGTTTATTTTAGCTCTCTCTTCTTGATGCGAGGTGGCGCTTTGGCGCTTTGTCGCGTAGAACACAAAGGAAACACATTGAATAGTCATTACCAGCATTGATGCATGCAGATGATATAGTATTGATAGCCGAAAACAAAGAAGACATGCAGGGATTTATTGACATCTGTGGTAATGAGGGAGATAGGTTAAATTTGAAGTTCAGCAGGGAAAAATCGGCAATCATGATTTTTAATAGTAACAAAGACCGTGTGCATAAAATACAGGAAGTCACGCTAGAAATATTGGATAAATATAAATACTTGAGCGCATGGAGAAATTACGGGACTGATTATCTAAAGGAGCACGAAAGATACGTAATGACTAAGGGCACCATGAATGCAACTGTATTGAAAAATAGGTCATTGTGGAACTACAATAGGTATGACGTTGTGAGAAGGCTTTGAAAAGGTGTCATTGTCCCAGGTTTTACGTTCGGCAATGCGGTCTTGTGCATGAAATAGGAAGTTCAAGCAAGATTGGAAATTAAACAACGTGGCATAGATAGATTTGTTTTGGGAGCTCACGGGAATACCCCAAATCAAGGGGTACAGGGAGGCATGGGATGGACATTGTTTAAGTCCAGGGAAGCTAGCAGCAAGATAGAATTTCAGGAGCGATTGAAAAAAATGGGAGAGGAGCGTTGGGCAAGGAAAGTTCTCAGTTGTTTGTACATGAAGAATGTCGATACTAAATGGAGGAAACGAACTCGAAAATTGCCAAGCAAGTATATAGACAACAGCAGAATACCAAGCCAAAAGGAAACATCGGTTAATAAGATGGTGAAGGAATCAGAGAGGGACATGTGGAAGATCGGAATGCTTACGAAATTATCACTGGAGACCTACCGAACTTTCAAGCAGAAAATTGCTAGGGAAAAGATCTACGATAATTTTTGGGGTAGTTGTCTGCTCTTCGAGGCTAGAACGGGAGTATTGCGGACCAAGGCATGCCGAACAAAATACGAAGGCACAGACACGGTATGTAGGGCGTGTGGAGAGAGAGAACAAACGGCTGAACATCTGATAATGTTCTGTAAAAGCTCCACCTTATTGTCAAAGATAATGGTGCCGAATTTTTCAAAGCATTGGGGTTTAGGGACAGTTAAAGCAAAATAGAGTTTAAACGGGTAGAAATAACCCGGAGGAATCTAACTGATTGGTGGCTACAATCGAGGCGCGAGTGCAATTTAATCCTTAAACACTCAGTGATAGTACTTAACGTTATGGCTAGGTGGCGTGAGCCACCACCCGACATAAAGGGCGCAGCCGGATACATCCATCCATCCATCGTCCAGACTAGTTCCATTTTTCGGACAGCATGGACTCGCGGCTGACTTCTAAAACATCTGTGTAGACTGTCTACGCGCTGCATAAGAATGGGAGCACAGCTACAGACTCTTACACTTAATGAACAGTCATTACGTAGACTTCTCACCACATGTTCTGCGCACACCCGTTCGTACTCATTCGGACGGTAGGTCTGAAATTAACACTCAATAAACGAGAGTAGAGAAATTTTAGAGAAAACAACAGTTCGCGATAGGTAGAGCAAGGAACTGGAAGCTGCAACGGAATACATCTACTCAGAGCAGGTATTTATCGATGCTTCGAACCAGCATACAGGAACACTAAGTAAATGAATGAGTGTGGAGTGCATAGCATTGGTCATCTATAGTGAGGTGATGAAGAATATTTTAACGGCGTCCCTATTAATAGATCAAAGTATAAAACACCGTCACATTAGTGGGCTTGTCTACAAAGCAGAAACCTACAGCCTTACGAAAAAAGTTCCATTTAAAGGCATGATGGTGCAACAAGCTATGAAAAGAAAAATGTTTGCCCTAACGTTAAGAACTAAGAAAACAGCACTATGTGTCAGAAAACAGACACATGTAAATGTCATCTTGGGTGAAGGAAAGGAACTTGCTGCAATATGATACGACAATTACGATAGCTATGGCACTGCCACCTTATCGGTAGCTCACGTTGTTTCGTAAACAAATAGTTTTGCGTTACTATAGAGGACGATGAGTGCCTGCGGCCCTCTTCATGGTGATTCCGTAAGAATAAATAAAAAGAGGCACTTATGGACTGTGCTCAGGAAGTATCCGCAATCACCATAATACAGCGAAATAAACAACCGCTCTGCAGACAGGAGGTGATGAAAGAACTGGGACGTGCCCTGCAGCGGCAGTGCTGATGAATGAAAAGAAAGAAAGCAAAAAAAAAGATAGACGCGACAATTATTATGTCTTTCCTCAGGCCTGGGCATCTGGCATCGTGATTGGAGCGGTATTGCATAACAGTGTCCGATCAATGAGCCCCGATAATTGAAAATTTCCTTCCAGAAACCACTCACATGCTGACGGGAGATAACTAGAACGCAGCTATCACCCAATGACAGTTTGCTCGCCGTCACTGGGTGCTTTCGCGATCAAAACAAGTCGACTGGGTAAGGTACTCGTTTTGCTATCTGCAGTGAAGTGAGCAATATTTGGGTAGCTAATCGTGTGGTCTGGAACTTGACGACACGATGTGTTTGAGCATGAATATTCGCTTTCACAACAAGCTGAACAAAATTACTACGTTGTAGATTTGTGTTAATATCGGTCCACAACTACGAGTAAATAATTATTAATACGCATACTTATTCTTTCGTACATGGGTTCGACTGCTTTAAAACACCGTTATTGGGGGATTCAGTTCACCTTTGTCACGATGTGTGTGTGATTGTGTGTGT
The DNA here is from genome assembly GCF_043290135.1 of Rhipicephalus microplus. Lineage (NCBI taxonomy): Eukaryota > Metazoa > Arthropoda > Arachnida > Ixodida > Ixodidae > Rhipicephalus > Rhipicephalus microplus. The sequence continues at coordinate 165,095,888 of NC_134702.1, read as the reverse complement.
TTCTGTGTATGTGTTTGTGCAAGTAGTTGTTTTTATCTGTGTTTGTGTGTGCGTGCGTGCGCGTGTGTGTTTGTGTGTGAATGAGAGATTCAGTGAGTGAGTGAGCAAGTGACTGAGATATATGTGGGGTTTAACGTCTCAAAAACGCCATGTGTATGAGTACATGTGTGTGTGCGTATGTGTGTGTACGTGTGCGTGTATAGTAACACGTGTGTGTGTGTACTCGTGATGAGCATTTTGCGTACATACTAAATCCTACTGTAATAATATGAAAGGCCACTTCGCGTTCAAATTTGATGGCTAGAAATAAAAGAAATTACCCTGTTTCATTTGTCTGTATCTTCCTGGGGGAACTATCCTGCTGTCTTACATACAATGTTTTGTTGGAGAAAAAGAAAAGAATAATTTTATAATGTACATTGAACGCATAGACCATAGATTCCTGTACATTGGTGGTTGACTCAATACACAAGGGAAGACGAGCAAACACAAAGAACTGTTTTTTGTTTCTGTTCTAGAGCGCAGCCATGAACTGCCCGTTCGTTAAGTTAGCGTCCTACTCTCGAGTAACCGAAAAAACGCTGACAATAACAGAGGCTCAAAGTCAAATAACACTTCCTATGAAGGTTCTGTTGAAGTATTTCAATATAATTTATTTATTTCGATTTAATATAATTTATTGAGTCGGCTCTCGAAAAGAAAATATTAGGCTGACACACACTTTAGACAAAAGTGTGCCTTCGGGAAAGCTTCCGTTACACATTATAATGTCTTTGCCGTAAATGCGTGAAATCTGCATGGCATAATTCGAAGGCACTCAGTATTACATTCCACGAGATAAAATGAAGGAATGTGTCTTTTTGTGCGAGTTTCACTAATAAGTGCTATTAAGTGTGCAACTAAGATTCCTGTTATTCTGCTACCAGGCAGCTTTCTTTTCCGTAAAAAGAAAGAACTGTGAAGGCCAAAATGCATGCACAGTGTGTTTTCCGGTTTTATTCTATTTGAGTGAGGAAAAATACTTTTAACCTTGGTTTTAGACCACGGCACGTCGAACAATCGTAAAACATTGCAGTGTCTCCAGCAAAGTGATCCTCTGGAGCAACGCAGATCTTAATCAAATAAATGACTGGTAGTTGTACACTCAGAAAGCCTTCAGGAAAGCTCACACCGAGTTTCAAGCCATTTGAAGTAACAGGCGGTGTGTGACGCCCCTTGGAACTTCGTGTCCTCAAATGTGGGCTCCGTGAGTGGAAGGGTTGATGCCAAAGAAACAAGCCACATCACGGATGCATATCCGTAATCGCGACATTTGGCTCTCAACGTGGTTTCCCGTCATTAACGAAAATGCCAAGTGTCCCATCTATGCATTGTCGTCTTTCAACAATAGCCAATGAAACCCCCTCATAATAACGCCTTCACAAGACCCATGTTTTATGTAGTTATTTTCGATGTAACAATCTTGCAAGCTAAGCGTAGTGCATTTGTCTATCTGCACTTAGGGGTCAAGGATTAGGACAAAACTGTTAGGGGAGGTCACAGCGACATCTAGGTGCTTGGTACTTCAGTTTGCCATGTCAATACACAAAAACAAATTGAGGATGATATATTTGCATAAATTTACATACTGCCCTTTGGAGTCACCTTGACTGTACTTTTCCGACTGCTTGCCTTTCGCTAGATTTTGTTACGAAGCACGTAATAAATGTGCCGACATGTCACTACTGCTAAATTATATCGTTCAGTAAGGGCTGTTTCTTGTAAACCCTTCAATGATGCAGACAGAGGGTGAGAAAAGCAAGGAAAGACATTTGAAAAAACAGGAGGTGAACGACCCGACTCTGTTCACCATACGAGGCCTCGTTAGTGCACCGGCCTGCAGCCTGTGACACAATCACCATCCCGATTCGTGCGCAGGCACTGAAACAGCGATATCATATTCAGTCTCTAACTTTGCTCTTGCTCTCGAGCGTGTCTGCAGGATTGTCACCGTCGTGCCCTCAGTTACGCGAGACCTAGTTTGTTTATATACTTGTGCGCACTTGACCCCGACTCACCAGAAAGATTTTTTTCGTCGATAGCCACGTGTGATCGTGGTGGTAGGAGCAATATTGAAGCTTCCCGCGTAACAGCATAGTCAAAAACGCGGCCGCAATTCCTGTGTGGGAGCCGATACGACCATCGCATAGGATTTATACACCTGCCGGGCTTCTCTTGTGGGCAGCGATCGGTGTCGAACCCTTTGGGCATTCCACTCACGAAACTTCCCGCATAACAACCCGCTGTTACGTGCTTAACTCTATGTACGTGACTGCGCCATATCGTATAGGCACAATGGGTGCAACGGGAGGCAGGCGTAGTGATGTCACACGGAGCTCCTTGCACACAAACGCTCTTAGACCTCAACTAGGTCGCGAGGAAGACGCCAAAAAAGAGATTTCGAGAACAAACCCCGCATTATCTCCTTTCTTTTCCTCGTTTGAATATTGATACCGGAGTCTGTAGAGGTTAGTAGGTTACAGCCTTACGGCATGACCTTACCAGAAGTAGAAGAAAAAAAAGTATCCCTACAAACTCGCTCGGTTAAATAATATAGGTGCATGCATTTTGGATTATTGTATGCATTCCATGGCCTTATCTCCCATTAGCACAGAATATGATGCAATATGCAAGATGACAGTCATTCAGGTCAATACTTTGGATACTCCTCTTTAGACAATCTAGTTTTTTTTTTCATAACGACATTCGCTGTTACACTTCATGTTTCTGAAGTACGGTCTTCATTGGTTCTTTTCGATGGTATTCCATAAATGAATTCTGCTCACTTCCACACTAGAACTCCCAAGATATACCCAACTGGTACGACTATATGAATCAGTTGTCGATAGCGTATGTCATTCGATATCTTTTTTACTGTGTAATAATTAACAGAGTTACGAATTGTTCGAGATAAGTTTGGTTCACATAGTTAAACCATTAAAGATAAATCAACTAACTATATATAGTTTAACTCGTAAGATATTCGGAAAAAATGTTGCGCTACAATCGCTCTTATGCATGAAAAATTTTAGCCATTTTTCAATGCTCTACATATCATTAGGGAAGGTTAGCGGACGATGTTAAAGAGGCATTCGTTAGAGGAAAATATTTGTGACCATGCCAATCGAATCTATATGGATGATGAAATGCTTTCGCTAATATTTTGCTAATCATAAACACTCGTATGAGTTAGGTTGCTGATTTTGGCTGTCAGATTCATTTGCGTTTATTCTAATTGCGCCTTATATATTCCCTGAATGGCACAGCAACGCGAAACTGAGTCTGTCCGTTTAGTTTTCAGATAACACTTATGCTCCTCATACGATAGCCTCGAGAGTCAATAGGTTCATTGTTTGTAAGGGCTCAAATGCGTTGTGCAGTTGGCTACGCTTATTGGCTAAGACAAGTTCCGACGTGAAACGTTCTCGCGAGCTGCTGGATGCATAATACACTTGATGTATTGCCGACCCTCGGAAAAATTCTTCAGCGTGTATGCGTACCGTGAAATCGAAACTGAAGCTGCGGACCTGTGGCCTGAATGGATGTGCCAGGCTACTGCATCCTTCCACGATCACGCTTCATGAGAAACCTGATGTAAGGAAGGTGAGAATGACTGCTAGCGCAGCACACTGCCATTGACTCTTGCTTTGGGTGTCACATGAATGTCATCCAAACACAAAAGCGAGTAGCGAATGCATACGGCGGTTGTTGGTGTATACGCCCCATAAGTCACTGTTACCCGCCTATCGTTTCACGGCCTTGTCTATCACTATATGTAACCAAAAGAAAACTGGCCCTAATGGATTTGCAAAGGTGCAGTGCACGCGTGTACAACTGAAATGGATCAGCAATCAGAGCATGTACGCGTGGGAAAGACCAATGACTGCTCCACAACTCCCACCGTCACTCTGTTCGCGCCAAACTTACGTTCGAAGTCCGCCTATATTCCAAATGATGCGATCGCGTTCCCCGAAGTGTGAAGCGCTACTATTCGGCGCCATTCTACTTCGCGTTCGTTCTTCTTCTTTCCTTTTTCTCGTCTCATTTCTTTTTGATGCAGTTTGTAGCCCGCGGCGAACAATGCACCCTCAGCCGACGGTGACAAGGACGTAGGCCGCCTGCCGGTTGTGTTTGTGCTTGTCCTCAATTTCATAACGCCATTCTTCTGAAGCGCGCTCACTGCTGTGGCCGCATTTCTCGGACGAACGAAGGTGGCGTCGCCTTAATCGGACGCGCTGGCTGCGCGCTCCATAAGCGTGGCTACCGCCCGCCGCGAGAACAGAGGAGTCGACAAAACACTTGCTTCACGTATTGCCGGCGACAGTATGCACGAGTGAGAGTGTAATGCACACATTGTGGTACACAACGAATCGGCGAAGTGAACAACGCGGGAGCATCCTTATTACGCTTGTGCTGGAAGGACTCGGCCGGTGACCTTTAATTTACGGCGCTATGGTTCCGCACGACCACGCCGTCCTGTCCAGTCACTTCTTTTTTTTTTTGTCTTTCTCGTGAGCTAGCGGTTGCTGGACACGGTGTGTTATTAAACAATCTCTTTCTCTCTCTCTAAGAAAGGATCTTTCGGGTGCGTCACAATGGGCTTTCGAGGTGACCTCTTCAGGTGTGCTATAAAATGTAAGTTGTACGGCTGTACACAGTCTGCTTCAAGTACGTACTTTCTATTCTGGTGCCCACACATGCATGGGAATACTACAGCAGCCTATATACGTACCACCTGTTGGAAAAAAGGTTAAGTGTTCATTATTGAGAGTATGCATCACAATGTACATCACGTAGGACTTCCTTATGAGCTCGTCCAAGCTTAAAAAAAAAAGGTATTGATTGTTGTCGGAATAAGCCGTTTTTAGTTGTCCTCGGTATAATACGAACTACGGGGGTGGCACTCTCTTGATTGGGTGGTATGGCCTGCGACTGTCACTTCATTATGATCTCGCACCCTACACAATCACCAAAACGAAAGAATTGAAATAACGTGCTTCCGGCTAGTTCATTTTATAAAAACCGTTTCTCTCAGAAATCTGAGAGAATTAGTTTTAGGTGTAAGGTAAGAAGATAAATGTTTCAGAAAGGGCAACATTTATGCCCGACAATGTATATTGCCACATTCCTTCCTCAAGTTTTGTTATCGCCCCGTTTCATTGTCAGTCTCAGCGCAAAAACCACGCCTACAGTGTTCGAGAAGCTTCACGACCGCAGTAGATAATTTTCTTAGGATAACACTCACTTCGTGAAGATTACAGATTATTCTGGAACTTACGTCGCCGCTAGCGATAACGCTAGAATATTCGTTGAAAAGTGTATGAATGCCGACACGCTTCGCCGCTTGTCAGTTGATCAACGACCGATGCTCTGCTCGCCGCTTTCAGTGCCAGTGTCTTAACGTAATCTGATTTTCTTTTTTGTGGCCACAAGTTCGGCTCAAGAAAAACAGTTTAATATGGGGCCTGCAGTTTGCTCCCTTTCATGATGATACGGGGCGCGAAAATCAACGTCCCTTTGTCCACGTCACGACCTCGTGACAATATAATACCTTACTACAAGAACCAAGCCCTTGGGGCAAATGCTGTGGGCTGTGAATAAGCACATAAATAGTGGTCTCTAGTCAGTGTTCTCCCGCAATTCAGCGTGTTACCGCATCGTTATTAACATCAACCGGCAACTAAGGTAGTATAATTCTATAGCTTAAACTTACATTCGTAGCCCTGGCAATGGAAACATCGGCTACGCATTCGGATTTGAATGTGCAAGTCATCAGCGTTAATTCCTTGACTGCACACACGTTCAGCGAGACTTGTTAGCAAATTCGCTCAAGAATTGTTGTGTTTCACCACCCTCCACAAAAGCAAATGTTTATGTTTATTTTTTCCTGTTGCGTTGTTTGATTAATATAGCTGGAGGCAGTCATACCCGGGCGCTATAGATGCCTGATTGTAACAGCTATTCTGCCAGGAATAACACAAATAAAGGAGAACTACATATACGTACGAAGCCAATAATGCCCCACCCTTAAAGCCTTCGACGGCCTCTATCAAGGCACGCTCCCGTGGCCTGTCCCGAACGGCCTTACATACCAATGGCCCACATAATTACTGGTTATGCACTCTTTGCGTGTAGCCCATCACATTGCTCACAGTTATAGCAATTATTGTTTCTGAGCAAACCTGTACAAAATAAAAAACTAATATATTACGTTAGTGGTAGATTGGCCACAACGATATTACCAACGATGCACCGACATATTAACGGTGCAATGAATAAAAACGTGGCAAGCTTGTATTCTGTGTATACTGTTTCTTCCTTCACGAAATGCGCTGATAAAAATTAGGGAAGATCCAGCGTCGCAGTAATTGTACACAAGAGTATTCGACTATCGTGTATAGCGGTCAATAGAAACACATACACAATCATACGGAGCCATCATATGCCCCCGGGGCTACATCGTTCATGTGGTCTTTAAGATAGTCTATCTCAAACAGGAGTCAAGGGAGCAGGCTGGCAACTTCAGTCGCTCCGCGAACGTGCCGGAGGTGCGGTGTATGCCGCCGTCACTTATTACGGTGGCACAAACGCTGCCACGCGGCCAACCCCGCCCTTCCAAACCTCGTAATTTACATCTCATAAGACCACGTGCGCCTTCTGGTTCACGCTGCATATCGTCTAGGCGCGCGTGTGCTCGAACCTACTGCACGTGCCAATTTAAATTTCTCTTACGAAATGAGTCTCCTCCACCACATGTATATATGTAAATAGCCAGAAAAGCAGTAAAGGTTTTACGATATGAACAGGCTAATGAACGAAATGAACTGCTCGTGTTTATAGTTAAGGTAACAGTGTAGTATATATCGTCGGAAACGGAGCTTTGCAAAAAAACCTACTAACGGCGGTACAGAACATACTTGGCATGGCCTTCTTAGCGTTTTGTGCGTGTATTTCTCACTTTTGTGTTCCCCCCTCGTGAAGCCAATTGCGTTCGTTGGTGCAAGGACTCGTTGTTACGAAGGTGCGGTCCTAATTGGCAGGCAAATCGCGTGCCGTCCGTCTAGCTGGTATATCGTCACATTATCGGTTTGTTGTGCGCCTGGCATGCCGAACGAGAATAGTGTGCGCAAATGAGTTACGCATGCTTCGCGGAAAGCAAGTTTCCTGCGTGTGTCACGGACGGTGTGATCGGGAATGCCATTACTCCCGAGGGTCACCGACATTGATATACGATACTCCGCGGGCGGTTGCGTGGAATGCAGTATCATGACATTTGTTTCATCTTGCTCACTTTATTGTGCAGCAAATTTATGCCGTCTTTTGGTACCAGTTGCTTTATTGTTCTCAAGGTATTAGTGTTTACGTGCCAATCAGATTATGAGTAATATGCTGGCTATATCTAGTAAACGGGAAGGTTTGGTTTTTTTTTTTCGGTCATGCCTAAACAATGGAATAAAACACTTTAAGAGTGTTGTGAGGTTGTTGTTTTATAGGAGCACAAGGTAGACATTACTCTGCATGCGTTGAATCTTGAATGCCCCAAGCTATCGATCTACCGGAGAATCTACCACAGAACACTTCCTGACAACTATCTGAGAATACGAAGATTGAGGAACAGTAAAATGATCGCGAGAATAAATATATTGATAACTTTTTGACAAGTTTAGATGAATCCCACTTTATAATATCATACCGCACCATTAAAAAAATGCCCTGGTTCAAAAATGTTGGAGCACTTGATTGTGAAATAACTCCACTTTATATTATGCGTACTGCCGTAAAAAAGACGTTATATGCATAAACATCAGCGGTACGCACTCAACACTGCATTAAAAGCAGAAAGATTTTAGTACTAAGCCACTGACTAACCTAATCACTTCTGTGAACAGTGCTAAATAAATGCATGTTGCTACCAAAGTATAATTACCATGGTTCATGCTCGCGGCATATTTTTACAGTATTTTTTTATCTTATGGCACTTTCGGGCATGCAACATTGTATCTTTAACGTGAGTTGTTTGGGATTGCTTCGGGCAGGGCATGTGAAGTGCGTGTGCTAAATCATCTTGAGCCAATATGGTGAAAAATAAGGTAATAAATTCAGACACGCAGAATCAGGCAGAGGTAAGGCTTTATGAGGTGTACAACACAAAAAAGAAAAGAGGGGGCAGGGGGTGTTTTCTATACATTATGCTTCTGACATTACTCTAAACGTAACATCAGAAGCGTAATTGGATTTCAGGAACAAGCCCAACAAATTGTATTCACTTGCAGAAAACTTTTTCCCCGAATAGAAGTCAGCAAGCAAGGTGGGTATCAGCTGACGGTGATACCCGGCGCGAAAAGCGTGCTTTCACGAGAAACTAGGCTTCGATTTCCGACACACACACATAGATAGCGACGACGAAGCCAGGAAAGACCACAAAACGAGATCACAACCGACTTCTATAAATGTCCCCTGCGCGCAAGAAAGGCAGTTTTCCTTGTGAATTTGAGCGTCCTTGTATTTTCGACAGCCACGTTGTAAGAATTTAAATGCCTAGTTCCTATAGAAGCCGTTTCCTTATTGCCTCGTATGGACTGCGTGTCAATAATGAGCGACCAGATTTCCATAGCCCCTACATTTGAAAACACATTGGACTTTTCTCGTGGGAGCTGTAAAATATGACTTTATTTTTGTACTTTAGAAACATGGCTGTCAAACTACGGTTCAATGATCGGCGTCATCAGAAATTTGTTTCTGGGTGGGAGGAGGGGGGACGGGCTGAGTGTGGCACCCTCTATCTGCGCCACTGTCACGAATAGCGACTGATGCAGGAGACGGAAATGGTCAGAGTGAAACAAAACAATTGAATATACAATTGAATTAGCGCATCCGCAGGGCATAATACGTGTGGTTCTTCTCACTCAACTATCAGTGCTGCTTTCTGTAGTTAGAAGAAAATTATTTCTATTGAAAAAAATGTTAAAAATTAGAACACATTGTATAATGCTCGTTTTCTAAGCGCTTATCAGGTAAGAGTAATAATATCTTTTGTTTCAAAACATATTTTCATAAAAAAATATTACCTATTTATGCTATTTCATCCTGAATCAATAATTGTACAGTGAAACATCGCTAAACCGACTTATTAGGTATATACATCCTCATTGATCTCTCAAATGCAACTTGAAGAAGCTTTCCTTACATCCAGACACTCATTCTACATTTCAAAGATCTGACATTTGATGAGCAGTTATTGGTGAATACACGTGATGAAGTTAGGAGGTACGACTCCGTTCAATTGTATAGAACACAGTGAGCTTGAATCTCTGAGTAAGCAGCTCCAGCGAATGACCAGACCAACATATCCAGCATTTGATTAAAGCCTTTCTTTCATTTTTCACTTTCTCAAATTACAGTGAGAGACAAAAAATCCTACAGCAACGTTTGGCAACAACGATATCTAGGGTTCAACGTCTCAGAATTGCCATATGAAAATGACAAATGCCGTAGTGAAGGTCCCAGAAAATTTCGACCACCAGGGGTTCTTTAATGTACACACAAATCTTAGCACAAGGGCCTACAGCTTTTCATTTGTTTTCATCAAAAATGCAGCCATCGCAGCCGAGATTCGGTCCCGCAACCTGCGGGTCAGCTGCTCAGTGCCTTATATATCCACTATGGCGGGGCAACGTTTGGCAAGTTTTTATAACACTCAGTATCTGCTTATGCGTCAAATGAACGCTTTATGCATCGAAGCGCTCTATTTGTCAAATGAACGTTTTTAAAACCTACCTAACCTACCAACACCGCGAGAGATTCGTCTTTCATACAGGCGCTCTTTTGCCAAGCGTGGCCTTTAAGCCAGTAATGCCCACATAGTGTAATTCCACTTGCAAATGCAACTTTCAGTCGCTTTGCTATAAGAGGAAAATATATAGCTCTGCAGGGATCTTGCTTGTCACTTCATGCAATGAAGTTTATTGTTCCTCTTTTTTTTCTTACGGTACAAATTTCACATGCCAGAAGATTCACTGACCGCACGCGCGATCACCGTCATATCAATAAAAACAGAAGCGCTAAATTTATATGCGGAGCGCGAACAGTGCATGCCACGGTGCCAATATGCTGCGCAGGGTCCCGGGGTAAACATACTGGTTTCTGTTGTATGACAGCTTTTTTTATTATTTGAACTAAGGTCCACGACAGCGCAGGTGTGATAACCTTGAGATTCATTGCCGAGGCATGACTGAGTCGTAGAAAAGCGTTGAGTTCATTTCACGCCACGTGCAATGTTTTGCAATTACATCAGTTAAGTGGCGCAATGATCTACTTTTTCCTTCAGAGTGGCGTAATATTGTCGCCAAGTAATCCACCTACTGTGGTCGTCTTCAGAGCCTTTTCGAAGTAGAGCAGTTCTTCACACATGCACGCAGTTTTCAGCCGTGATCTTGACCATTATTCAAGTCATTCTAAGCGCTCAATGTTAACAATAGTTAAAACAATGCTTTCAATATGCAAACTACAAAAATTTTTGCTTTTTAACGTATGCACCATGCCGTAGTGAACAGCTCCAGAAATGTTTAGCATTATTAGTGATCGTTAACGTGCACCTAATTTAAACTACACGAACCTCGGCATTTTCGCCTGCATCAAAACGCCTCCTCCCGGCTAGGAGTCGATCCCGCGTCCTTCGGGCCAGCAATTGGAGTACCATAACCACCACACCACCATGGCGAGCTCTTGTGTAAAGAATATTTGATTGCAAAGTGCGGGGCATATCCGCTAGATATAATTTTCATGTGCACTTAGTAGCAAACCGGTGCACTTAAGAGCAAACGAACAGAACATTTCGTTGTTCATCTACCTTTTGATGTAGCTTTCTCACTGGGACTGATCACATTGCGAAGAAAAATAATTGAAATCAAATACTTCTTCACGCCAGATGGCAATGGAATTTCAGACGTTTATGCCATGTCAGCGCGTAAAACCGCTGACGTTTGATCAAATTTGTGCTCAAGAAGACACCCGCAGTCGAGATAATTTTGTTTTTACTACGAAACACTCCAATAACAACACTGTTTTATTACCCGAATTTTCTTGGAAATCTTGAAGCTGTGTTCGATTTATATCGTATAAAACAGGGGGTTATAGCATAACCTCATAAATGCACATTAACAATATATTTTAGTGTAGTAAAGATATTTCAAGGAGTTTATATCTATATTAACATTTCGACATATTATCATTACTTTGATAAAGTGGGCAATGTAATATATAGTACTAACTTTTGAAGGAATATGTCACGTACACAAACATGGGCACTACGCAAAAAAATTAATCAGTTCTAATATCCTAAAGAAATTTAGTCAGTGGACTATTAGGTAAAATGTTTTGTTTTAGTAACGCCTTTTTCTAAGAGCTTTGTAACTAAAATATGGAACCATTCTATTTACACTAGGTCATTCTTATATAATATACACAATTAAGAGGTAATAGACATTTTCATAAAACCAAAAAACAACAAAAACACCCGTTACATTTCCACAAGGGACGGCGAGTACGTGCGAAGCTTGAAGCTGTGAGCTGCTATGTGAGCGAGAGAAAAACACCCCGTGTCCTTATTTCACCAGGTGGCGCTATTCACGGTTGAAGGGCTGTCGAAAGGCTGCCGTAATTTGTTTCGCTTCACCTCTGACACAGTAAGAATTTTCTTTGTATACCTGGCAATGATAGATAGAGCAGCCAAAAGAAAAACAAAATGAAAGGCTACTCTTTTTTGTTTTGTTTTTTTACGATAAATGTGCTGACGCTTGGCCTACAGGTCACTTCAAGGCCGAGTATTCAGCGTACCATTTTTCGTGTCACAGAAAGTGAGGCGATCAATTATCGAAACCGCGCCGCTGTTTTGTCGGCCGTGGACACCGGTGCTGCCTTTTTGGTGCTGCCTTTTTGGAGTGAAGCGTCGACGACGTTTTTCGGATCAAGAGAGCCTGTAGTTTTGAAAGCCCCCCGCTCCCTTCTCAATATTCGTTGTATACTCCTTCCGCGATGAACGCACAGTTTGGCAAGGCTTCACCGTAACTCCTATCCTCCGTCCTCTATAAGGTCATGATCGTGAGAGTGATGTTTTATAACCGAGCATCGGACAATGTTACAGCATTTGTCTTTACTGAATGCCAACTAAAGAACCCATCGATGTGGACGTGCGTGTGTTAGAACTTTAGCCGAAACTTCATGCGAATGTGATTTTTTGGAATATTGATGCGAAGTATCATGCGTGGTGTTTCACCGTTCTTAATGCTCAATTCAAAGAACTCCGGGTGAATAAAAATTCATTTAACATGTTTCGTCTTTAAGGTGAAGGTTCGCACGGAGAAAGTCTATGTCACGCTGTTGTGGACAATATTGTTAGATATGATTCAAGATAACATTGCTGTATTTATTTGAGAGCATACTAAACCCTCTTAACAGTTTTGCGTGATGATAGCCCTCAATGCATTCATAATTTTATGACAGAAACTGTTTAGATAAAAACATGCACAAATTTGTTTTCCGTTCATGTAGCTCTCGAATACACCCATTGCGTTGGTAAAAACTATTTGTCATTCTCACAAAAAATAAGTACGAGACTTATAAGGAAAGCCTTATAAATATACCTGGTGTTCAAAGTTAAGCGTTATGGTTTTCTTAAAATTTAAATATGGTCATAACGCCAATACCAGCTTCACAAATAAATTAAGCTACTAAGGACAAACAATATGAGACTATAATTATCGCTGTTGGACACACAAAACTAAAATCTTACGTTAGCTTTTAGTGGCCTCATAAACCTGACTTGTTTGTATTCAAACACTGGAGGCAGTTGGGTTTCTATACGCAGCTACTTCGAAGAAATCTTTTAGCAAGTCTGCGCACTGAGATATCCTGCTGCAAAGTCATTTGTAGCTTGCGCGATTACTCATTCAATGCGGATATGATCGGCGCAGCGTCCCTCCCTGCTTGATGTGACGAACAGTCATTGCTTGCTATCTCCAGCTGTAAGAAAAAGGCTAATCGTTTTCATGATTGCCTATGCCTTTGACCAGTTGTCTGATCAAACTGCGCAGGCCACCAACATGACACATCAGGGAGGAGCTTTGTGCCAGTACCCGCTGTCTTGCATGCTGCGAATCTCGAATAAACTTTGGAGCAAAATATCTAGTAGTACAGGCACGCTGCTATGATTCTATATAAAGTTCAATTTTGTAGAAACATGACTGCTTCTAACTTTTCAATACAAACATGCGCGCTTTCTGCGCTCACAGAAAAGTTCATTCCCAATCTTAGTTATAATCAGCGGCGGAGAGCGATGATTGGTTTCTCATCTTGCCCCCCCCCCCCACCCTCCCTGATTAAACTAATCTATCTGCAAAGGTGATCTACGTGCCTTCGAGCGCTGAATTTTTGGACACTCCCGAAGCCTCATTTTGAACATACTGTATATTAACCCAAATGTCGTAAGGCGCAGCTATTTATTATGGGTGACTACCAAGTTAACGCGCCATTTAATGAAGCTCAAAAACCGTAACAACCTTTTTTGATAAAGCGCCAAAATTTTAAGGAATTCGCATCGCTTGTTCAGGCAGACGCGTTTAAGAGAACACAGGTGATATCTATGGCGCTTTCTTGAGGTGGTAGCCCCGCCGTGGTGGTCTTGTGGCTAAGGTACTCGGCTGCTGACCCACAGGGCACGGGTTTTAATCCCGGCAGCGGCGGCTGCATTTTCGATGGAGGCGAAAATGCTGTAGGCTTGTGTGTCAGATTTGAGTGCACGTTAAAGAACCCCAGGTGGTCGAAATATCCGGAGCCCTCCACCACGTCGTCTCTCATATTCATATGGTGGTTTGGAACGTTAAACCACCAATATGCATCAATCAAAGTTCTTGAGTTGGTTTGTCAGCCGCTCTGTAGAAATCAGTGTCGAAAACGCCGGCATTTACACGCGATGATCTCGAAAATCGAACCCGGGCTCCTTCTCAGTTATTTATTGACAACGACGAGGTTAAAAGCACGATGTAGTTACATATAAACAAATTGCTCTTTCTTTCTGCGTGACCACTTTTTCTTCAAATTTTATAGTCTATGGCAACTTTCCAAGGCTACTTTTCATTTTTTATTATTCTCCATTCAGATTTTTGCCAAAAGGCAGAATAAGTTAAACATATTTTTGCCTAATTATAGGGCAGCAAAGAGATCAAGCAGGCTTTTCTCAGAGTAAAGTAATTGCTTTCATGATGGGGCTGCTCACTGACAACAACTTCAATGACTTTTGAAGCACCAATTGAAGCACACAGACCTAAAAGGGTACATACTCGGATCCAACATCAAAACTAGAGTAAACGTGATAGCTAGGCGACATGGTATGAATGCATGTTCATTTTCGTGTTTTTGTGCCAGTACATAAATACATTAACATGTACATCTTCATTTTTTCAACGTATTTGCAGTGCCATTATAAATGTTTAAACAAATTCGTTTAAAACTAGACCGCCAGATATACTGTTGCAATTCCGGTCCTCTAGGAAGACATTATAGCGCACACAAAATGATTGAAGTCAGCAACTTGCTCACGTTGCGTTGAGTTCAATGACAGGGCAGCTTCGTAAATAAGCAAGCTTATGGGACTCACCGCGAATAACAGAATCATCGCAGACCAACTGTGGTCAGTGCCACACTGCAGGAGCGTCGAAGCAGCGCGACGTCATCACCAAAGACTCGCAGAGTCGCCTGTGTCCTAGTGAGTGTAAGCTTGGCACCGCACGCATCTTGTCACGAGCGGGCCGCGTCTGTCAGACGTCTTCGTCGTCCACTTTCGCGCGGACAGCCCAGGCTCGCGCCACTCTCGGGCGTTCACTGGCTTCAGCACAGCAACGATCCTTAGACCGTGGGGACGAAACCACAGCACGGCTACGTATCACAGCAGTGTTGGAACGGGCAACGCTGCGACCACACTAGAGACGACGACCGCGCAGCCGCGCACACAGGGCGGTAGTGACGCTGCCGAGACAACCACGTTTCTGTGCGGCGGGCGACAACAGGAGTCACACCAGATGCTGCCGCTTTCGAACGGTCCTGCGCCAATTACCGGTACTGGCGTCTTGCCTTCGGGGCTTTCGAAAGCTGGGACGTTCCGGGGAAAGCACGTCTTCTTCGACATGCGCGGCACGCTCGCCCGGCCTTCTCTTCTCGCCGCGTCTTCTCTCTCGGTCGCTTTTCTTCTGCGCTCCAGACTCGGCGGAACGCGAGGTCCTCAGCGGTGAGACAGAAACACACACCACCACAGACGCTGCCAAATCCTTACCCTTTCACTCTTCTCAGAAACCGTTCCGCGCACCCAGTGAGCGCACGAAATGAGCGTGCCGCGAGAGTGGGCAAGGAGAACAGCGAGATCAAGAAAGAAATATCGCTGGAAAAAGAACCAGTTCTCTAGCTCACCTTCTTCTGGCTAACTCCTCTCTCTCTCCCGATTCGTATACCACAAGAGGGGGATTTACACGGCCGACTCGGCGGTGATGATCTGTACGCCGGCATCGGAGAGGACCGTTACCGGCGGCAACGTACGAGCACTCACGCGATGTGGGCCAGCGATAGATTCCACCCAGCGCCACCTCCGAGAGTCGGATCTGTCTCGCGCTCTCAGTCTTCCACGGCTTTACGAGCGCCGCGCGTGCTTCCGAGCAGCCGGGACGGGTTGGGACACCGCGGGCGAGGGTGCCCGCGAGAAAGACCTCACGCTCGCCACCACCGGGCCGTCCTCCTTGCCCGCTTCTAACCGCTGCGTGTCCGCGTCACCGAATAACGGTGAAATTCGTCCGCTGCGTGTCCGAGTTGGAAGGGCCGCGGTAGTCACCCACCCTGCGCGCGCGTGCACTCTCGCTTCGTCTTCCGCTGCTGGGCTCATTCTTCCGGCCTGTTTGTTCGCCTCTGTGTCCCACGTCGTGCTTTGCTTATTAACCGATGCACGCATCTGTTCGAGGAGACCGGCAGTCGTGTACAGGTGGTTGACTCTCGGACGTGCCTATACCTTCCGCCTTATTTTTGCTCCCTGCCTGCCACCATTTTCGCAGGTCTCTCTACAACAGCCCGTAGCTCTTGGACATAAATGCCTCCATGCCTCGATGTTGCGTGGCACAGTTGGCGAGCCTTTCGGCCATCGCGAATCTACCCGTTGCGAGGCGACATTTGTGCCAGTGTAGTCGTTGAGAGACTCTCATCTTTAGTCCCTCTGTCAGCGACGCGAGTGTCGAATCGCCATGATTGTCGACTGTCGCATATTCGTCGTTCGGAGGGCATTGCCACTCGCACCGTTATGGTCTAGGTCACGCGATGGCCTACGGTGAGCGTGGGTGCAAGTCGACACGTGGCCACAGTTCATGCGGCACGATGGCATTGAAAACCCATTGTCGTTTGTTCGTCGTGGTGACCGGGCGGATCAGCATACGCAGGTAGAAACTTTCCGCATAGATGATCGTGAAACAGCCTGCATTCGTCGCATAGTGAATGCTTCGCGGTTTTCTTCCTAAATCATTTTGCCCCATACGGCAGCGCGAACCCTCTCGTCCCTGTGCCAGTCTCGATGTTTGTGGGATCTCAGTCTATCTATGACTTGAGAAACCATGAAATACATGAAAACATTAACAAACGCAACATTCCTGCACTGCCGTCAGCACTACATGTTGTGAGTTTTTCTGTGGACTTCTATGTGGACAGACTATCAACCATTGTCGCGATGAAAACTACAGATAACGGCGTAAAATGACACATTTGTTATTCATGACTATGTTCAGTGAAAAACGTTGGCGAAAAATTTCGTGTACGAATTTAATTATCCAGAATGTTGACATAAAAGTCAGGATTTAACTAATTCATCCTTGTTATTATGTAAATATTAAAGACAACAAATATTATTACATGAACTGGGAAAGAGTATGGGATATCCAAATTTTATATATTCACAGAATATGCCAGAACATTCTTTCGTGGTCATGTTTTGCTGATCTTATTCCTTCAAGAACCGTGGGGTCATAAGGTATAGTTCGCTGAAAGTGCACCTATGAACTCCAGCACAAGAGTCTTGCGGTACATTCGAAGTACAAGAGCTTACATATAAAACACCTTGACGCCGAAGCCTGAGCAGACGGCATTCAAGGCTGTGCGCTTGCTGCATGCGTAATCGAAGAAATACTGCTTTTCAGTAGTGGCACTCCTTGCCCCTGGCACTGTTGGCTCTCAACAGCTCCGTAATGGAATCTGTTAAAAACAGTGATGCACTACACATACATTATCTCATCCCTTCCCTGTTCTGATTGCTTAGTGTGAGCGGGGGAAAAATAAACAAACGTGAAATGGTAGACAGCATGTTCACAATGGTAGTCAGCGGTACAAAAAGAGAAATAATTGATATGTGGGGTTTAACGTCCCAAAACCACCATATGTCTATGAAAGATGCCGTAGGGGAGGGCTCCGAAAATTTCGCCGACCTGCCTGAATCTGGGCATACGGGCCTACAGCATTTTTGCCTCCATCAGGAATGCAGCTGCCCCAGTGGGGATTTGATCCCGCGACCTGTGGGTCAGTAGCTACGAAAAGTGAAAATCGACAGCCACAAGAGGCTTTCTTTGTAAGTTTCTGCTTCGAAATTATTCTTAGTATGGATAGAGATGGTTTTGCGTTTTGTTCATCTTTATTGTATTGTTCAAGTCCTCTGGAAACTTGGAATCAACGGGTGCCTTAACCACTAGATGCAACATTATGGTTTCTAGAAGCAAAAGTTGGGCTCATTGGTTGTTCATGCTTATATGTAGAAACAGCGCTAGTATACAAACAAAATGGAGGAAGGAAAAACAAGGCGCTGAAGTCACAAATAAAGAAGGAATACACACATATGTTCAGAAGTCCTAGTCCCATGGCCCACCTTTGCGACTGCGCAACTGAGAAGGCAGGGTACAAAGAAAAATCTAATCACAAAGAAAATCAGCACATGCGTTAACATCCAAGAAAAAGTAAATACGAAAAAGAAATAATGATAACACCTACTTGGAAAAACATGCGTAACAGTCGACAAATACTAACATTTGTTGTAACCTGACAGCGTTGACTCAAGGTATTCCAAAAATTACGGTTTCTATCTTCTGCATAAGGCTGCACACAAACAGGTAAAAACTAGAGACCGGAATTCAGGCAAGTGCCTACTTGCTTACTACGGTTTTTTCAGCGCCACTTTTATATGTGAGCGTGAACTAGAGGCAAAGGAGAGCAAAAGAAGGAAGCTTGTGCGAGTTGGTTTTTGTCTTTTTTATTTATACCTGAAAAAATAGAGAAAGGTAGACTAAGTTAGAGCCGGCTATCTCAACATCAAAACAGTAAGTAGAAGTACTTAATTAGGAACAAGGTAAGAAAAACTATATTTATATTATATGCCATATCAGGCTTATAATACATGAACGAGCACACTATGTACAGGCATAGTCCAGTTAATATGTCGGGATCACCTAGCGGATCGAGTGCGTACACATAACGGCAAGGTAAAATATGAACTAAAGGCAGACAATTAAATTTGTGTCCTTTAATAATTCACGGAGGGTGCTCGCTGCGTGAATTTTATGGAAACGTGGCCACGGTCCGAGAATTATTCCAATCGGAAATGGTTGTCTGTCGAGTCGGTTTAAGCAATCACTCAGTACGGCACGTTGTTCTTCACATTGCGGATATCCTATAAGGATATGCTCCTCTGACGTATCGACATACTTGTAGTAGTCACAGAGCAGGGGTGTTCTTCTTTTTATGCGTCATAAGAAGGGAGGTGTGTGTGGAACAAATAATCCAAATGGTCTATCAATCTTCTGATTAGGTGAAAATGGGACATCTTGGTTGATACAGCACACACGAGACGAAGACGAAGAAAAAGAACACACACAGCTGCTGGCTCACGACAAAATTTATTTGGGAAAGAACCACTGAAGTACACGTGAAATGCAACTCAGCTTAAAATACAAAAAACAAACGAACAGGGAAGCATCCAAACACACCGCAAGCAAGGAAAATAAAGACTGTGTTCTTTTTCTTTATCTTCGTCCCGTGTGCTCCCTGTAAACCAAGCTAAAGGAGGGCAAAGCTAAAGATTGCCTACAAACGGCTATTCTAGGAGTTTGCGTCAAAACGCACGTATATGCCTCTAAATGCTTGTATAAAAGTAGGCTCTTGTATCAAATCGATTTAACCTCAAGTTCAGCTTTCTAGCTAGTGCAGCTTGAATTCATTCTTCATGGTACCGGGTAATATTGACTGCTCGGAATGGTAAAAGAGTTCAACCTACTCTTGTTGTTCAACGCAATCCCAGAAGACGAAAGCCAAGGCACCCTGTTTCTCAACGCAACCTCTTGCGAGCGCATGTGCAAGGAGATGCCGTACGTACCCAATGTGCCAGAGCCCTGGCAAACATGTTTAGAAGCTGTTGAGTTTGGCAACTGCTACTTTTGAAATATCTAGATCGAGATTGGGGATTTTGCAGTAAACAGGATGCTAAGTTACAAACGCTAAAGTAGTCCTCTCCATAGATAGCCTGCAAGGAAACCTCACCTACTTGTGCGTCAACATCACATTCCTCGCGAGCATAAATTGAATGTTGGGAGGAACTGTAATAGCCAAATTTTTGCTGCCTATCCTTGTACAGCAAAGAATCACCTTCGTTGCTCAAGCAGCAGTAACAGGAAAGGCACGTGAAGTGTTACCATCGTACTGGCACAAGACCGAGATATTTTCTGTCACTAAAGGTGTTTTAAGACCATTCACTCGTGAGCACTGTTATATCCGAGTGGCGGCTAATATTTAAAACGTTACCGTGTACAACTACACTCCACAAACATCTGTAAATCATTCCTTCACTACGCACGAGCTCATTGTGTAGTGACGACAGTTACAATTTTGAATCTGGAGATGGAACTTGTAGGTGAAAATCGGACATCTTGGTTGATACAGCGAACACGAGACGAAGACGAAGAAAAACAACACAGACAGGTGCTGACTCGCAAGATAATTTAATTGGGAAATAACCACTGATGTATAGGTGAAGTATAACTCAACAATAACTGGGCATCTGTGTGGGAATCCTCCACCTAAGACACTACTTCCACCTTCCTCGTTCAAAGAGTGGGAGTCACTCCTATCGTTGACTGATTACCGTGTTCAGGCACAAGCAGTTACCTGGGAAGAGACAAATGTCTCTTCCCAGGTAACTGGGAAGAAACAGGATAATAGCTAGTAGCTTGCCACGGTCGTGGCAAGCTACTGGTCACTATCCTCCGCACTACGGGCACGCTGATGTCAACGATCTCGTCGTGGCTTTCAATAAAGTTGTTTCTCTTTCTCTCTCTGTTTGCTATTGTTTCCATGACTGTCATAGCAATATTTAAAATACGTCTCTCATGCTCTCCGAAGAGATTCCTTCCAACTGTTGCACTTCAAACGAGGGTAAGTGTGTTCGGTTTGGTTTCAATGTCTTGTCTTTCGATTTCACTGTGTATGAGATGATTTCCACAGTTGCACGTAATATATAATATTCATCTGGTAAGAACACTTTCTTGTCTTAGTAAACCTTCGTATTTTCTAAATTTTATTACAAGACTGTTTTAGGTGTGTTAATTTATTTGGTGTAGTTATGCATAATGTAGCGCTTTTTAATGAGTTATTCCCAGCTTTCAAGTATTCTTTCGGAAGCTTTTTACACTATATATACTGCACTCAGTTAAGTGACAAAGACCGTTGAAGATGATTGTGAGCAGTGTGCTAGTTGAATGTCAGTTGATTGGAATTCATTAGCCCAGTAGCCTCATGAAGCAGTTGCAAGCTGACTGTTGATGTCTTTGTGTCATCACAAATAGTATTTTTTTTGCGTTCCTGTCACATGCACAATTGGCGCACGTCTTTTTTTGATGGTATTTGAATTTATATAAAGATTTATTGTACCTATCTACGCTGATAGAGATCAAACACATTGTTTTATGTGCCCCTTCGGGGTGCCTAAAACAGGTTTTTTTGAACGCCTAACGATCTGGCCTATAGAACTAACATGCACAACTGTTAGGCGTCTTTGCGTAGAACTCTGAAAAGTTTCTTCTCCGTCGCCTTAGCTTTGTGGGTGTACAATACAAGCTGCATGTAAACTGTCATTATTCAGCTGAATGAAAATACTGATAAAAAGCTCAATAAGGTGAACCATCAACTGTTTGAGTTTCATTTTGTAGTATATAACAGTTAACCGAATACCTTGTTTTTCCTTGGTGTGCGTTTTGCAGCTACTGCTGTTCTATAGGCTCTTCCATTCACTTAGATTGATAAGGAACCTCCAGGGCGCTACCTCGGCTGTTCATATAATCAAGTGGGGGCTGGTAGGCACAGCACCTTTTAAAAATATTAATTTAGTACCTCATACAGAGAGCAAACCTATTGACGCAAGCAAAAAACTGTTACCCTTTGGTTTTTTTTTTTAGGGGACTGTAAGTCTGCCATTCATAAAACCTGCGGAAGCAACCTGTTTTCAACACTGTGGCATTTTCATTAGTTGTTCTTGGTCATTTTACGAACACTCAGCGATAAAGCATCCGCTGCACAAAAGAAAAAAAAAATCTACAGTTCATCCACTTCGGGCAGAGGATCGTTCAGCGAAGTTGTCATTCGTGATAACCTTCCTTGCGGTAATTTGTGCAGTGGTTCTCGCTGCCCACAGTTTTAGTGGCAAGTCTTCATTGCGAAATTTCCTCAGCTTCACCAGTTCACATTTGGGAGACATTGGCTTTTCCCTGGTGCTTGGCCTCCACTTCGCAAGCTTGCAGCTTTGCGCCTTTGGCATAAGCATGTGCAGAGCTCCGCTTCAGTGGGGGGGGGGGGGGGGAGGGCGTGCAGTAAATTTATTAGGCTGACTATGCGCCCCTCCTCATGCCCGACTTGCACTGGCCCTTCCCTATTATTCTATGTATAGGGGCTGACCTTGCGCCCCCCCCCCCTTCTGTGTGACCAGGCATGGCGGCCTGGTCACAGAAGAGAAATGGCACGATATTGCAAGCTTCAGTTTTTTTTTTTTTTTGGAAATGTAGATGAGAGAAAGAACATTAAGCAATGTGACTACTTTACGAAAAATTACACAGAGAAACAAAGTTATTTTTTGCCACCAAAAATGCTGCTATCTTTCAGACAAATGTTGCTATTCAATGCTGGCCGAGAAGAATCTATAACTAAGTTCACGGAAAGCACACCAACTAGAAAATATTCTTCAACTCCGCTTGCCTAGTTTATATCTTAGAAAAAGTTCATCAGCCGAAGTGTACTTCATGTACACTGAACTTGCTCGCTTTACATAATTTTTAGGCGGCTTGACTATAATACTAAAAATATTATTATAAAGAAGACACCGTCATTCTTGTGGTTGCAGTGTGCTGTCTGCACAACAATCAACAATCATTTGTTGAGAAGAAAGTGCTTATAGTTTTGAGTACTTAGTACTCTACCACGGGAGAGCGGAATGCTGTCTTCTAACAAATTTGCTACCCATATGCCCTCCACGTCTGTCGGTTTCATCTACCGAAATTGCCTTCTAACATTGGCAGAGAACACAAGCCTTCTTCGGTAATTCAAAGCTTTTCAACGTCTTTGTTCCTATTCTTCACAAAATGTTTTACATAAACAATCTTCTAAGCTCTACCTCACGTTATCAAAGGCATTTATGAATTCAAATTGCCTTGCTTTTATAAGAAAATGTAAAAGCAGGCTATCCGTACGCTGAAACAGCATAAACATTCGCTTCCCGCTGGGACGTCAGAGACTGGTAAATGAAGTGACCAGAAAGTCACTAGATTACAACGCTTCAATTCAGCTGTTATCACATACTTGAAACCCTTCATAGTCTCTTGCTCCACCTTTCTTCCGCAACGTCAGAAGGAACCTCCAGGGCGCTACCTCGGTAGGCACAGCATCATTAGACCTGCACCTCGCAGCTCCGTATTATGTAGCCTCAGGAATATTGTAAGACTCCGGCCTCCCACCCGCTTAATTAGCTATCCGATTAGATGAATAACAATATTCAGCATCAAATGTCAGAGTGAAAAAAAAAACAATCTTGACACCTAATATATGATGACACAATGCAGCCCGGCGACATCCGTGCTGAAATTAAACGGGATTTTTATTCCAGTTTTGTGGATCAGTATTTTTCATTCGCTCAATTTTTCTCTTGGCTTGAAAGCTGCTTTTCCCTCCTTATTTGTCGTGCACCGCTCTCCCATGTCACCAGCATACAACTAGACCCCCCGTCCCAATACGTGTCAGACTCCTGGTATAAGCAAACAATCGTTCACCATTGTGTAAACTTCACAGTGGTTTCTAGCGCCGCCCTGTAACGGGTTGCCAAACGTAACACATTTATAAAATTGCCACATAGAGCTTCAAAATCAGGGAGCTTACAGCAGCGAATGCGAATTTCTACCCGTGAATTCTGTCATAATTTGTAAAGGAAATGACGAAACAGTTGCAATAAATGCAGGAGAACACAAAAGAGCGATTGAACCAGCTGTGTGTGTGTGAACGCTTTCAGTTTGTATAAAGTTCAGTCATTTTTTTTTCAAAACCGGTTTCAGTCTTTCCACTCGTTGGGCATGCGAGGCAAAAGCTGCGGGTGCCGTTGTGGGCCCGGTTCATGCGTAAATTTCGTCGATGCGGCCCCATCAAGTGTGAGACCCTAGGAACAGCTTTCAGCTCTCGCATATTAGAGTACCAAGTACTCTGAACCGTTAACCCCGTTTTCTAAACATAATTGTAGTCACTGAACATCGGGACAGGTTACTGGTCTTCCATAGTAGAGTACAAAGTACTACAAATGAGTTAACACTTGTAGACACACATCGTCTTTGTGAGACGTTCAACAGATTGTCGGGGACGGCTACTGCTTTCGTAGTAGAGTGTGTTAAGTACGCTAAAACGTCAACATTTTTTTTTCAAACACACGTGATGTTCAATTCTTCTGATATTTATTTGTTAGGTATTTTTAAAAACACACCTAGTTTTCATGATCACGTGGTCTTGAGAGACTAAACACTTTGCTGTGCTATAGCTTGTACCAAGCCTTGCTTGTACCAAGCCTTGCTATGGTGGTTTTGGGACGTTTCGATGGATGCGAAAATGCTGTAGGCCCGTGTGCTCAGATTTGGGTGCAAATTAAAAAAAACCCAGGTGGTCAAAATTTATGTAGCACTGCACTACGGTGTCTCTCATATATATGGTGGATATATGGTGGTTTCGGGATGCTAAATTATAAAAATATAGTGACAGTCAGGTTGGTCTCACTTGGGTAAT
Source organism: Rhipicephalus microplus (assembly GCF_043290135.1). Lineage (NCBI taxonomy): Eukaryota > Metazoa > Arthropoda > Arachnida > Ixodida > Ixodidae > Rhipicephalus > Rhipicephalus microplus. The sequence continues at coordinate 165,071,483 of NC_134702.1, read as the reverse complement.
CTTCATAGACACTTTGACATTTACATAACCATGGAATGAAACATTCCAGCGTTATCATCTCTGCTGAGGTTAGATTCCCGACTGAACTGCACAAGTGGAGCTCAAGCTTATCAAACCGCACGCTCAAGGTAATCATGATAATATAAAATAAATGTGATGTTTTGACATTCTATTGCGCCGCACGCAGGACGGCCGTGGTTTGGTACGGTTACATGAAAACACAAAACGGGCGCGTGATAATAACATTATAGTTTCTGAGTCATGGCTGTTGCTGTCGAGGTAGCTGCGACGGCGTGGTATCGAGCACTTCTATTTCGAGAGCTCTCCACGTTTCGTACGGAAGAACTTATCTAAATAAAAAACGAACACGCGCTCCCGAATGGGCGTACGGAACGCCACTCTATAGCCGCCTATATTTCGAAACAATGGTAGATCGCCAAACGGCACGGCCCACGCTTTACAAGAGGCACCGTTCGAAACGACGACCGTTAAAAAATACAAAAAAGCTTGTACTATTATATTTATTTCTCTTCTTCGCAAAACAATAGATATGCTGTCTCTGTCGTTCCTCGCTTTAAAACAATGGGAGCGTTGAAAATGTCCGTGTACGCCCAAACGGGACCGATTGGACCTCCCGTGAAAAAAGGTATCTGCGAGACCGTTGTGGCGACAATGAATGCTCCATAGAAGTTAGTCCTGTTTCTTGTTTTCTTTATATTCTCTTTTTATATAACCTTCGCCACCTCTGTTGGAATCTCAATATCAAAGAGAACCGAACAGGCGCAAAGCAAAATTGAGGTCATTGACTAGCATAAGAAGTAGGCTTGAGAACAGACACAGCGTCGTAATCTAGAAAATGATGAATGCAGTGTTTTTTTTTACTTTTCATATGTAACATTACACCGTATTAGGTGCTACAGCAAGTCACTAAAAACGCGCTTATCAAAAATATACAATAAAGAAACGCTTTCAGAGTATCTACTCTGTTCCACCGTATTTATGTAAAGAAACATAATGCTTTAAGGGGGCTCTGTAGCGCTTCAAAACATTGGTGCTGACTGCATAACTCGTAGAGGAATTATTTCGAGCGGAAATGGCAATGAAAGGCACAGACCTGTGATTTGATAAACGTAACAATAAATGTCATCGCGGAATTGCACCAAAATAGGAATTACTAGTGGATTTTGTTTTTACTTTGGTTCTTCACTGAGCGCGGAAGAGAATGAAGCTCTCTAAGTTTTTTCGGCTTGGAAACTGAAAAACCGGTCAAAGAATGCGTCGAACGCCATGGTTCTAGAAGAAACAAGCCTGGGACGATCCACGCACCGTTGTTTGAGGAAACTAAACGGAAAGAATGTAAGAGCGTTGATATTTAGACGCTATCGCAAAAAGAAAGATAAGTAAAGCTACAAAACATTATAAATCTTTTGAGAGCAGCCTCGTTTCGCACGGTTCATTCCATATTCAAGCCTTACATTATTTGTTACCATCGCAATGGCGTCGTCAATACGGTGGACACAGCGGGTAATATGGCATGCAAGCTTCCTGTACGGCATGGCTTTCAGTTCATTTCATTGGGAAGCCTTCCAACGTTAGTGGATGAGGGAAACATGGTCTAGCTGAGTTCGCAAAAATCGAGTTGAGAGTAAGCATTCATTCAATTGAATTTTGAAATCTCCACGCTGAATAACTTTGCACTGCGTGCCCCTATCGCAGCCGTTCTTGCGGCACATATCTCTTAAGCCTTGAGTGTACGTGACCAGCTAGAGAAATAGTTAAAACAATGAGGTTGTAAAAAGCGTTAAAGTGCCACGTTAATGAGGACGGAACTTCGTTAGAGCCAGAAAATGCAGATAGTGAACTCATAAAAGCGCCAAATCACGCAAAAGCAAACAGCTTTACGGCACTTACTCAGGCGAAGCAAGACACAGAGTCGGTGGCATTGTGACAGCTTGGGTATGCAGCCTGGGAATCCGCTTTACAACGGCCCTGATTTAACCTGTGTTATCCGCTACAGGCAAGGTGTACCGAGCTTTTAAAGCACTACACTTAAGATATGAAGCAGCTAAAGTGAATCGACATTACAGCGTTACCAAAACTTTGTCGACACATATAGAGCACACGAATCAGAATTTAGTAACGGAGATGTATAAATGAACGCGCTGTTATGCATGCTTGCTGCTGTGCCCCTTCCGGAGCTCTCCATTACGGCATCTGTCATAATAATATGGTGGTTTTGGGACGTTACACCCCAGATATAATGTTGCTATGCCCCTAAGACATTGGCACCTTTTTTCTAACTGTAAAAAAGCCGCATAGGTTGGGCCACCACTCGTCGTTTTACAAACGTAACATTTCCTAATATCTCTACTGACTACTGGGTAGCTAATTTCAGTTAAGTAGCCATTGAAATTGCAAGAATAATGGAGATCTCATGCCTCAAATGCCAAAGCATTACAATTCGTTCCAATATATAATAGGAAATTTACTTCGGCGTAGCAGTACAGCCATGATTTGATTGATATGTGAGTTTTAACGTCCGAAAACCACCATATCATCATGAGAAATGCCGTAGTGGAGGGCTCCGGAAGTTTCGACCACCTGAGGGTTCTTTAACGTCCACCCAAATCTGATCACACGGGCCTACAACATTTCCACCTCCATCGGAACTGCAGCGGCCGCATCCGGGATTCGGTCCCGCGACCTGCGGGTCAGCAGCCGAGTACCTCAGCCACTAAACCACCGCCGCGGGGCGAGTACAGCCATGTAGATAACTTGGAAAGTGCTAAGCCCACGATCACCTGAACTAGTTCTTCGATGTGCAACAAGTATACGACAAATTATCACTTTCTTTATTCCTGAGTTCACAGTTGTCGCTTATGGCAATCCGCCAACACACCAAGTTCTCGTTCTTTATAAGTGACTTTGTTTCGATAGAGGTGATTACAGCCAGCGTTACGGAAGTTCTTGTTGTTTTATTTACTATACTTCACTATATTTCGAGTTTCATGTTGCTGTGTCGGTATTACGGCATCACAGTGTCGCAAAACAAAGAGAATTGAAGCGCGACAATTCGATAGAGCTCAAGACAAAACAGGGGTGACAACTTGTGTAACATGAAAATTTAGCGTTATTTCTAGTCTTTTGAGAACATGAATCACACAGCGCTCTAAACCTATGTTGTAGCCGGAATTCGTGCCTAGATATTTTGCCTCGGGAGTTAGAAACATATTAGGGTATTACGCGTCAAACGCAATACATGCTACGAAGTATGCCTGAATAGCTTTACCTGAAATATCATTCATGAGTAATGAACAAACCTATTTTCATGCCTCCTACAAGATGTGGTGCATTTTAGAGAAAACCAACTGAACCAATGAAATGTTTCTTTTGTAAGCTCAACCTTTCTGAACTACGTACAGTGAATGAAACATGGCTTAAAGCACTTTTTATCATTCCTACACTTGAAATTGTGATTCAAGAAGAAACAACTACATTTCACCCGTAAGAAAGTATATAGCTGCTTCTGCTAACTTCAAATCCCTCTGCACAGGGCATACTTTGGTTTTACTTTATCAGATGCGAAGCAGCTTAGGATTGAGCTCAAGCCGGTGTGCGGCGTGACCACGCTCATTGCGCATGCGCGGCACCTCTCTCCTTTCTTCCTTCTAACTCCCTCTCTCGCCACGCAACGCTGATGCAGGCAGCGTCTGCTAGCGAGCTTTCTCATTGAAAAAAGTGGCTGCTCACGCGACACAACCATTCACTGGTCGCCCCGTATATATAAGAACCAGATCTTGACCTTCAAGTTAGCGCTACTTGGAGATATCTCCTGTGCGTCGTTGAATAATTAATATTCGCAGCGTACATGTCAACTGAAAGTGGACTACGAGTCTCTGTGTCCAATCAGAGTCTTCTGTCTCTCATTGGCCATTAGCAGCAATTGGTATGTTCCCGTAGTAAACACTGCCCGTCACTGCGTGTTTTGCGCCTCCCTTGGTTTTTCACCTGCTCAACAACGCGATGAGCGCCAGCGTCAACGTCGCTGCCAGTGCACATGTAAGCGTTAGAACTCGCTGCTTCGTGTCTTTACATTGTGACCTTTAGCAATAGTTGGTGTAACTATTCAATATTAATTCCCAAAAAGAATAAGAAAAACTGAAGTAATAACAAGAGCACTGTGCTGTGCACTTCTCATTAGGAAGCCTTAGTATTTAAAAGACGCAGTCTTGTAAGAGGCACCTGCAGTCCTGCGTCTTTTGAAGCCTGCAGGACTCGTTTTGGGGATCAAGCGAAATGCAAGCCGCCGAGCATCATCGGATGCTTCTCCTCTTCGAAACATTTAGCAATGAACCGATGTGGAACTTTTAGCCATTCGGCTACACTTCTTGGATTACCCTGAATTTTCGCGCCCTTCATTAAGCAAGTTTGAGAATATGTGAATGAGAGAGCTTGAGAAAGTCAAGGTGATGCGAGGATATCGGTCCATTTATCGCTTATAATGCAAAGTTTTTCCATTTATCTGGCCAATGGGGTCTAATTATACCGTCATATCAAACCAATTTACTCAATCTAACTGCAAACGGATCGAAAAGAGTCGCAAGACGCCAAACTAGACCAATGATCTGTATATCTTATCTCTTCCGGTATTTAAATCCTTCCTTCGACACCGCTTTTCTTAGTACTCACAAAATTCCGAATATAGACTCACTTAAGTCCTCGTACCTTGTGATCTGTAGCACGGTTTCCCACCTACCGATTTCGGTTTCTTTTTACCGTGTCACCAAGGACTATTTTGTTGAGCCTTGGACGACGTGACACACAAAGACAGAATTTTCGGCTGCAATAGATAACTGATACCTCTATCTACAGGCTATATTGTGACAGCATGAGAGAGGTAATCTAGTGCATCTTTTTTTACGCGCCTCATTCGCATTAAGCTCTGATCAGAAAGAAATATGACCAACCGAAAAAAGAACGAAGGAAAAGAGCTGCGAATTGCTTTACACCTAAATAGATTCTGGCCTCAGGCTTTCTGCCGCCTCAAATGGGTATCTCCTAAAGAATACGGCTTCCTGTACAATGGCGCTAAAAAGGGGACACCGACAAAGCGTTCACGAATGGAAATGACGGCGAAAGTAAAACGACAGTTTGCTTGTCCAAGCCTTCTCTCTTTAACTGGTGTTCCCGGTCGGACATATTGTACACCGGTGCACATCAATACCGAACCAACGTGTCTTTAGGCGGAGAAAAAACCGGCGTCCGACAGCTGGCCCCGTTATCGCGCCTTCAAATTGAAAGCGGCGGTGGCGGCAATTTTCAATTGGCTCAGCTTCCAATGCGGGCGCGTCTAATGCTCAGGCGTCACGCGCACGCGCAAGTTGGGAAGCGGAGAGTTCGCGGTCGTCGCCGAAGTCATCGTCCCCTTGTTGTTCCCAGGGCCACTGCGGCGGCCAGCGCACCTTTTGTTCATCCGCCCTGCACAAGGAAGCGGGAAACGTATACGGTACGCGTGCGGGACTTCTCTTCCAAGACCGCGAGCACGACTTCTCACACGCGCGCCTTCGTTGTGTACGGTGAGACAGTCTGGTCGGTGTCTCTGGAAAGCCGACGCATATAGCCAGCCCCGATGGAAATGGAAGCATGGGAGGTGGAGAAGCAACGGAGAAAAACGGAGTGGGTATACGGACTATATGCAATGTGACTCCACCTGTTTATCCCGCATTCCATTGCTCTCCAGACCAGCGATGGGGCAACTTAACACACTGTTGGAATGTCAACGAGTGTGTTGCATAGGAATTATCGATATTGGATAGAGAAAAAAGGTCCCTGATGTTATCCATTAGCATAGAAAAAGTGGCGAAGTATGACGAAATAATTAATATAAAGATATGGAGGGACATTCGGACAACGCTATAATGGATGTGTGTTATTTCAGAAATCATAGGGGAGATAATAGCCGAAAACATGTTGAAAACAGCACGAGTGGATAGAGATGTATAGGGGCAGGTGTATGTGCGCATCTTACTCCTGATTTGTCTTCTTTTGCGCTATTTTTTTTTTCTTCATGAAAAACCAACTGTCCCGAGCTATCGTTTAGGCTAAAATCTTCATTTTGCTTACACATTGCAATGCATATTTCATTTCTCGGTCATTCAACCGAGGGAAACGTGTCCTTTCGGAATAATAAATCATTACCTGTGAGGACGGGCTGCAGGTTTAACGTGTGCCTCGAAATCAGTGCTACCGCTCCAATGCTTTGTGGAGCAATGCAGAACTGTTCAATCAGTTGTGCTCGAAATAAGCGCCACATGCCCGTCACGCACAACGCTGTTTTAGGCCATTGTTCCTGGCTTGGCGGCTGCGTGTGCGGTCGCTTAGCTGCACGCTTGAGTCACGTGGCTTTGCTGATGATTTTCTGCACGGTACATGCATAGTGGCTTCGAAAAACGAGTTCACATATTAGATGTACACGAATATAACCACGTTTCATGAGGCAGAAGTGAAAGCGAGGCGGGCATGCCGTTGATATAAAATTGCCTCCACAAGAAAGCGAAACCGCTTGAAACAGAAAATGGAGGTTAAAGTGACACACGGTTCACATACCTTGAAAGCGTGAACGGGGAATTACACGAAAGGGTGAAAACAAACAACATCACTTGGCACGATCACCAGAATGCATAAAATGGTGCTGTGGGAAGTGTGAAGAATCGAAATTTAGACAAAATATGCGAAACAAAGTAAGTATACTAAAGGAAAAACGGACAACTAATAGCTATCGATCACTTGCCTTGCGTTTACAAGGTTGATTTGAGCGTGGCTTTTTTCCTTATAAAACGCCAGCAGTTGGCGCCATTTTAAGGCAGCACCATCTGCGAAATGTGCTAGGCAGCTCTAAAGGTGAGCCAATGGCTGTGGTGGAAAGTCAGTTGATGAGGTGTCTTCCGGCCATGGTGGTTGCACTACTGCAGTCTCAGCAACAGGAACTTGAGTCATGTAAAGTGCAAAAACACACATTTAGCTAAACTTGCTGGAACTTTGGAATCCCTGCTGACAAAAGTTTAGAAAAAGCTGCCCAGTCAGGTGTGGTTCCTAAACGAGTCATAATTCTCCCATGTGAAGCCTCTCAATATAGTGTGTGTTGTTATTGTTATTGTTGTTGTTATTGTGGTAGTGGTGGTTGTAATGATGATGCAGAAGACACTTGGTCTGCGGAACCGAAACCATACACAATGCATTATACGGAAAAATAAATTGTGCTTCAACAACGTATGCCATTTATAATGCTCATTCTCGTATTTTCGCCATGTTTCTTCATTTAAAATTCAATACGGGCCAACACAGAAAACATTCTGCAACACAAAGTAAGCAGTGTGACGTTGAAGGTAGTGGGTCCCTCTTCACAATACAGGCCCCAATAAATAAACATCTTGCAGTAAAATGGTATTTGTGGGGCAGTACATTACAATAATGGTGGATTCATGGCATGGGAATTTACACAAGAAATTACATTGGTGAAATATGTTATGTCATTGCGAAAAAAAAGGAAGAAAAGGAGAATGCCCAAGCTTCGCCCTAAAGAGCAAGTCGTGATTTACCGCTATCGGGCCTCGTGCACGTGGCTTTCTTACCTGCTGGCATTCTTCGGTTCTGGTTGCATGTGTCGACCGTGCCGTTAGGAAACCAATAATTGTTAAAAGCTTCTGTGCAGCGTCCCGTTGAACCAACTACTGAATACCATATCCGAACACTTCAGCTGTCGCTGTTTAACCATTGGTACGGAGTTCTTAGGCAGTCATTTATAAATAGTGTAACTTACGTTTGGCTGTGTGCGTTACGTGTTTATCACTACATGTATCACCACCCAGCACGTGGTGTAGCATATCAGGCAAAAAGCCAAAAAAGCATCTCCAACTGTTCAATAAAACATATATCTCTGTATCCTATTGTTGGTGCTGTTTTTTCTTTATTATTGCTATTTTAAAAACGAGAAACGTCTTCAACATTGTAAGTGCTGTTAGTCTATATATGGCATTTAAGAAATTTTATGAATAACATTAGAGAGTGTCGCTCAATATAACTTTGCGTTCCCCGTAGTTTTCACATATCCAAAACTGGTCACAAGGGGTACGCACGATGCTTCGGCATTTTTTGTTGTTTACCTCGGTCAGTAAACGTAAGGCTTCTTAAATTGTATCCTTGTATTGACGCAGATAGGGCTGTATATTTAGGTCACATAGGCCATAATTGCGTCAAAATGACTTAATTCAAAGCGAAGAGCACAACGCAGCATAAGCGAATTGGGGATTCATAGACGATGATGAGGTCGTCTTTCAACATAGTAGAAGCGGGTGTGCGGCGACTGCGAAAGAGGTTGGGCACATCACAGAAACGTACGAAGCCCCGCTACAGGATTTTATGCTCCGAAAAATCCGGATATGGAACCCTGTTATTTTGTCTTCTATGTTTCATTCACTGGCTTATAGCGAATACATGAACACATTACTGAATGTCGGGTCATGCCATAACCGGGAGATATTCTCAACATGTGTGAGCATGAGTGCTCGTTGTGGTTTCCAGCGTGTGTTCGATAAATCGAGGGGGTGGCGGAGTGGGGGCGGGCTAATGAGAGCAATGTTCCCATCGTTGATGTGACGTGCCATTTCGAAAAAGGGCACGCAGGTGCAGAAACGTTGACGAGCATACCTGTGATGCTCATAACAGTGCTACACTTCGTCATTCCGCCTACGAATATATATTGTATCGATCTTCAGCGGCACTGGGAGAAGTGATGTTGATGCCGATTCTGAATGCTGCAGAGTTTCCAAGAATTTTAATGGGAGGGCTCAGCGTGGAGTTTCAGGTAGTGGAACTTGACACAAGCCTTGAAATTCATATTTCGATGACTGTATGTGTGAGCACCATCGAAACGATAAAACTTAATAATGCTGAGGTTCATTCTGGTTGATGCAAGCCTTGCATAACAAAAAGCAGGTTGAAGCCAGAAAGTGCATTTGGCCAGAATTGGAAGGCAAAGCGATCTTCTTGTCAAGCAATCTATGCAGTAGTGGTAACATGTGGAGATGATTGGTCTATACCATATACTTGACAGGTTGCAACCAACAAAAAGCTTGAAGTACTTGCAATACTACAGTAAAGAGGTTTCAAGAGCTACGTCGCTTTGAAAGACATGCCTATAAATGACGTCTAGAAACTTGAATGCATTAGGCATGTCCAGAAGCCTGTTGGCTACTCAAGAAGACAAGTGTGTGGACTTGGTGGTTGAGAAAAGCTCAATGACGTCCCCATTGAACACCTGCAAAACTACTATGGCATCGCCATAAGAGCTAAGGTGGGGAACCTTTCTGCAGTGAAACAGCAACTTTAGCCAGTGTTTTTGACTGGAGCTCTACAGACAAGCATTTTAGACATGGTCTGTACCCGCTTGAACCGAAGAGCTGGTGAGGGTACCGAAAGATGCGTGTGCACAATGAAGAGGTTCTAAACTATGTACTCTATATAGTGAAAACTTTTCACAGTGATCTGTGTTTGGATGAAGTAGAATTCTTAAGAAGTGTCTGCATGGAAACACACAAAATGTTAATTTGTGCTTCAATGAACTCTTGTGGCAGCAGGCTCAAAGGAGCTGTACTAAAGCTTGCCTAGTTTGCCATGCATGATGATCCTGCGGCCAACTTCGATAAGGACAGTGTAAGTGCACTGAATATTTTGAAGGAGGACAGCATAAAATCAGGGTACTACACAGGAAAATCTTGCATTGGCAAAAGCAACGCGATGCTGAATGCTCGACGCAAGACAGCGTATTGGACAAAGGAGGCTATGCAGAAAATATGAACAGATATGCAAATAAAATCGATTAAATTTTCCTATGAAGAACCCAGCTATGAAAATTGTGCGATTTGTGTCTCTATGCTATGTTGTGGATTCTTTCGGGAGGTCTGAAACTTTTGTTCACTTTTTTCTCAAACAAAATTTTAATGCAACTCATCTGGCTTAAACATTCGTGCATTTGTGGGCGTGTAGTTTAAGCAGAAATTTTCATAATAACTATTGCAACGGAAATTAGTGGAATACCTTTGAAATTTCGCCTTATTTCGTGAATAGGCAACAGTGGTAAAACACCGTGCTTAAAGTGGTTTGCCAACCTCTTCAGCCCACTGAATTTTTCACAGCTAGTAACATTACGTCGTGTTCCCTTGTCATTCAATTCGCTTCTGAAACCTATTTATTTCTTCTATCAGCGATAGTCAGTATTAGGCGAATGCTCATTAACCGCAAACTGCTAAGCCACAGCCCAGTCAAGTGGCATGGCAAAAGCTATCGGTCCTTCTAACAGCTTCTTTTAACTATTCTATTGGTGTTACAAGCCACGTAAAGGCAGTTTTCATCTTGTGAGAGTGAAAGCAGTGGCGAGTGAAACAAATTTCCAGAAATTAGAAATATTCATGTGTTTCAATAGCTTGCTGTAGTGCAGCCTATCGTACAACTGGTTTTATCTCACGGTGGCCTACCGTACAGCAAGGCTTCTGGGCTTCGGTTTCTGGGTTGGGTCTCTGTATTATTTCTAGGTTTTGGTGTTTCGGGACTTCTTGAATGTTTCTGCGATGATTTGCTTCCGTATAGTATAGTATAGCAACGGCGCGCGAAAGGGAAGTGAGGGTGAGGAAAGATCTGAGAGTAAGAAAGAATAATAGGACTTCGTGAAATAGTAAACCATTTTACGTCTTTCATGCAATTACGTGCATAGTCTTGCAAAGTATGAAACAGCAAACAAAGGGAAATAGAAGTGACAGTCATCTGGATTGATGTAACGCTTAAAAGGAGAGAAAGTAGCAAAGACTACAATGAAAAAAGGAAAAGATAAAGATGATACAAAGAACAAACGGAAAAGATAGGGAAAAAATGAATAACATAGCTGATCCTTCTGTCATAGGAGTCGGTGTAACATACAAAAGAAACGTATACTTACAGAACTAGTGTAATACTTACTGTAAACTAGTATAAGAGACCTTGCGCAATGTCTCTTGATGTTTGACAGCTCTGGCAACGTTTAACGTGGATATTTCCACGTTGACGCTGAGTGATACAGCGGCATCCCGATGACTACATCCAAAAATAATGATTAAGCAAACGCTTGTGGTCATACAATCTTGTGGTAGCTGTAGTAGTTAATGATGAGAGTAGAACCAGAGAATTCTATGTCACAACCAGAGGAGCGTGACTGATTGGATGCCGAACTTTGGCTATGGTCGCACGCTCGTGACCAAGTGCTCGAAGTATGTTGGAGTTAATTATCACCACTGCCCTACCACAGGGAAACGCAACGCTCATCGTGTTTTTCTGTTGGTGGTGGTAACAACTTTATGGATAATTCTGGTAAGTTCGCGGCCTGGGCCTAGGCCACACCCGAAAATGACCGGATGCCGTGTCTTCTCGCTGTCGCGTGGTTCCGCTGGACAGTCCAAAGTTGATCCCGTAGGTTGGAGCTCCACATCGCCGCCGTCCACCTTGCCGGAGCCTCATATGGGCAGACTGCATTTATTTGTGCTAAAATTGCACATTCCCAGAAAATTTGCCTTAGGGACACGTGATTCTAGCCGCACAATTCGCAAGTATCATCTAGATAGAAGTCCGGGTTTAACGGGGTTGGGCAAAGTATGGGTTTGTAAGTGCCTCCAACCTACCACTTCGGGTTGCTCGAGTTTGGAGCTTGCTGGTGGATAAATACGCTTAAATTGTTTTATAAAAGTTCGTAATGTCACAGTATCGGGTCACTCTATCCCTCTCTGTTCAGCCCTCAACGGGATGTCCCTCTCCTGAAGAGGACCTTTCCTATTCTCTGTTGGCCGGTAGTAATTTTTTTCTTGGCGAGTGTAAAAAAGGAACGTGAAGTTACAGGCAGGTGAAAACGACGGGTGTCGCAGAGCGACTTTTAGTGTGTGTGGATGCTGTGAGCGACGCCGACGCCTGGCTTAAGGTTGCCACCTTGGGGTGTTGAGAAAATAGCACTTCTACTATAAGAAACGCGCCGAAGTGGACGGACGCTTAAAAATGACGTGTTGAAGGAATTTAATGCTGATGTCACGATTGTAACGCATGACTGCATTTTACCAAGAACGTAACGAGATGACAGTTTAGGTATAGAAGGCGTTTATTCAGAGACTACAATGTGTGTGACCGGGGCGAAATAGTAAACAAAAAACAGATGCTATGGTGCAGTGGATAGCGTGCTCAGCGCTTGTTGTCGCCGACCGATAGGTCGTGGGTGTGGCTGCCGTTGACAGAACTTTTTTGTCCTTTATTCATGTTTATTTTTGACGTAATTCCTACGACGGAAATACGTCACCGAAGTGTTGTGGGAGCGAAAAACATTGATTGATTTGTGGGGTTTAACGTCCCAAAACCACCATATGATTATGAGAGACGCCGTAGTGGAGGGCTCCGGAAATTTTGACCACCTGGGGTTCTTTAACGTGCGCCCAAATCTGAGCACACGGGCCTACAACATTTCCGCCTCCATCGGAAATGCAGCCGCCGCAGCCGGGAATCGAACTGGGAGCGAAAAACACTCTCCGTGTAAAGAGACAGAAGATAATTACAAAAAGGTAAAACAAGAACGCAACTTGTGTTCGCCAGGCGGTGGCGCTTGTTGTCAGATTCTCTATAACCTTGTGCTTTCACACCCGTGAAACTCACGTATTCTTTTGCTCACTATGTAGTCCACAATCCATGTTTGCGGGGAACCAATCTTTTTGTGGCCGCGCTAGGTCACGTTGTTTAGTGTGGCAAGTACAGCATACCATTCACACCCGCCAAATTGATGGACACAATGAGCCCTTGAACATTTAAGAAAAACGTGAAGAACTGTTTTGTCCGGTTCGATTGTTCCTAATTGCACTAGCACCTAATGCATTTCATTAATTGCTCTGAATTACACCTGCAATGCCAAGCGGGCATCAGTAACAGACAATTCTTTCCTGTATTTACTTTATCTTGTTCATTCTTTTTTTCTTTGCTTACCGAATTCTTTCTTATTCTATTTTTTTCTTTCTGTCTACGCGTAGTTCATACCCGTGAATTCAATTCGTTTATGAGCCATATGTGCTTTTAGGGAAGTTAATCACGACGTAACTGACAAGCATTTCAAGTTACTGATGCCAAGAAGTGGCAGTAATGTCAGTCATACTTTCGTACCCTTCCATACTAGTTTTATTGTGTACGAAACTAACGAGGCTTATTTAATACCAGGTGCTTTGCAATTTTTAACAACACCCACTTGGCGGTGACCCTGAGGGGCTACGTAAGGAATGCAATGTCGCCAAGTGTTAGTAACATAAAAAAAGCTTTTATGCACACTGGTTTTTTAAATATATATGAAAACATCACACATTGCCGGCAACTGATACAACAGGGTTGAACGAGGGCGTCAACAAAAAAAAAATCTAACGGCTTCGACTTGCGTGAGGGCTTGCCATGAGGATTCAAATCTTTACGTATTTTATGCAGACCGATACATCAAAAGTTGCGTGGGAGAATTGTAGGTCTGGTTCTGAATCTCTACTTCAACGAAGATTCGAGAAAGGGAAAAGTTTGGCCGCGTGACGACGCGCATTCATTTACATGAACACGTGATTGGTTACCTTAAAATCTATCCGTAATATACGATAATTTCACTTTCTTGCTGCTTTTCTTCTGTGCACCTACTCCATTGATTGTTCTGGGAAGTATAGTTAGGAGCACATAGGTTGACCGGAAGCTTGGCACAATGTAACAATATAGCCTTTGGCATCCTGTCGATACTTTGTTTTAGGAGCACGTGGGAGGCGCTCGAACTCGAACACATGAACGAAAAAAAAAGCCAACGTGGTCAGCATTTTATGTAGCTCTTCCTTCCGTATCGCTAGGAGCAGCATTCCTCAATACAGACGCGTTGTGGTTGCGTGCCAAGGTTTCGTGAAAGAAAGTGGGTGCCAGAGAAAGTGAACTTCTACAAAAAGAAACGAAGCTGGACCTCACGACGACGGCCGTCGCACGGACCTCCGCGAACGTTCTAGACGGAGAAGCTGTAGATGTGGCCACACTTTCTGCCTTCATGCGTTTTGACTTGCTTTTACTTTTTTTTTACTTTTTATCTCACCCCACCTGGTTGCTCTCGTGCCCGGACAGCATCGGGAAGAAGCGGAGCATGAAAGTGGTGTTAGCACCGCCTGCACACTTAATTTGTGGGTCTTACTTTCTTCTTACTACTTCGGCAAGACATTCTTTTTTTTTTCTTGCATTCGCTTCAGCGTCTAAGCGGTGTCCCGTTGTTTTATCCGGTACGTACTCCGTGGTCCGCTTCAGAGAAGACACACGTCGATAGCGTCGGGAAGAAAGGCGTCTTTGCGCAAGGATTCTTCGAAGAAGTGAAACGAGAAGGAGGGCAGAAATCCTTCCGCGTTCCAGCACGCCCAAGAAGAATCCGCATTGGATTGCGGCGATAAAGGCAATTGCCGACATAGCGCAGATCGAATCGATCTGATGCGTTACGAATCTCGTGTGGCCGTGTGCATGGTGGCAACGTGATAACCCAGAACTCGGATTGGCTTTCGCAGCATTCAAGCTACCATCGTTGCTGGGATACATGCTGAGCATGTAGCATTAAAAGCTCTGAACGTTCCGAATGTAATGCATGGCGATCTAGTACAAGCATGGTTTAAGCTAAACTGCAACAGGGTTAATGGTGGATTCAAACACATCAAATATTCTAAAGCAGTAAAAAATCTGCCCCTGGAAAGGCTAAATGGCACAGCAGCAGCGCTGTTCAGTTTGACTGTAAGCAGTGCTAAAATGTCAGTAATCTGACATGCTTCTATGTTTCAATGGTTTCCGTTGTCGTTTGCCTGGAGGTTTACACCACTGATGTATGCCAACACTGCAAGAAGGCGCGAGCCACCCAGACACACCTCTTCTGGGACTGTGCACCACCGTTGGGCAACCAAGAAATAATGTCAACTGCCATAAGCAGCAAAATCATCAGCCGAGAGCCAGGCAACCAAAGAGACGTGGTCCAGCACGTGCTTAGCATCCTGGAACGCCAGCGGCCGAAAGCGGCGCCCCCACGGGTTTGACGCGAGTAGGTTGCTGCTGCGGGACGTCCGAGCACGCTAGTGTCTCGCTTTAATCCCCCTACCTCTTCCCCCTTTATGCCGGGTCGTCAATAAAGTTGTTTCACTCACTCAGTAATCTGACAAAGAACGCTGGGCTTCCCAATACGCGTTGAAGTAACTTCAACAATAGACCATTCACAAATTAATAATAAAAAATGGCAGCATATCCACGGAGTGAATGATGGAGAGTGGGGCAAAGAATTTGTCCGTCCATTCGTTCTTGCTTCCGTCCGTGCATGCGTCCGTCAGTGTGACCGTTCATGCGTCAATACGCCCGTTCGTGCGTGCGTCTGTTCGTGCGTTCGTCCCTGCGGTCATCCATGCAGCTGCCCCTGCGTCCGTTCATGCGTCCATCCATGCATCTGTCTATGTGTTCGTTCGTCCATCTATTCAACACTCCAAGTACCACCATATCGCATCTTTTCCTCATATATTCCTCATATAGAAGCACCGCCATCCAGCGGACATTCCAAGGACTAAACGAGAGGTGGCACACGCACACTTTCTTACGGCTTGCGCTTCGGGCCCACTTCCCACCTTTAACCACCTCGAGTTCATGGTATATACTAGTTCACTGTATTCATGGCACTGCGGCCGAACGCTCGCTAAGCCTTTCGAAAACCAAGGAGGTTACGCCCAGCGAGTATGACGTAGCAAACTTTTAGGGGCGAGGCTCCTTATGGCATGGCTTGTGCGTCCCTCGTGGTATGTAACCAACAGTGGCACATACCCGAAATAGGTATAACATTTGACCTCCAAGGTGGTGCCGGTGAGAGATTTCTTCTGTGCGTTGTTTAACAATAAAAAATAGTGCTCAATTTACATGCCAATGGCTGCTAATAGGGAATGAGAGACAGGAGCATTCGGCTTTTAGTCAACGCGCACGCTGCGATCCCCATTAGCAGCCATTGGCATGCACATTGAGCACTATTGGACAAGAAAGGGTTGCTACATTATACTCGCTGGGTGTAATCTCCTTAGTTTTAGAAAGGTTTAGCAAGCGTTGAGCCGCAGGGCCATGAATACAATGAACTAGTATATACCATGAATGAATTTGAGGTGGTTAAAGAGGGGAAGCAGATACGAAGCGCAAGCCGTAAGAAATTAAAAGCTGAATCCTCCTGTCTCTCATTTTACATTAGCAGCCACTGGCATGTACATTGAGCACTATCTGACAGGAAAAGGTTGCTACGTTATACTCGCTGGGCGTAACCTCCTTGGTTTTAGAAAGGTTTAGCGAGCATTGGGCCGCAGTGCCATGAATACAGTGAACTAGTATATACCATTAACCATGGTGGTTGAAGGTGGGAAGTAGACCCGAAGCGCAACCCGTAAGAAAGTGTGCGTGTGCCACCTCCCGTTTAGTCCTTGGAATGTCCACTGAATGGCGGTGCTTCTAGATGGGGAATATAGGATAAATAGATGCGAGATGGTGGGACTTGGAGTGTTGAATAGATGGACGAACGGACACACAGACAGATGCATGGATGGAAGCATGAACGGACGCAGGGGCGGATGCATGAACGAACGCAGGGACGGGCACATGAACAGACGCATGGACGGTCACACAGACGGACGCATGGACGGACGAATGCTTCGCCCCACTCTCCATCATTCACTCCGTGGATATGCTGCCATTTTTTTTTTCAGTCAGATAGTGCTCAATGTACATGCCAATGGCTGCTATTGGGAAATGAGAGGCGGAGAATTCGGCTTTTACTTTCTTACGGCTTGCGCTTCGTATTGACTTCCCATTTTTAACCACCTCGTGTTCATTCATGGTATATACAAGTTCATTGTATTCATGGCACTGCGGCTCAACGCTCGCTAAACTTTTCTAAACTAAGGAGGTTACACCCAGCGAGTATAACGTAGCAACCCTTTCTTGCCAGATAGTGCTCAATGTACATGCCAATGGCCGCTAATGGTGATCGCAGCCTGCGCGTTAACTAAAAGCCGAATGCTCCTGTCTCTCATTCCCCATTAGCAGCCATTGACATGTACATTGAGCACTATTTTTTATTGTTCAACAACGCACAAAAGAAGTCTCTCACCGACACCGCCTTGGAGGTCAAAATGTTAAACTTGTTACAGACTACGAGGGACGAATGGGTGCCGCTATAAGGAGCTTCGCCCCTAAAAAGAGCTTGAGAGGCGGGCGTCCGCTCATCGGCACAGAAATCCATTCAGGTTCAGCAGCAATTTTTAGAAGGAAACCTGCGCATCGCTTGTGAATCACCTGTGGTATAGCGGATTCTGTCGCATTTGAAATCCACTAAATATCACTATATATAAAAAAATGAAACAAAATGACAAGAATAGTTCCAACTCACTTACCTACTCCGTATCTCCTACAAGAAAAATATAATGGAAATAATATGCGAACCAACTTAACGTTATCGGGGCGGATGAAGGGAGGCAGTAAAAAAAGAGTTTTTCTTTTAGTTTTACAGAGCAGTCATTTAGACAGAGAAGTTTAAATCAACAGGGAACTTCTACTCGATCAACTGACAGGAAGCAAGATCTCCAAGGACGCCCCATTTATCTTCGCATCACAAGACTCTTCACTGAAGCTTATTTAACTCGGTCAAACAGGTTCGAAGCAAGATCAACATTGTACACCAAAGTAACAGCTTTTCTTTTTCATTTTTTATCCAGTTCAGCTGGGAGGGGGGGGGGGTCTGCTTTTCCTGCACATCGTTTCCCCTCCTAATTTCACTTGGCTCCTGCCCTGTTTTTTTTTCTAATTGGTGTTCCCTGCTATCCGTTTATGGTGTGGGCCGAGGGTTTTTGTTTTCTTACCTCAAAATAAAGAATGTGTTAAACAAGGTTTAACATCCGAAAACAACGATATGATAATGAAAGACATCGTAGTGGAGGGCTCTGGAAATTTAGACCCCCTGGGGTTGTTGAACGTGTACCTAGTTCTAAGCACACATGACGCAAGCATTCTCGCCTGCATTGAAAGTGCAGACACCTCGGCCGGGATCCGATCCGGCGACCTTCGGGTAAGCATTCGAGTGCCAAAACAAGTAGACCACCTTGGTAGTGCACTTCTGAATCACCTAAGCCACCCGTTTTACTCAGCCATTTGTCGCATTCTATTCGCAGTAAAATAAAAAAATGGTCGTGCGTCTAAAGCTCCTCTCAGCGCTTCTTCAACCGGGCACGTAGTTGCTCCGAGTCTTGTGAATACGTCCCCACCCAGTTCTTCCTTATTTTTATTCGTATTTGTCTGCGACTACAAAAATTTCTTAATTAAGACATGAAAGTAGTCATAGTTAAATGTAAAGTTTGTCTAAACTTAATTTTTTTTTGCGCTGTTGAAGCTGTAGTGACTGCTTGTGTGGGTGAACAAGAGTGATTACGAACTGATTGAGTTCAACAAATATGCCTCAAGTTTTCTTTGAAAACTGTCCCGTTGAGGGAAGCCAGGAGCACTAATTTATAAGTTTCAGTACGTTTAGCGCAATGCACACAATATATGGTTGGAGAGAAGAGATCACTGTGATTTTTTTCGGAATGCATTTGCGTAATCTATTAC
Source organism: Rhipicephalus microplus (assembly GCF_043290135.1). Classification (NCBI taxonomy): domain Eukaryota; kingdom Metazoa; phylum Arthropoda; class Arachnida; order Ixodida; family Ixodidae; genus Rhipicephalus; species Rhipicephalus microplus. Next base: position 165,052,769 of record NC_134702.1, on the reverse strand, counting down.
CATCTTTTTTTTTCTTTTTGTGATGGTGACGGGCAACAGTGATTGCATTACTCAATTCGTTACCCATCCTTGTGTGTGTAGTAGAAAACCGGGGATCATATTTGTGCTAACCTATCGGATAATTCTTACGGAAGAGAGCACGTTCAATGAGCTTCACGTTAATAAACCTCCGCTCAAGTGATGGTTCCAAGGTTCAGCGGGGACACAATAGACATTACGCTTACCCAGATGTACAAACTTTTTTGCACTATGCACGAAAATCTTGACAAATATGACGCACTCGTTGACACTTAGGAATGATGTCAATATCATGCCAATGAATCAAAGCACGGAGCAAGCCATTTGTATCACAACTACACTGTTTCTATGGCAATGTGGTGTATAACATGTAACCGCCCAGCTACCATCGATACCACACACTCTGCGCCTGGCTCCGTGGTCTGTTTAAGAGGAAAGCAGGAAAAAGAAAACACTCCAGCAACAGTGCTGCTTCGGAAACAACAGGAACGAGGCGAAGCGGAACAGTAAGAAAAAAAAAAACTAAGTCGAAACGGGAGCCACGAAGGTCGTCCGGTTAAACGGCGACAGCGTGGCGTTTCCTTTGTTCTGGGCGAGGCACGATTAGGTGGGAGGAAGCAGACTGGGCTGGACGGTCCCTGCTAACAAGGCAGCACCACGTGTCACGACGCTGCGCCAAAACTACACACACACACATACACATGCTCCCCTCGTGCTTTCAGCCGTACAACGCAGTGTACACGCCTTGCAGACACGTACAAAGGAGCAGCCCCCGTACAAAGCGCAGAGCGTTGCCAAGTCACCGATCCTTCCCGAAACTCTTCGCCAACTCCAGAAATCTGCAGGTTCGTTGTGCCGCTTGAGGGCTTTCGTAAAAACTAAGAACAGTGGTCTGAGAGAGAAAGGCGGCTACGATGAAACGGTGTGGCCCCAATCGGCTCTCTCGCGGCACCCGGGCTCCCTACCTACGGGTACGCTACGAACTCTTGCGTGGTACGTGCCATTAGTTCCACGCTGAGAGAAAATGTGGAAAAACAACAGCCTGCAGCCAACAAATCCTCGTTGCGTCTTAATTATTCGGCCATTTAAGTCACTCTTGATGACAGGGAAGCGTTGCAGCGCTCAAACCCACATAGACTGGGACCCCTCCTTCTTTAAGTAGCCTAAAGGCGTAATAGGGCGACGAAGAAGAAGACATCTCTCCCATAATTAGCGGCGTGGTGTTCCTGCTTGTGTGGAACAAGCCATGTGTGCCGTTCCGAGGGACGCTAAGCTGCCATTATAATGAGTTCGAAAAAGCGTGTCGCCAAGCGATGATCCCGATTTCGCGGGTTAACCGCAGCGGCCGCCTTTTCAACGGCCTGGGGCTATACAGAGATCGCCGCGTAGAGTTGATAGGAGTACGTACACATGCCTGCATTCGTGTAAGGCACAAGCGAGGTCATCGACATTTATTTGGGACTGTGAGCTCAACCATTGACTCCACATTGTCAGTGGACTTTGTCATTGTATTATACTCTTTGCAGCCTCGACAATTACCAGTAGCTGGAAGCATGGTACATGTTTGTATAATGAAACCAGTAACTGCAAATTATTTGCTTGCTAGCGGTGTTACTGCAAGCACAGATGGTCGCTTGAGAGAAACATAGCAGGTAACGCTAGGCGCCTCGGATATTGTGCATGCCTGTACATTAGTCTACTCTGGAAATTCCTTGATACTTCTGCCACGTTTGTTCATATTCGAATTACATAATCTCGTAAGTAAAAGGTTGTTGTGATGGCAAAATCGCTGGGTTAGTTGCTTTCAAAACAGGCATCCATAACTGTGAAAAGGTGACTGTGAAAAAAAAAAACGAAATGATCGTCTACTGAAAAAAAAATAGACAAACTATACCATCAAAACAAATAATCTATTTCACAGTTTTTTTTTTGTCTGCATGTGCCAGACATATAATCCTCTCAAGGAGAAAAGAAATTAACGGATGCACAGGCAGGTCTCAAGGCTTCGTAGTTGGACTAGTTGGCTCATTAATATTGTGGCGTTGCGCCGTTCAGCCAGAAGGAATCTCTTGCAAGCTCCTTTTTGTAAAGAAGTGCGAAATGATTATAGTTATCTACCAAAGACATCAGCAGTCTCTTCAAGAACAGTTGCATATGTGGCAATTCAAGAAACCAAACTCACTCAGAGGACCCTCTCATTTTCTTAAATTGTACTTTGTTACACAGCCGCTATCTAACTCATACAAACTAACGAATGCTACACAAAAATATTTCATTGAAAGCTATACAAATGTAGCCTGAAGCCCGTACATTTTCACACCAAAGCTGAATTGACAGGTGTGGCAGGGGCTAGTCAAGAGTGGTTATATTTCTATTGAATTATACACAGCGATTTCGCTTTAGTCGTAAAGCGGGACCTATGTAGAGTTGGCTTGAAAAGTTTGCAGACCACCAGATATCAATAAATGAATAAATAAATAAATAAATAAATAAATAAATCTATCATGTCCCAGCTATTTGTCAAACTGCTCAGTACATGTTGTGACCACTCTTTAAAGCAGGTCGGAAATCCGAATACATGTCAGCTATGCGAAACAGCCAGAATGTTCAGAGTTTTTTTATGTCTCGTGTTCTCTGAAACCAAAGCGCCATACTGCTGATTATTAGAGCGTGAGATGAAAACGATGACAAAGGGACAAGAAGAAGATAGCGCTTTTCTTTGTCTTGTCGCTTTTTCGTTGTTCTGATCTCGTGCTAAAAAAATCATGATGTCATACCAGCTAGCACCCTTCTAAGCTAAACTGCTCATTTGAACATCGCCTTTAGTGTGAAATCTGAGGTCCCACAATAAGCTTGCCTAGTTTTCTCGCCGACACTCGTACACAACGAAACACGTCCTCTGGCTTTCTTTGTCGAGCTTGCTTTTTAGCTCTCGGTATATTTGCTACATTGATCCATGGATATAGGCCGGTTGGAAACCACATGCTTGCCCGTTGGACCCCACCCAATTTTAAAATATTCCCTTCGCGCTCCTCCCAAACCACGCCTGCTGCGTCTTTCGCGGAAAGTGTCGCCGTGAAGCACGAAACGAATGGCTCTCCGTTATAGCCACTTACAATTTCTGCTCACGCACCTTGGCTTAGAAAACATAGCGGACGAAGGTTTTGCCGCTTTAAACTCAAGGCCGACAAGCTGCGATCCGCGTGAGAAGACAAAGAAGCGTCTATGTGAAAGCAATTCGCCGCAAACGTGAATGTACTTCGCGGTACTCTACCAGGCGAGTTCTAAATTTTTTCGCTCGTGCCACTAACAAAGAAAGAAAGCCTCTCGTCGCACAGCACACCACATCTTCCCGTGTGGTAAATCAACTAGCCGGGTGTTGTTAAAACGACTTGGGCAGTAAAAACGTGCACTAAGTTTTGAAATTCTGAAATTGGAGCCAGTGTTGTTTCAGAGGCGCTGCTATGTAATTGTTCTCGGGAGGCTTCACGAGTGGGTTTCGTCGCTTGTTTCGTAACGTGGGGAACCTTAACGAGGAAGATGCTATGCAAGCGGAGAGCGGCAAACGTGACGGGACTCGTGGTCAGGTTCCGTTTTCCTCGAAGACAAGAGCATTAAAGGCCATGACGAACGGCGAGGTGTGGCGTCGTCTTCCGCAGAATGCAATATGCGCCATGCACGTACAAAGAGCGGACGGCTGCGACATTTCTGTACCTCTACCCCGCACTCTGTCAATTTGCACTTGTGATGCTATCAGCATGTGCACATTACCGTGAAACTCTTCTTTGTCGAGCTTGTCTTTGCTATGTGAAGCACGCCAGCACCCAATCCATTGTTCGAGCCGTGTTACCTGTCTGCCCGCAATATGGGGAAGCCACAATTTGTTCCTATGTATGTAGTCTTCGTGTACTGAAATATTCAGTAGAGAAACAGTAGTCAGGCCTGTTCTTTGCCACGCTATGCAGTAAATCACCTATTTTTATCTCTAACTCTTTCTAACTAACTGTTTTGTTGTGGAGAGCTTGAGGTTCATATTGCCTCGGCTACTCCATATTCATAGGTTCTGCAGCGAAAAAAAAGAATAATACTGAACAATACTCAAAAATGAACAATCCGAAAAAAACATATTAGCACACTCAAACCAGTTGAAATATCATGCCAGTGCAGAGTTTGGTAGCAGCACTTCAAACTTTCATAAACTGTTCACACGCACAGCTTCCTTTTGTACTGTCAGTGTACGTGCTAACACATTCACAATTATCAAACCCTGGCTGTCTATCATAGGCGCTTATCCAGTCCGGCCTCCACTAAAAAGTTTGTCAGGAAGGTGTTCACCTTTTCTGAAGATTTATCTAAGGCCATGGTATGAGTAATTTATTTGTTGTGAGGGGCCGTCTGTCCAAACTTGCTAATTGGTTCCTTAATATTGCTCTTTTATTCGCGCATTTAACGCACTCCAAAATAATATGAGGAACATTTTCTTCTGCATAACCACAATGGCATTCCGGGAATCGTATCGACGTATTTTGTGCAGGAAGCGGTTTGTGTATGCTATTTTAAATCGAAGTCTGTGGATTAATGTCTCTGAGGTTCAAGGGAGATCGGTCGCTATGAAAAATTTTCTGTGTGGATCAACTTCATATAGTACTGATTCTTTTGATTTAGGGCTATCAAACCATTTCTTTATCGAACAATGGTTAGCTCCTTGCGTAAAAAAATGTCTAATATCTGCCCCAGACACAGGAATCGCGCAATCCTGTCCTTCGTTCAATGCTTTTTGGCGAAGCTGCCAGCCTTTTCATTTCCCTTTATTCCAATGTGACTAGGTATTCATAAGAATACGCTCTTGTGACCCTGCGCAGAGACATATTTCACAGTTTCTGCGATACATTGTGCTATTTAATCATTTTTGTAAAGTTATCTCGCCTTCATTTCATAGCTCAAGGGTAGGTTTGCTATCCGTGAATAGTACCCACTTTTGTGGCTCAGAATTCTCGCAGATAAGCATAACTTCTTCAAAGACAGCCACCAATTCTGCGGTCGTCGATGAAGATTTGTGCGATAATTTGTACATTCTCTTTTTCGGATATTCAGGTATAAAGACCGCACAGGCTCACGCTTCTTCAGTGCATTATCTATCTGTATATATTTGGGTTTTTTCATCATGCATTATATGGATATGATGAAGTACCATCTGTGCCGCTACTAGAGGCGGCATGTCGGCTGTTTCCGTATGTCATCCATTTCACAGGTAACTTTGAGAAGCGGCTGCGTCCTAGGTGGTTTTGAAGGTTTCCATTGCCTTAATCTTGCTACTACTGCTTGGAATGATGATACCGCGCTACAACGAGCTGTATACATTACGGCCTATGCTATCAGGAAATTTCCTTTTGGTGTATCTTAGCTGCGTGCCTTCGTTGTCAGATATACGCATCTGTTCTATGAAATATACAGGCATCACTGTGTGTAGAATACATTTAATTTACGCTTCGTTTGAGGCCGATCAATGTCACGCATGCCCTGACACATTCTTGTCTTTTACACTAAATAAAACATGACGGACTAAGCAAGGTTTCACACTTTTTCTTACTATCCACAAGGACAGGAATATAACAAATACCGCACTTACTGAACTAGAATTTCTTATCTGGCAGTGAAATAACTACTTTAACTATTGATGGGTGAAATATTCATTTCTATTTTATGTGAAAATAGTAACCGGTTTCGATAGTAGTTTAAAAGAGATGTAGCTTCGTGGCTAGAGACATTAACAAATTTTCAACAACATAGATGATTAGGTTGACCGTTAGTTCATACAGAGGGAACAATGAATTATCCTCATAAACTGGCATGCAGTCTCTTCGTTCCACCCTCCACTCGTGCTCTTCATCATCTGCCTCACTCCCAGAACACGAGCGCCATTTTTTGCGGCGCGGAATGCGGTAACTTTGGTGGGTGACGCAAGAGAGAGAGAAAGAAAAGGTTGAAAAGTAAGTGATAGAAAGGATGAGTATCAAAAACATTCTTGTCATGGAGGGATTCTATTACCCGTGTACTTGTGGTTTTAAGGGGGGTTTTGTAACCATTTCAACATCCAAACATGTCAGAAAGTTAAACATGTCAAACATGTCAAATCGTTAAATGTAATGCATTGCCTTGTATAGCATAATATTGCAAAAAAGCGGGACACGAGAGTGAGCGTGGCAAAGATGGGGGAGAGCAGTGCAACGCATCAAAAAGAAGGTAGGAAATACAGAAACATAAATCGAGATCAATATAGGAGGTATGAAATCAAGATAGGAAAAGAGAAAAAGAAAGCGCGAAAGCGAGATAGAGATCGACAGACAGACACTAAAGAGAAAGGCGAAAATAGGAAGAAATACACAAAGAGCGGAAGAAAATAGTAGAAGTAAACTGACACACATAAAGACCCCACTCACAGTTGGAATTTCTTTGAGGTATTCGATCAGACGTTTGTTGAGAACATACGCGGGGAGGGGGACCTTTGTTCATTCGCTGATGCTTTGTGGCGCAATCTGGAGTCTGTAACAGTCACTTGAACGATCTCGCTTTATTGAAGAAGCTGCAAATTTAAACATATATGTCCCACCAGTGGTCATGAACGACTAGCATGGAAGCAGGCTTTTTTGCCTTTCATTATCAGGTACCTTTGCGTGACTCTTGCAACTGCGATGATGCTATAGAATGCATATTTTCTTTTTTTTCTAATGTGATATATAGGCAGAAGTTGGCGCTAAGTATGGCATCGGCTTCTCTTTAGCCCTTAAGTGCAAGTTTAACACGTATAATAAACTAATACATACAAAGCAGCGCATGGAAAATAGAACACTTGAGCACCCATATGCAAAAACACACTTATAGGCACATATCAATACACAATGATAAGGAAATGTTCAAAAGTCAACGAATGAAGTATCTGATAATGTCCCTCGGTAATATTTGGTACAACCAGCGCAAAACAGCAGAGCACACGTCTGGTCCTTATAAAGATATATTCGCTCGAGTGTACATAACAATCGACACGTCATTCCCTTCAGCACACACGTATGATGATTGTCATATGATACTGTGCATAATAAGATGACATGTGTTATACAAATGAAAGTTCGTTATTTCTTAGTACTTGTGAGCAATGCCACTGTCTTGTAAGAAACGTGTTAACGCTTTTAAGGCGTGCGTCTGTAAAACTCTAATTGGCCACGGGCCCATAAAGTTTCTTGATGCTAAAGGGTCTGCGGTCCAATGCCAACAGTTCCGATTTAGGAAAGTGTCATGGCGTGTCATGATGTGGACAGTCTATGAGAAGGTGAAATACGTCTTCACCTATGAATTCTCATTAACATTCGGGAGTTTCAACTCTGCCAATTTTGTGCAAAAAATGTTTTGTGTATGCGGTGTCTAGCGTGAACAGGTGACTGAGAGTTTCCATCATACTATCTAATACTAGAATATTTTTTTCAATTCAATGAATAACTTGATGTGATATAAATCACAGCTCTTTATACTTTGGTCAGACCGAGCAGTTTCGCTCACTCTGAAAGTTGTAAGCTTTATAATATAGCGCAATCCATTTTTCTAAATTGGTAAAGAAACAGTAACATCTTTACGATGTGCTTGACGTGCCGCTTCATGGGCAGTTGTGTTCTCAGGAATGTTGCAATGGCCAAATATTCACTAGAATTTGATCTAATGTTGCGCGTTGTCTGCTTTGGTGAGCTGTTTCAGCGTTTCGTATGTCATACTATCACTAATTACTGTCGTGTTTGTAACGGAGAACGATCCGAATGCGGCCTGTGAATCACTGAAAAGTACCCATTTTCTAGCGTGTGCTGCCGAGTTTATAAACTTCATAGCATACAGAATAGCGAAAAGCTCAGCTGAAGTAGATGACGTCGTGCGACATGATTTAAATGATTCCTTAATATTGAGCTGTGGTATAATGAATGCTGATGTTGAAGACGTTGTAATACTCGAGCCATCTGTGTAAACGTGTATGTACTCAGGATACCTCATGTGCATCAGATAAAGCCCTAGTTATTGAGTAGCTTGGATGAACATGTCTCTCTTTCTGGTAATGCCATCTGCTGAGAATTCAACGCTTGGTATTTCAAGGAGCCAGGGAGGATAGTTCTCTTCAAACCTCCTAATTTCATTTCTTGGTAATATGTGTAGAATATTCTGTATCTCTTCGTGAGCATTGCTTTTATTCCTTCGTAAAATCTCCAGAGCCAATCGGTGGTCTTTGTGCTGCGTATGTATGCAAAAAAATGGCGACATTTTCCGATTCTTTTCATGAATGTAAAGGCTGGTTGTCGAATCTCTGCTATGACAAGGCTGCTGGAAGTCGCTTGTGAAACACATAGAAAGACGCACAGTCCACTAGCTAATAGTGTTTGAAGTCGCCCCGCTGAAGTGCTGGAAAGGTGATTTAAGACTGCTGCTGAATATCCAACTTTTTTTCGTATTAAACTATTGTGAAGTGCAAGCATGGATGATACAGATCCGCCCCATGATGTCCCAGCAATTTTGCGGAGTATAATCACTAGCGTATTCACCTCGTCTTCGAGTTTCTTTATGATTGGTGCCCTTGATAGCTTCCTCTCAAGTATTACTCCCAGAAACCGATGCTGTGTCACAGTCATTACTGGTTCTCCTTCTAAATTCAAAATGAAGTTTTCAACTTCTTACGGTTTAAAGGCAAGACATCACTCTTTGCGTGCGAATGAATCAATCCTCCTTCTTTAAAAAGTGGTTAATGATATTCATGCTGTCTTTCAATCCAATCTGATTTATCCAAATGTTCGTGCCAGATGCCTAAATGCACACATCTGCATATAATGAGTATTTTAACATAGAAGGCAATATTTTTGCTAAGCCAGGCAAAACACAGTTGAAAATAACAAGGCTAAGTACGCTTCCTTGTGGTGCTCCCTGTCTGCCGTCGTGTTCCGCACTCTTTTCCTCGCTCGTCTGAATGAATATTTTGTGACCTGAAGAACAATTTAGATATCCACCACAAAGACCTGCGGGACAGTCCGAGTTCCAACATACTCATCAGAACAGGAGTGTGACTGACTGTGTCAAATGCCGTTTTGATGTCTAAAAACACTGCGACCGTCAAATTACCACAGGCGGATTAATCCTCCACATACGTTACTATGTCTAGTATTCCGCCCATTGTGCATCTCTTTTTCCTAAAACCTGTTAAGTAGCTGGAGAATACACTGATTCCGTTGCACCACCACTGATGACGCGCATCAATCATTTTTATTACCTTACATAAACAACTTGACATACTAATTTGGTGGAACGAATCAAGGCTCAAAGGCGTTTTAGCCGGTTTTAAGATCGAAATGATCTGAGCATACTTTCAAGACTCGGATACAATTTCTTGCGTTCATAGAATTTTATAAATATCTGAGAGAATAGTTGTACCTGTTGGCCCAAGGTTCTTTAGCATTATGTACGTAATGCCGTCCGGTCCAAATGCCAATTTTTTACGAAATGATGGTTTAGCACATTGCACCTCACTCAACGTAAATACATAGTCCAGTTGAGTATGCTGAGCCCAATAGCAGCCATTAATTATCTGGTTGGCAAACGTGACAGAGTTTTCAAATAATGCACATCCTGTCGCTGGGCCTAGTGATAAGTTGACAATATTCATCTGCTACACAACTTCCCGTGTGTCCAGGGCTACAGCAAGAGCACGAAACGGGAAGCTCTTTAATACAGGGCCACTAAGTACTCTAATTACAAGCCAAATTTCTGGAACAGGTGTGTGGAAAAAGAGCAGCCCGCAAAAATTGCGCCAGCGTCGGTTACTTGAATTTCTTAGTCGTCTGCGCGTTACACTGTGTAAGCTTTTTAACTTCCACTGCGTCGATATGCTCATTCTGAACGTCTTCTGATGGCTCTTAAATGTTCCTACTATCCGTCGACTGCAGCATGCTCTCTTTGAATCGCGACTTTTTTTTTGTACAATTACTCGCATTATCCTGCAAAAATTTAGTAACGCTTTCAACTGTCGTAAGTTTTCTATGTTGGTTTGTCAGGTGGTGCCGAAATGCTTTCCAGTTCGTCAGTTTGCTGTAGCGCCTGATATCGTCCTTCCTCAAATAGGGGTGATTTGTAAGAATAAGAAAATGGTCACTTCCACGTGTTTGTTCATCCGTTGTTCATCGCACACCATTCACTAGACCATGGGAGCACATGGTAACATTTATGCAACACGGGTATTTATGCCTACAGCGAATAGTTGGGAAACCGTCATTTAAAACAGTCATATTGCATTTCTCTGCGGCGCACTCAACAACGGTCTCACATGCATCATATCGATCACTGTACCCAGAATATGTAGTGCGCATTAAAGTTTCCACATACTGATGCATATGAATTAGAACTATTAAAGATATTTGCTAGCTAATCCACTGCAATACGGCTTGAAGGATGTATAAGTAAAGATCAATCGCTGTTATGCACAACTCACCGAAGGATACTTTACAAGCAACGAATTCCGGGAAGTCCGAATCATTTGAGTGAACTTAGTGAGAAGGTAGGATTTTTCTAACGCACAGAAGCCCTCTGCTAGAACCACTTCGACGAGATGACTTATATATCATATAGTTAGAAAGGCGAAAATCGTCATTCGTTCCTGCTTCTTGGATACAAAATATTGGAAAGTTATAATGCAAAAGGAGCTTACGAAAGTCAGCACACTTCTTTCGAAGACTGTTGGCATTCCAATGAAATATGAAAACATTTTATAGCCCTTATTCATACATTACTTGTCGCTGGTTAGACCCAGGTTGTTGACACAATAGTGCTTCCAGAGGTGCTTCCAATAGTACTTCCAATAGTGCATCCAATAGTACTTCTGGCAGGTTGTTTGCTTCTGGTAGAGCAGACAGGATTGCTTTAAGTGTAACGAAAAGCATTGGTATAATCAATTGCATGACTGCTGCAGAGGCACGGTCACCATTGAATGGTCCAGTTTCTGAGTTCTGCTGAGAATGACGTGATGTTTCGATGTTGTAGCCTGGGCAAACACTGGCGCTGCCAACTCTGCTACTTTCCGGCTAAGGTCGCGGGAACGTTCGCAGCTTTAACGCGTAGGTCGGATACTTGAATGCACTTCTCTTGTGTGGTCTCTCGGGTGTGCTCTTCGTGGTTCTCTCTTGTCTTGGTGTGTTTCTCGGCTGTTGTTGGTGTGGTTGTGCGCTGAGGTAGATCACGTACAGGATGAACAATCTCGAGGTTTGCAGAGGGTTCATTGGGGCATGGTTTCCTTCCACGGATGAGCTCACGCTGACGCATTTTCGCAGCAGCTTTACTTTGCAGGCAGCCTAAATATGAGACAACGTGATTAACTGCACTGTTCGCAGACTTAGGCTGAAGACTGACTTGCACCCTTAATGGTGGTGTTCCTCTAAGCAGATCTCACACCGGCGAGTGCTACGGCAACTTTTCGCCATGTCTCCAAATCACTGGTGGTTATAGAACCAAAGGGCTGGACCAAGATATTTTTCTACTTGTGACTGGTGAATCCTAGGTTGATGCTTCCTGGAATCGGGTGGTCATCTCGAAAAGTCAGAATCACTGTGTGAAGTGGACATGACATTAGTGCTCCATCTTCCTGGCAGAAATATTTCATTTGCCGTCGCACCGATATAACCCCTGCATCTCTCAAGTACTCTAGGAATTGTTCGTCTGAATACTGCAGAGGTATATGCTTCACTTGCCCAATGTTCCGAGTGTATGTCTCTGGGATGAAAGGTTTAACTCCAGGCCGCCTACATTCGAAAGCATCACAAGGCGCTTTGCCGAAGCTAAGAAAGCAACGCTGACACTGAAGCTTCAATCTCTGGTAGTTCTGAACGACTGTACTTTTTTTGGCAGCTGAAACTACTTCGGCTGACACTCGATTGAGGTGTATTTTCCTGAGACTATCACCTTCAGTTGGTGGGCGAAGGATGACTGCGATGCCCTCTGCTCGCTTCTTTTTGTATGCAACCGATGTAAATAATTCATCTTCGCCCATCTGTTTTTCACCACTTAAGTTATTAGTTGACGTTTTATCGTCGAAAAGATTCTCTTACGAGCAGAGCTCCTTGCTCTCAGCTTCATGATATTCCATTGCTGTTGAGCTCGCTGGGCCGTTTTCCGGTTGTTAATGACTAATTGTGCCGGCTTTAGGAGGTTTTGTCGCACCTGTTGTCGCACCTGTAAGCTCCCAGGCTTTTCATTGTGTCTTTTGTCTCATGAGGGTTGACACACTTGTAAGCGCCTTAGGCTTGTGGCGATGGCTACCATCCACTGTAGTGGTCACGTACAAGCCAAGTCTTTGATAAAGGAACCTCGTACCCGTAAGGCGCTGATCCCTTGAAGTCTTCATCCGACGTCTTGTTGGCACGCCGAGGAAGAAATTGATGTCAGCGTAATAGTCCAAGAATAGAGCAAAAGTCGAACACTGCACAGAAACAGCGACCAAACAGAGCCACTTCTTCTTCTTCCTACTTTTTCGTTGAATATTGATTTGTCATCGCACACGACACTATTTGCACTGCGCTGAACCATTTAGATCGTAGATAACTTTTTATTACAAAAACTCCACGTTTTATGTCGCCCAGTGCAGCACCACTCGTGGTCAATGCTAGTTTATAATAATCAACTTAGCTAAGCGATCTACTATAGACACGTAGCGCACTTACGGTGCTCTCGTTTAAACCTGATAGCACCTCACCTCAGCTTGCATTTTTAAAGGCGATTTAAAGACACCCTTAAAGACATTTTAAGACTTTATTCGGGACCCTCGACGGAAGAAGTTTGGTCTGTCTGTCTGTGTATCTGTCTGCCTGTCTGTCTGTCTGCATATTTGTCTGTTTGGAGGCCCTTAACTATACCTCAAAAGGCATCTAACGGCCGACCCTATCCACAGCACCCACCAATATTGCTCAAGGTTCAGCTTTCTTACTTGTGTGATTGTCAATTAAAAAACAATTATTTCGCATATCTGAGGCACCATAGCAACACTTCAATGTCTTGTACGTGTCCCTTTATACTAGAGCAGGCACACACAAGTTATTCTGAGGACCATAGTGTTTATTACGCTGCGCTGACAGTGCAACACGATGCTCAAAAACGTGTTTCCAACGCTTTGCTAAGACGACACGGTGGTGGCACCTGCCCGTCGCTTTGCGTTTTACACCTTATCACCTCCGAGACAGGCACCCATCTTCCTCCGCGGGTGCTCACGCCTTCCTTGGTCTTCGAAGATAAGTGCCAGATGGCGCTCGTGTCTAACGTGCCTCGATGCACTCGTTCACCTCCGCTACACGTTCGAGGCGCTCTCACACAGTTCTTCCAGAATACCATTCACCGATTTTCTTGCGCAGAACAACACAGTGCCTCCAGAATACCATTCACCGATTTTCTTGCGCAGAACTTCAAAAAAAGTTTTATTCACTCTCTCCAAAGGCCAGATTATCGTATTTTGACGACACAGGCAGTGTAACTTGCAGATTCGGGGCCAATTTTTTTACACCTCTTGCTTTCATGCACTACAGATGTTTTTGTCAAATCATACGATCCAGAACAATATTGTCAATACAATTCTGACAATTCATATGCACCTCTTTTTGTAAATATATCTTGCTAATTAAGTGTGGATTGAGTAATTCGTGATATGTAACAACCTGAGAACGACCGCTTCAGCTTTAACCTCGACGTGGAGGCCGAATTTCACTTGAGTTTTTCTCAGCCGGTATGCTATCCTAAATGTAATGAATTACTCTACTCTATTTAGAAACATTCGCTCACTGTTCTCAAACTAACTCTAGAGCGCAGAGCGAACTGCAGAAAAACAACTAATGAAAACGCCGGAGTAAAGCAAGGATCAAGTGAAAAAGAACTAAAAAAAGTGCGAAGTGTCTCTTTTTCTGTATCTGTCCTTATCTTGTTCTACCATCGGGCATCATAAAATACCAACACACCAACATTCCCATCGCCAGCGACAGTGACAAGTGCCAATTAATGGCATGAAGTGCTTCGCTTGCGAAGTAAATCCTAATCAATCAACTTACCAAACGCTTGACCCATCAGTGCTTCTCACCGGTGTTAACTTGAATAATGCGTTGCGGTGGCTGCTCGGTAATTGCTGCTAAATCTTACCGACTGAGCCACCGAAGTTCAGGTGGCTCAGTTCAGGTGGCTCAGTCACCTCAGTAGGTGGTAGCTGAGAGCATACCTTTCACAACAGGCGTTTCACAACGCAAACCACCCAAAAGCGATCTTGATTGAAAGCACATTCATTGATTGATATGCAGAGTTGAACATCCAAGAATAAGAGACGCTGTAGTGAAGGGCTCCGGAAATTTCTATTAGCTGGGGTTCTTTAACGTGCACCCGAATCGTGATTGAAAAGAGATAGACGCATTAACAAGTTATCACGCCATAGACCCTTTTCATAATTGTGAAGCTAGCTTTCCTGCTATTTAGTTTGCTCTGCCAATGGAGGCGAGTTACTTTTTGGAAACAAAGTGTTCAAGCACAGTTCACTTGCACTAAGGCTTGGAAAGTGCAGCTTTAGCTATCTCGACATTACTGTGCATAATAGACGAACCCCAGCGTGTTGAACTAGGACCTGGTCTCCATTTGAAGTAGTACAGGTACCGAAATTAGAAGGGCAAACATGCAGTGCCGAGAAGCGCATTTCCAAATTATGAAAGGGGTATATTGAAGCATGATACAATATGAGGATTTCCAGTTAAGGTTAAGAGAACAGAATCATGGAGCATGTCTTGCAAATGAATATTAGGGAACCACGCAATATTTCTAGAGTAGGGAAGTTTATTAAGAATAAAATGTTAGTGGCGAGAAAGGCAATATGTTGATTGAACCACACGTAGCCTAAGCAAAACAAACAGGATCAGTGAAGAATTCTCGGCACCCAATCAGGAACACATACCAGTATAAATATTCCGCTGGTACAAAAGGAATTTGGGATGTCTTACACATGAGCCATAGTACTTACGCAAAAATATTTGTACAATGTTAGCGCTATGCCATTATCTATAAAGACAATAACACACACACACACACACACACACACACACATATATATATATATATATATATATATATATATATATATATATATATATATATATATATGTATATATATATATATATATATATATATATATATATATATATATATATATATATATATATATATATATATATATATATATATATATATATGGCCACAAAGTTCATAAATGTGTGCTATACAAACAAAAAAAAGTGGAAAGGAAAATGTTTTCGAGCCTATGTGCTCGCATGAAATGGAAAGATGTGCATAATATTTTTGTAGAAAGCCAGAAGGTCAACTGTCTATTTTTCTGGAAATGCGTGAATTAAAAATGCCTTAGGTATTCGCCAGAGAGCTTCGCCTGAACACTGTGCAGCTATTGGCACTCGGTACGGGTTCGGTGTTTCAAGCCAGCGTAGTCAGTGCCCTCCATCTCTTCCTTAGTTTTCTGGCGCTTAATTCAATGCCCTTCCGGAACTCGTCTCGAGAAGAAATCGCGAAATACATGCCTTTCCTGCGTGCGTGTCGCGAAACTTCCTGTTGGCTGCTACGGCGATAGTAGGGATTTGGCTTGCCCATTCTCTTTTTCATGCGGCTGTGATGTCCAGCTTGCGCCAACCTCATTGCATTCAAAATAATGACGTGGTTTCATCTGCATTTGCTTGAGATATCTTGAAGGGGAAAGCCAACTGCTTTTTTTGCGATTTTATAAATTGTGCTCTTTCTCAATAGTCTGCCTCAACCTAATATTCCCTTGTTATAAATCTTCAGTCAAATTAATCATTAAGTAAACATGATACCTTAACCTTCACTAAGTGTGCGCTCAAACTTATTGAGCACAATTTAAAATAAGTTCTAATACATATTAGAAAACAACGCGTGCTGCATTAAGCAGTTTCATACTATATTACACGTATGTTATTTGACTTGCGAGCAAACTTACAAATTAAGTAACATTGCAACTCTAGAAAACAGTAGTTCATAATTCTTTTTTTTTCATATCATCTATAAAATATCGCATTTGTATCTTTCAGAAATAAGCGTGTTCTAAACAACCTAGTATTTTGTCGTAAATTATCCCACTTCTAAATATCTCATAAGCTTTTTCATCGACATAGATTTTCACACTGTTGAGACCATGACTAGACAGTCATTAACGTCAAGCCCTCTTACCCTGTCATAAGACAGACAGACCGACAGACAGACAGACAGACAGACAGACAGACAGACAGACAGACAGACAGACAGACAGACAGACAGACAGACAGACAGACAGATAGACAGATAGATAGATAGATAGATAGATAGATAGATAGATAGATAGATAGATAGATAGATAGATAGATAGATAGATAGATAGATAGATAGATAGATAGATAGATAGATAGATAGATAGATAGATAGATAGATAGATAGATGACAAAACGCTATAGGAATCTGCATTACAAAAGAAGATGCTTCGCATTTATTAATTACAAACCTACCAAGTGCAACGCCGACCACTGCTGTGCAACAGCATCGCATGCGTTGTTCACAAGTTCCTCACCTAACGTTCAACTATGCACGATGGCTTAGCGACTCACCAGCACAAGAACGTGTTCACTTTGGGCTGTAGTGACGGTCATTGTTCAGTCGAAGCGATACGTGAATGTCATACCACGCGCGCAGCTTTAGATTCATGTGAATAAACACGTCATGGTGATAAATAGTCCGGAGCACCAAACTGCAAGCTAACGAATAGTAATAATGTGATTCGATAGAGTAAAACGTCGAACCTGACTTAATGTACTGATCTACTTATCTATGAGGCGACGAACAGTCGTAAGACTATAGCCATACTTCATTCAAAGAACACTACGACCTCGAAGGGTGGCTGAATTATACTTCTCTTCTCTGTGCTGAAGAACAATGTCGTTTCTCTGCGCTAAAAGATATGATATAAAAATCTACAAAAAGTACATAAAAAGTTTACAAAAGTGAATGTGGTTATATAGGCCGAAAGTGAGGCGTGCTAATACAGTTTTAAGTAAGCAAAGATCACCGTATCTAGAGACGGTTATAACGCTGCGTATATGCCGCAACGTAGCTGCTATGAAGCACGGGTTATTGCTGTGTCTGCGCTGCTCTCTTTAAGTACTGAGTCTCGATGCCCTGGATGGACGCGTAAGTGGCATTTATAAAGATTTTTCTTCATTCCAGGCAGGTTTACCATTCATGTGCGTGTATGAACGCTTCTGGGGACGAATGAAAATTGCTTCAGGTTTGCTCAAAAGGTGTAGCGTAGCATTGATTACGGTCACGTTGCGATCAGTTGAGACTATAGATAAAGCTTCAGACACAAAAGTCATACAGCTGACGTAAATTCTATAAGTAGTCAGACTTACCGTGCATTTGCGGCGGGAAATATAATGAATAAACTTTATTTAAAGCCCAGCATTTCTCACCGCGCGAGGTAGATAATGGAATTTACTCTTTTAAGAAACTTCTCGAAAGCATGAAATGAGCTATGCGCAAATTGTGTTAATGAGATCATATACAGCTCTAAATAGGTCTGTCACCTTCACTACCCTTCTAACTTTCTGGTCGATAGGCAAAGTGTCTTCTTCGACGCACACCTTTTAATCTTTTTTCGTGTGCGTTTTAAAGCAAATGTTTTGCAGCACACTACCACTGACATTCTGCTTGCGATAAGAAAGGTATATAAGTATGCCAGGGAAGAGTCCATCAAATCACAAAAGGAAATATGCTACCAAGCTCTCAAAGGATAAATGGAAAAGTAGGCCGTTCAATATAGTTGAAGGTGAGACGGTGGACCGCTCGCAGAAGTTGAGGCTCGGCTAGAGAGTCCCAACATCTTCGTCCAAACAACGCACGTTCGTTAAAGGTAGTTTGAGGCAGTAACTTCCTCTTTCCGGCACTGCCACAACAACAAGGAAGAACAGTAGGCGGACAACATTCGAGGCCACGGAAGCGGCGTGATGTCTGGTCAAGGCTACCTCAAGTGGCGAGAAGTCGCGAGAACAAAAGACAAAGAATGCAGAAAGAAAACGGCACATACTTGTCTTTAAGACGCAGACTCTTTAACTGACAACTGACGAGCGTAAAATCAGACCCGGAGTTGGGATAGCTCGGCCCACACAATTCCATTCGCTGATGAGAGAAGAAAGAGAAACGTGGTCTGCGTAGCCATCCTGTATTTGAGCAGCTAGGCGCTGGCGCGAGTGGGTGCCATTGTTTCTCTTGAAAGTGGAGCTAAGATGGTGGGCTGTCGAAAGACAGTGGCGATGCTGCGTGTTCGGCATGCGTGCGCCACCGCTGAGAAAGTGTGCGCCTGCCAATGTCAGAACATTTTGAGAATGAGGTCTGGGGAAACGGCTTTTTGACTTCTGGGCCCGTTGTATTCGTTATACTTGTGACACCTCGCTAATACCGAGTGTGATGGCCGTCTGCTGTTACAAGCTGACTCTCGTCGCCCCCGCTGTGCGTCTCCGGCGTATATATATATATATATATATATATATATGTATATATATATATATATATATATATATATATATATATATATATATATATATATATATATATATATATATATATATATATATATATATATATATATAGAAGAATAACTTCGGTTGCCGTAAGGTTATAAATATGAAAGTAGATGCGCTTTCACAAAGCAACTGTTTATTCTGCCGACGTTTCGACGGGAACCCCGTCTTTTTCAAGGCACAATAATATTTACACATGTTCCATGTCTTCTTATAGCCTGTCGACACAGGAGGCAAGGGGTCAAAAGAAAAGTAAAAAAGAAAAAAGAAACAGCGAAACAGGAGGAGAAAGGTTAAATAATTATAGAAAATCTAGTAGAAGAAGCAAGACCGACACGGCGTAATTAAAAAGGGGCAGCATCTCAACAGAGTAGGGCAGAGGGAGATGAGCAATGCCATCATTGTCAAAAATACCTCCCCCGCACCCACTCTTCCCCGAGTGGGCAGTGTGCCGCCATTCTTGTATTTCACCTTTCCGTGTAATCCGCTGGCGGCTCGTTCCTCTTTCAAGTTTAAGACTAGTTAATGAGGAGAGCTTAAGCGCTCCGAGTGCGTGCTGGTGGCGTCGGGAGGAATCAAAAAGCTGGTGATAGAGGCGCCGCCATTGATATTCATTATATGCACCGGCTCCTTGTCAGTGAAGGAACAGAATTTGCGTTAAAAATTGAAGGAGAAAAAAAAGAAAAGGGGGGGTGGACTGTAGGACATCCGGGACAGTCACCACACAGTTGCAGCTCACTGAGAAGACATGCACGCATGTATGATAAAGTTAACGAAACCACCTAGCTGTCAGCTCCTTGTGAGTGAAGGAACAAAATGTGCTTTAAAACTTAATGAAGAAAAAAAGAAAAAAAAAGAAAAGGGGGGGGCTGTATGACATCCGGGACCACTTATCTGTGCGTTCCGGCTGTGCTTGATGAGGCAAACCATTTCTATGTTGTCAGATGCATAGGCTAAAAGCTTTGTTAGCGGGTAATAGTATTGTCGTAATGAGACCGGACTGATTAGGGAGAAGCGTTTGCGTCTTTTAGAGGTCGTAACGCTGACAGAGTGCCTGGGTGTTGATTTATTCCGTATTTTATCATGTTAAATTTGTAGATAAAATAAGATTCCCGTTGTTCCCGTTCTCTGATTGTTCGAAAGATGTTTTCTAATAGTGTAACCCTGATGTCCTCAAAGCTGTGGTCTTTTAATGTGCTGTGTTTTGAAAGTCGAAGGCCTGGCAGGGATCGTACATGTACGCGATGGTTGTTGAATCTAATTCTAAACGAAGTGTCTGTCTGGCCCACGTATTGCTTGTTACATATCCCACATTCCAGGAGGTATATGACGTTGTCTGGGTCACAGTCTAGTGCACCTCTTATCCTGTGTTTAAAATCCGAGTGGGTGCTTTTCGCCACTGTCGTTGTCTGCATGTGTTTGCATACCTTGCATCTGCTTTTTCCGCAAGGGTGACACCCAATTTGAGATTTCACGCCTATCTTTGAATTTATTATATGATCCTTTATATTTTGCGGCCGTCTGTATACCACACAAGTAGGAGAAGTGAAAATTTTGGATTGTCGCACGCTCTGTTCTAATATGTCAAAGTGTTTCCTTAGGTCCTTGTTTATGTTCGGTGGGTTGCTCGTGAAAGTTAATAGCAAGTTTTTGTTGCGGTGTTGGTCGGCGTTTTTCTGGAGGTTGAGGAGAATCTGGTGGTCCAGATTTTCAGCTTTTTTGATGGCGTCATCGATGATAGCTGGCGGATATTCTTGAATAAGGAGTACTTCGCGCATATGTGTGCTGTTTTTGTGAAAGTCCTCGGTGCGGGAGCAGATTCGTCGGAATCTGTGTGCTTGGGAATAGGGAATGCTGGTCTTGCAATGTCGCGGGTGGCAGCTTTTGAAGTGCAGGTATTGTTGCCTGTCCGTAGGTTTTCTGTATACGCTAGTTACCAACGCACCATCGTCAACTCGAATGAGTACATCAAGAAAGTTTATTTCAGTGTTAGAGTATGAGTGTGTAAAATAAATGCTTAGGTGTACCTGGTTGAATGCCTGTATGAATTTGAGGAGCTCGTTTTCCGAATGTGTCCATTATATGAACATATCATCTAGGTATCGTTTATAGAATAATGGTGCGATATCACAAGATGAAAGAAAATTGGACTCTATGTGGTGCATGAATATGTTAGCGTAGTTTGGGGCCAGTCTTGTACCCATTGCCGTGCCGCTGATTTGAAGGTAGTAGTGGTTGTTAAATTCAAAGCTGTTCGATTCGAGTACAAGTCTTGTGAAGATTTCAATTACTTTTTTGCTTGGATATGCGACAGGGTTGTGTGTGCCATACGGTTCAACAAGCGCCTTACAAATATCCCACATTGTCATGTGGGATATTTGTGTAGAGTGAGTTAACATCCAATGTTACGAGAAATGCACCGTCTGGAATTTTTACGTCTGCTATTTCCCGAAGGAAATGGTTTGTGTCACGCAAGAAGGACTCATGTGTGGGTATGTCTTTGATTAAAGAATCAATATAACTGGAAATAGGTTCTGTTAGCGTTCCCGTGCCTGATATAATGGGTCTGCAGGGTTATTCTCTTTATGAATCTTCGGCAGCATGTAAAAACGACCAGGCGCCGAACATACCGTAATAAGTGCCTTTTTAAGCTTTGAATCAATAGCGCCTTCACGTGTGAGATCCTCTAGGGTTGTTACAATGATCTTTTTGTGCTCGGTGGTAGGGTCAAAGTCTAGGTGTTTCTAGAATTGTTTGTTATTTAGTTGTCGCTTGCCTTCCTCAATGTATTCCGATCTATTCAGAACAACAATCGCGCCTCCTTTGTCTGCTGGTTTAATGACGAGATCTTCGCAGTTGCTCAACGTGAGTAGTGCCTCTTTTTCTCGTTTTCATAAGTTATTCATGCTTGCTTTGTGCAACTTGTACGCATGTATAACATCTTTCTGAACCGCGTCTACATAGAGATCCAGATGTCGATCTCTGTTGGCGTGTGGAGTCCATTGCCGTCCGATTACCCCACAAAAAATGCGTTATCTTTTTGGGGTTTATCGAAGAAATATTCCTCCAATCGTAAATATCGTGCGATGTCGTCTAGGTCTTTTAGGAGCGTGAATTCATCGTACCTTCCGTTGGCAGCGCAGAATGTAAGTCCGCGTGAATATAAGTCCGCGTGTCAGTTTGTGTGGGGTATACAGACGGCCGAAAAATATGAAGGACCATATAATTAATTCAAAGATAGGCATGAAATCTCAAATTGGGTGTCACCCTTGCGGAAAAAGCAGATGCAAGGTATGCAAACACATGCAGACAACGACATTGGCGAAAAGCACCCACTCGGATTTTAAGCACAGGATAAGAGGTGCACTAGACTGTGATCCAGACAACGTCATATACCTCCTGGAATGTGGGATATGTAACAAGCAATACGTGGGCCAGACAGACACTCCATTTAGAATTAGATTCAACAACCATCGGTTACATGTACGATCCCTGCCAGGCCTTCGACTTTCAAAACACAGCACATTAAAAGACCACAGCTTTGACGACATCAGGGTTACACTATTAGAAAACATCTTTCGAACAATCAGAGAACGGGAACAACGGGAATCTTATTTTATCTACAAATTTAACATAATAAAATACGGAATAAATCAACCCCCAGGCACTCTGTCAGCGTTACGACCTCTAAAAGACGCAAACGCTTCTCTCTGATCAGTCCGGTCTCATTACGACAATACTATTACCCGCTAACAAAGCTGTTGGCCTTTGCATCTGACAACATAGAAATGGTTTGCCTCATCAAGCACAGCCGGAACGCACAGATAAGTGCTCCCAGATGTCGTACAGCCCCCCCTCCTTTTCTTTTCTTTTTTTTCTTATTTAAGTTTTAACGCACATTCTGTTTCTTCACTGACAAGGAGCTGACAGCTAGGTGGTTTCGTTAGTTTTGTTATACATGCGTGCATGTCTTCTCAGTGAGCCGCAACTGTATGGTGACTGTCCCGGATGTCTTACAGTCCCCCCCCCCCTTTTCTTTGTTTTTCATCTTCAATTGTTAATGCAAATTCTGTTCCTTCACTGACAAGGAGCCGGTGCATATAATGAATATCAATGGCGGCGCCTCTATCACCAGCTTTTTGATTCCTCCCTACACCACCAGCACGCACTCGTAGCGCTTAAGCTCTGCCCATTAACTTGTCTTAAACTTCAAAGAGGAACGAGCTGCCAGTGGATTACACGGAAAGGTTAAATACAAGAACGGTGGCACACTGCCCACTTGGGGAAGAGTGGGTGCGGGGGAGGTATTCTTGACAATGATGGCATTCCTCATCTACCTCTGCCCTACTCTGTTGAGATGCTGCCCCTTTCTAATTACGCCTTGTCGGTCTTGCTTCTTCTCCTAGATTTTCTATAATTATTTAACATTTCTCCTCCTGTTTCGCTGTTTCTTTTTTCTTTTTTTACTTTTCTTTTGACCCCTTCTCTCCTGTCTCGACAGGCTATAAGAAGACACGGAACATGTGTAAATATTATTGTGCCTTGAAAAAGACGGGGTTCCAGTCGAAACGTCAGCAGAATAAACAGTTGCTATGTGAAAGCGCATCTACTTTCATATATATATATATATATATATATATATATATATATACATATATATATATATATATATATATATATATATATATATATATATATATATATATATATATATATATATATATATATATATATATATATATATATATATATATATATATATATACATATATATATATATATATATATATATATATATATATATATATATATATATATATATATATATTGTAACGGTAGGATGAGAACGACGAAGAAGACAAAGAGGAGAACGATGTTGTCAGATCGGTGAGCCAACTGGGCGCCATCTTGTCCACCACCGAGTTTATTCCTCGTTTTATAAAGTAAAGTTATTCTCCCGTAACATCATTGGTGGGAGGTGCGGGGTACTCACTTCACGCAAAACGGAGCTTCGTAGCGGGCGCCTAGTGGTCTCCCCCATGGCGACTGCAGTCAACAATGCCGACCCTTCCCCGACTACCGTGCCTTCTCCAACTACGTCCGTGCTTTCTCCAACTGGACCGTCAACCCTCATCTTGGAGCCTCCGAGAGATCCAGGTACCTTTTCTGGCACTGATGGCATTGACGTAGAAGCCTGGCTGAAGTCATACGAACGAGTGGGTGTACGTATGCGATGGGATCCAACGCTCATGCTGGCCAACGTGATTTTTTATCTCAGAGGTACCGCAAAGGTCTGGTACGAGACGCACGAGGAAGAACTGACTAGCTGGGAGTTATGCAAGCAAAAGCTCCGGGAGCTATTTGGCAGGCCTGTGGGAAGTCAACGCGCCGCCCAAAACGAGCTCGCACGTCGAGTTCAGACGTGCACCGAATCATACCTCACGTACATTCAGGACGTGCTCGCTTTGTGCCGCAAGGTAGACTCGCAGATGTCCGAAGCCGATAAGGTTGGCCATATTATTAAGGGCATAGCAGATGACGCCTTTCACCTTCTTGTGTTCAAGAATTCATCTACGGTCCACGACATTATTTCTGAATGCCGGCGCTTTGAAGAAGCGAAGAGCCGCCGTGTTCTCCACCAGTTTGCCCGGCTTCCAAACACGGCTGCAACATCCACATGCGAAGACCCTCGCCTGCCTTCTACGGAAAGTCCCGGTGACGTTGTCCGTATTGTCCGTCGGGAAATAGAAGCCGCAGCTCCACTCGTGTCAGCCTCCCCCAACTCCGAAAGCTATCACGCCACCGTCTCTCTCATACAGACCGTCGTGAGGCAAGAACTGGCCAACGCCGGCTTAAACGTCTGCTCCATTCATCGTCCAGACTACGCCACACCAAATCCACCCGTGACTGTTCCGCCCAACCGACGTTTTTCTGCCAGCCCACATTATCGCGACCCGGCGGTATGGCGCACCCCAGACGACCGGCCGATATGCTTCAATTGCGGTCGTATAGGCCACATTTCGCGTCACTGCCGTGCTTGGTCCAGCTCTGCTCCGTGGCCTCACCCTCCGCCCCATCGCCCACCTGTCTGGAATTCACGCTCATCACCGAAAACAGAGCCGCTAACGCCTGAGAATTCCTCGCGCCCCCGATCCAGCCGCTCCCCTTCGCCACAACGCCGTTTCTCCCGCTCGCCCCCATCTCGCCGATCGCCGTCCCCAAGCTCGTTCCGGCGTTCACCTCCGGAAAACTGACGGGAGCAGCTCTTGGAGGTGATGCTGCAATACCGACCCGATGCCAAAATCCTCTACTGACCTTGCCCGCACATCAGAACCTTATCAATGTTGACGTCGACGGTGTACCTACTACAGCCCTCATTGACACTGGCGCACACGTGTCTATCATGAACGCTGACCTTAGAGCACGGCTGAAGAAAGTCCTTACTCCTGGCCCAACTCCTGTGGTCCGAACGGCCGATGGTGGAAAAGTCGCCGTAATTGGTGTGTGCTCAGCTCGCGTCAGCGTCGCCGGACACCACACATCAGTTCTGTTTTATGTTTTAGAACACTGCCCTAATGACATAATTTTGGGCCAAGACTTTTTGTCTGAACATTCGGCCTTGATAGACTGCTCTGCCGGTATAGTGCAACTCGCTCTACCTAATGTTGTTGATCCTCCAAGTTGCCCTCCAAGTCGGCTTTGTTCTACAGAACACCTGCGTCTCCCTCAACGAACAGTAGCTTACATAGGCGTCTCCCCTGTTCCACCTGTCCCAGACGGTGTTTATATTGTGTCCCCCAATGTTGACGTCCTGCTTTCGCACAACGTTGCGTTTCCTCACACCGTCATCACTATTACGGCCAATGCATCCTGCCTACCCTTAGTGAATTTTTCACTATGTACACAAGTCCTCCCTCGTGGTATATCTCTAGCCGAGATCGTGCCGGCGGCAGAGTGCCATATTTGCACTCTAAGTTATGACAGCATCCCGAGTGCCGAAAAAACTTCGTCTACTCCTCCATCAGACCAAAGTGTGTTAACCAAGATGATTGCCCCCGACTTGCCAAAAGAACAAGCTAACGACCTGCGTTCCCTGCTTGCATCTTTTTGGGACATCTTCGACCTTGGCGACCGCCCACTCGGCCAGACGTCCGTTGTTAAGCACCGGATTGATACAGGCGATACGAGTCCCATCCATCGGAGACCCTACCGTGTTTCCCATGCAGAGCGGCGCATCATCCAACAGGAGGTCGACAAAATGCTTTCTCGGAATATCATCGAGCCTTCATGCAGTCCCTGGGCGTCCCCTGTTGTACTTGTAAAGAAGAAGGACAACAGCTGGAGATTTTGCGTCGATTATCGCCATTTAAACAAAATAACGAAGAAGGACGTCTACCCTTTACCACGCATAGACGATGCCCTGGATTGCCTTCACGGCGCAAAATATTTTTCCTCCATTGACCTCCGCTCTGGGTACTGGCAGATTGCCGTTGATGACATGGACCGTGAGAAGACGGCGTTTATCACTCCCGACGGCCTTTACGAGTTTAAAGTGATGCCATTCGGTTTATGTAATGCGCCCGCCACATTCGAACGTATGATGGACGCTCTGTTGCACGGCTTCAAGTGGTCCATCTGCCTGTGCTACCTGGACGACGTTATCGTTTTTTCGCCTTCTTTTGCGACGCACCTTGAAAGGCTATCGAAAATCTTATCTGTCTTTCGTAAGGCGGGCCTGCAACTCAATTCGGCAAAGTGCCACTTCGGCCGTCGTGAAATTTCTGTCCTCGGACACCTCGTTGATTCCGTGGGGGTTCGCCCTGATCAAGATAAAATACGCGCAGTAAGAGATTTCCCTGTACCAACCTGTACCAAAGACGTTCGCAGTTTCGTTGGCCTCTGTTCTTACTTCCGCCGCTTTGTTAAAAACTTCGCCGACGTAGCACGCCCTCTCACTCAACTTCTCAAAAAAGACGCTGGCTTCATCTGGGGCCCTGAGCAAGCAGATGCGTTTCAAAATCTAGTGTGTCTGCTTACGTCTCCGCCTATCCTCGCCCACTTTGATATTTCATCTCCAACAGAAGTTCGTACAGACGCAAGTGGCTATGGCATCGGTGCAGTCCTCGCCCAGAAACAACAAGGACGAGACCGTGTTGTTGCTTATGCCAGCCGTCTTCTTTCGCCTGCTGAAAGAAAATATTCAATAACCGAACGGGAATGTTTGGCACTTGTTTGGGCAGTCGGTAAATTTCGTCCCTATTTGTACGGCCGGCCATTCACAGTAATCACAGATCACCACGCCTTGTGCTGGCTTTCCTCCCTTAAAGACCCTTCAGGCCGTCTTGGCCGTTGGGCGCTGCGCCTTCAAGAATTTGATTACTCAGTCCTGTATAAAACCGGCCGCCTGCATCAAGATGCGGACTGCTTGTCCCGGTATCCTGTCGACCCTCCAGACGGCGACTCCTCTAAAACCACCCTTCCTATCGACGTTTTCTCTCTATCCGCGTTTCATGACATTGGAATCGAGCAGCGACGAGATACTTTCTTGGACGGTATTATCCGAAGGCTCACATCGGTGAGGCCCGACCCTTCCCTTCGAATGTTTGAAATACATGATGGTGTATTGTACCGTTGCAATATGCGTCCTGACGGCCCCGAAAGACTACTCGTCGTTCCCATTCAATTGCGTCACACTGTTCTCGCCCAGCTTCATGATGCACCTACAGCGGGTCACCTCGGCGTGTCACGGACCTACGACAGAGTTCGCCGGCGCTTCTTCTGGCCTGGCATGTACCGCGACGTCTGCCGTTATATTGCAGCCTGCGACCCTTGTCAACGACGGAAAAAACCAAATGCCCCTCCGGCCGGACGTCTTCAGCCACTGCACATCCCACAAGACCCATTCTACCGTGTTGGCGTGGACCTGCTTGGCCCTTTTCCTACGTCAGCTGCGGGTAATCGGTGGATTGCAGTAGCAACCGATTATGCTACCCGATACGCGATCACACGGGCCCTTCCAACCAGCTGTGCAACTGACGTGGCCGATTTCCTTTTGGAGGACGTCATCTTACATCATGGCGCCCCTCGACAACTCCTTACCGACCGAGGCAGCTACTTCCTTTCCAAAGTGGTTGATGACCTCCTCCGCTCCTGCGCCACTAAACACAAGCTCTCGACTGCTTACCATCCACAAACAAATGGTCTAACGGAGCGCCTCAATCGCACTCTCACCGACATGCTCTCCATGTATGTCTCCGCCGATCACCGCG
Source organism: Rhipicephalus microplus (assembly GCF_043290135.1). Taxonomy (NCBI): domain Eukaryota; kingdom Metazoa; phylum Arthropoda; class Arachnida; order Ixodida; family Ixodidae; genus Rhipicephalus; species Rhipicephalus microplus. The sequence continues at coordinate 165,024,819 of NC_134702.1, read as the reverse complement.
ACTGGGACACTACGTTACCGTTTGTAACATTCGCGTACAATTCTTCCAGACACGACACCGCTGGGTTCTCTCCTTTTTTTCTGTTGTTCGGCCGTGACCCTGCGCTACCTTTCGACACCCTCCTGCCGGCCGGACTAAATGACAAGTCTCAGTACGCTCGTGATGCAATAATGAAGGCCCAAGCGGCACGCCAAGTTGCTCGACGACGCTTACTGGACTCCCAGGACAATCAGAAGAGCGTATACGACGCCCGCCATCGTGACGTCCACTTCACACCCGGAGATCTCGTTCTGTTATGGTTCCCCTCGCGCCGCGTTGGACTTTCGGAGAAGTTACTCCCACGCTATTCAGGTCCCTACCGTATCTTACGCCAAGTAACTGACGTCACATACGAAATCACCCCTACGGACCCCGCCATCCTTCACCCTCACACTGACGTAGTGCATGTTACGCGACTCAAACCGTATTACTCCAGTGCCTCCTGATTAGCACCGGGTCGGTGCTCCAGCCGCCGGGGAAATCATGTAACGGTAGGATGAGAACGACGAAGAAGACAAAGAGGAGAACGATGTTGTCAGATCGGTGAGCCAACTGGGCGCCATCTTGTCCACCACCGAGTTTATTCCTCGTTTTATAAAGTAAAGTTATTCTCCCGTAACATCATATATATATATATATATATATATATATATATATATATATATATATACATATATAGTGCCTTTACAGCGCTACCGCAACTATTTACGCTCATAAATTCACAAGTGTGACAGACAGAGAACAAAATGAAGAAAACATGTGAAAATTCTCACATCATACTTAATTCAGCATTTATCTTGATTTGCTTCTGATGAGTAGACTTTCGTACTCGTGTAAAATTTCTAGGCATCCCTAATGATCGTAATGTGAAATAAGTCAATAAAGGGCAAAGTAAGTTCTAGCAACGCAAAAAGTAAACCATTTTTTGAGGCAGAGTTCATACCTTTCGCAAATTACACAATCCGACTTATGCCGCGGCAGACCCATAACCAAAGAGAAAGCCGAAGGGGCTTTGCGCCCCCTCCCCGACCCCCCTGTAATTCTGGATGGAAGAAGGTGTTTTACCAAAGAAATAATTAAATAGTGCTTTTCAAGGCTTTCAATGAGGGCACCTCCTCCGGAAGAAAAATTGCTGTTTATGGGCCTGGGACATGGGTAAGAATAACGAACAGGTATTTCATTGAACGGGGTGCCGTTACTTGCTATCAGCAGCAGTGTTAGACTGCTAAATATTTGAACTCTAGGTAAACCTTTGATATTTTGATGTCTTTATTTTCTTCTTCTCGAATACGCAAAGTCAATGGCAGTTAGTACGACGCTTCAACGTACGAGGTCAACATACAGCCCTGCTACGTATACTTTGTCTCCAGTTAGCCTCCCGAATCTTGTGATAATGCTATCTTCAAATTCAGAGTCTCAAGTGCTGGTTCACTTAGGCAGATTTACAATTAGAAATGAAAATAATTTGATCAGTCCACAGCTAGAGTGGCACGAGGTGCTTGGTTGCAGCTATATACGGCATTCGCAATTATTTACCCAAAGGAAACCGGTGAAAACAATTAAGGGAAATGAGTACGACTGTAGGCGATAAGTGTACTCGGGAAAATAAAAGAAAGTGTGTCCCCGAGTTACTCAAGGAGACCGATTTTATCACCGCGGCTTGCATCGACAAAAGATCCGTGGCGGAATCACTACCGGGAACGTTGTACGCATCCCATCTATCTAGGCTGCAGACACAAGTACGGAAATCAGCCCTATTTATTCAGCGGCAAACGGAAGGCGTGGAAGGAGGAGAGCTGACGAAACTGAGAGCTCAGATGAAATGCCCCAGAAACGTTGTTACTCGACTCCATTTTTTTTCATCATGATCTTTGTTTTGTCTTTCTTTTTTTTCAATTTGGGGCATCGCGATTGTCACCTACCCGAGCGACATCCGCGAAGTCCTCGCCCTAGCCGAGAAAGCGCGATAACGGACCTGGAGAAGCTCCGGAATCGACTTCGGTACGCCGTACGTGGGCGCCATGCTTTGTGCATCAACACAAGCGCAGGGACTTAGCGAGGTTGAAGTCGACTATACCTTGGAGCGCGTCCTATCGCTTCTAGATTGCCAACCCTCGCTGTTACAAATACGAAGATAGAAACATGCACTTCTCATTCTCGGGGAGAGGCGCCTTTTCTTTGTTCGTTTCCTCAATCACAAAACACGTTCGCGTGCTTCCGTCGTCGGGGCGCGAAGCGAGTGATAAAGTATTTGTGCCAAGGAAAGAAAATTGATCACCAATTGATATCAGACAAAATAATATGGAACATCTACCTGCTTTTCAGTCTGAGAACTAGAAGCGAAGATTGTGCATGGTGGACCGTGGTGTGCGCATATCAAACCTATACAAAATCACGAATTATCGCCTCGAACGCAGAGGCGCCAGCTTGGAAACAGGCATGCGACGTTGGATGAAGTGTGACGCCCTTATCGACCCTTCCATTTTTTTTACCCTTCTTCTATTATCGACGCTTCTGGGCTGCCCTACCCAGATTGATTGATTGATTGATTGATATGTGGGGTTTAACGTCCAAAAACCACCATTTGAATATGAGAGACGCCGTAGTGCAGGGCTCCGAAATTTCGACCAGCTGGGGTGCTTTAGTGTGCACCCAAATCTGAGCACACGGGCCTACAACATTTACGCCTCCATTGGAAATGCAGCCGCCGCAGCCAGGATTGGAACCCGCGACCTCCGGGTCAGCAGCCGAGTACCTTAGTCCCTAGACCACCGCGGCGGGGCTGCCCTACGCAGAATTGTACGGCTTAGGCTGAGCGCTGAGTGAATGAGTACACTGCGTATACGAAACATCATTAGCTACTAACGAATGCGTTATGGTGTTGGCGATACAACGATCAATCTCAGTCATGAAATACAGCTATGTATTTTGTACAATCTCAGTCATGAATTACAGCTGTGTTTTTTGTACTTCCGATGACTTCCGTATTGATGTACAATGATGTTCAAAACTTTCAACTTTCTGGGTGAGACATTCATTATTTAGGCAGGAACGCCCAATATTTATATTGACGACTAATATGTACTACTTCTAATGATGTATGTTGGGAAACGCCATAGTCATATAATCATAGAGAGCGATATAGAGAAAAAATTTGGCCCAGTCCACGTAACTTAAGAATCGATGGTATGATGCGAAGCATGATGATTACATGGCTTGTGTTTCTTTTCAATTGGAGGTGAAAGGCCTATATAGAACTTTCATATGACATCGCTGAAGGTAAATATAAAAAAGTATCCGGCGTAAAGGAGTGGACATGGGTGATACTTTCTTTTTATTTTAAGCGGGAGAGGGGGTTCACGCGTAGGACTAGAATTAGGCGGTCACCTTTGAACTGTGCAATAAAGCCTAAGTAACAACTTATTGTGTAAAGGCGTTCAAAGCAGTGACTTACTAATCTTATACTTTTTAATGCTAAGGCACACAACAATGACATCCCTTTGAGAGTTTACATGTCAGAAAAAGGCGTGGGGCATAAAGAGATGGCCGCGTATCGGCAAAGTGGCCTAGACTTGTCGACATGCGGGACCCACATCGTACAAAACGTTCCACTCCGCTTTAAAATTTCATAAATTCTGGCGGCAAGGATGTCTTCAAGGTTTTTCAGTCGATGTAGCAGCCTTGTGTGCACGTACCTTTCTTTGCCCTTGTGCTTCTTCTATCTCGGTTCCCTGATAAAGTAACGCGCGTCTGTACAGAGGGACATCGTATAAGCATGAATAAACTTTCTCGGTATGCCGTAGCTTGCTCTGTTTGTGTTTAATTGCATAATTACTTAAATACTTGAAATTTACAAAGAGACATGGTTATTTACCTCTTTATTGCTCATTTAACCACGAAATTAGGTGAAATATTTCCAAGTAATTAAACTAATATTTATACGATAAGAACTTCGTTCGCTCAATTTGACTTTGTAATCAGTGTTCAGCGTTCTTTTGCGTAAATATGATCCCAAAAGCGGTGAGAGTTTGTTGGAGTCATTCGTATCACTGATGCGTTTGTGTTGCTGTTTCTCTTTTACGTGTAAATCACAATAATCACCTGTACGCACAAATAACACACGAAAGAGTTCTTTGTAAAGTTTCCTTAAGATATACAGTCATCGAAAACACTAAGAGCGCCTTTGTAGTGTACATCGCACATGCGCTGCATGCTTTCCTACCCGTCGGGTGGCGCAGCAGCTCTAAACGCCCGACCACGTATACTTGTTACAGAGCGTCAGCGCATGCAATTGACGCGACGGATGCAGAAAGAAGGCACGTTGCTTAGCGAAGCTGTGCACCCTCTCCTACTATAGAGAGAAGGGCGCGGCGCCACGTCATAAAGCAGGTAATTGTGGTCAGGCCTTAAAAGGGCCCTGCAACACGTTTTCAGCCCGGTCAGTAAAAGCTGCCAATTGGTAGTCCCGACCATAGAGTTCCCTAATATACACCAGAGGGAAATCTGGCACTAGTGTCTACTATTGGAGCTGCAACGCTCGGTGCTTCAGCGAGCATGGGAATGATGGGTAGTACACACATTTGTCTAATATTCGTACTTCTGGCCTGCTTTTGGCTCCGTGTGTGTTCGTGTGGCTTGGAGCTGTTTTCTTACGAAACAAATATTAGCAAATGTTCAGCGGTTGCGCTTCATTATTTTATTCTTGTAGACTTACCCCTCCAAATCGGGTGGCAAAGTTCAAAAGGGTTGAATTTTTCTTTCAAAACAAAACCGAAACACAGCAATAAACGAAGCCGCAAGTATGACTCGCCGCCCGCAATTACAAAGACTAGGCAAATGTGTGTACTACCCATCAATTCCATGGTCGCTGAACGATCGCAGCGCCAGAGTCCCCTATAGTTTTTTGGGAAACTCTATGGTCCTATGGTCCCGACAACATGTGAATCAAATGTGAGAGCACAGCTCGTGGCGTGAAATTCACAATATGTTAGCAAATTCTGCTAAATATTGCTTTTTTTTCTCTAAAAATCAGGAGGCTCAAAATTTACTCACAAAAAGCCGATCAATCAGCCATTGGCCAACTTGAAGATGGCGCGCTCGGTCGTTATAGAGATCGCTGCGGGCGGCCGCGACTCGTCCACGCGTGCGCGCGCGCGATTACACTGATAATCTGTGCGTTAAAAGAAAAAAAAGTACTCAAGGTCACAACGCTCGCGTGACGTTTCTCTTTGCCCCCGCCATCTTTCCCTGCTTAGCTTCAAGCGCTTTCGCCGGGACAAGAGAAGTGAGAATGCCATTGTTGCAAGCGGCATATCTTTTTAACTCCACTCGCACTGGACGGATTCCTAAAATATTTGCGGTGTCGAATTCGTGAGGCAATAGACTGTTCTAGTGAATCATTTTCATCGTTATTTGAAAAAGTGTTTCAGGGCCCTTTTAGCTGCAAGCCAAATTGCAAATGTACTGTCGCCTTCGGGGTTGCAGTCGGCCGAAATGGAAAAATGCCACCATTTTCCCGAAGAGAATCATGAGGAAATGCGAATGCCTTTCTTGCGCCAAGAGAAGGTACCTTCAACGTCAGGCATTCGCCTTCACGGGCTTCTGCCATCGCTTTGAGAGGCACCCAGCCAGCAAACTGTCGAGAGTAAGGAGTGAGCGGGCGGAAGAGTAAGATGGCAGCGTTCTAGACTCAAGAGGCGCTCAGCCACCCAGTGAACGGTCGAGAGTGAGACGCGAGCGGACGGAAGAGTGGGGCAAAGGGAGAAGAAAGAGCGAAGGCTTAGAGAAGGAGCGGCGAAGCACTCTTTCTATGCTCTCCCACACTCTGTCGCATCACATGCTCCGCTTGCTAGGGTAAGGATAAGCGTGCGCGACCACCGCTGTTGCAATGGGAGATGGAGTGAGGGTGGAGTGATGACATCTGCTGGCGCGTGGATATCGCCGTGGATAACGCCGGATGCCTGAAACAGCCCGGCTCAGAAATGCATTCAGATTTAAAGAGCGCCAGTACTCAAGCCAAATATATCAAAATTAGCAACATTATCTTCGAATCGGCATCCATACAGAATGGGAATGGCATTATGAACAGAGCCCTTACTACTGATGAATAAATGAAACCGTTTTTAAATAAGTAAAACCGGTAAATTTTAAACAACAAGAAAAGAGCCTAGGTGCAAATTGAAAATTGTCGTCACCAGATGGGTCCAAAAATAGTCAACTTGGCGCAGTGTAACCACCAGTGACAACCCTGGGCCCCTTCGAAGTCTGACGTCCTGCGTCACAACGAGAACTCGTCAAACACGTTCTGCCTGGTCATTGAAGCCATGAAAAAGGGAGGCTTCACTGAAATTTACACGTCTTGGTTTGTTTTACGCGCACTAGGACCTCTTCCAAGGCTGGCGTTTGCGATTAGCTGGTTCTGTTCGAGGGCCGCACGGAAGTAGCACTTCAGGCCAGACCACACGTAAGCGTTGCTGATTGTCAGCTTGTGTTTTTCTACTCCAGCGATAACGCTGGAATATTCGACGGCACATGTATAAATGCTGAAGTTCGTCACTGCTTGTCGGATGATCGAAGGCCGACGCTCTGTTCGCCGCTATAAGTGTCAGTGTGTTTCGCTGTAATCTCACTTGCCCTTTACCGGTCACAATTACGACCAAACAAACAGTTTCATTTTGAATAGATTGCCTATGCTTTCGTCAACATCAAGAGCCCGTGGTAACATGTGGCCTAGACATAAGTCGCCTAGTGATCTCACGCAGTGTTGCGGGAACTACAATTGTGCCAGTAACAGTCATATTCCCTCTCCAACCATGTAAAAACTGTAAAAACAATAAGAGAGCAGTATCTCCTGCGCTTGCTAAGATGCGAATGTATAGGCAAAATGTGGTTCCTAATAACGATCATGAATATTTCCTGCATGACAAAAATGCTAGCACGTGGATAACGAAACCCACCGGGAGCGCAATCGCTTACTTGATCAGATTGTTTGATAGTTTCGCATCGCACTTACCAGCATTGTCATGGCGTATCCCACAGCCACATTTTAATGGCGAGACGCCTCGCAGGAAATTGACGACCACATTTAATGACCAAAGGTGGAGATCGAAGCCGTTCGCGAGCCTGGGCTTCTAGTGTGATTGAGACGCAGTCGAAAGCAGGCCACAATCACGTCACAACGCCAAAGGCAGAATGAAGTTCATGACATTAATTGGCACGAATAACAAGGCAGGCGGCACCTTTTGTTTAGGTAATTTGCAAACAGTCATGCACGGAGAACACGAAGCATCGGGCATTGTCCGTGATTGAATGACGGCACGCCGAGTCACTCATTTATAATTGAATAACTGTTTTTACTGCACCAAAACATCAAGCTATTTTATGAAATTACATTTTAGAAACGCTGTAACTATGCTCGCCAAAATTTAAGTATACCAAGCCTAGGTTATAATTAAAATTAACCCTTTGTGCCCGCCTTGCTCATATATGTGAGCACAATGTGAATTAGCCAACGCATTGTCGTAAAATACGTCTCAATTTCGGCACTACACAATACAGGAGTGAAGTTCCTATATGAAATTGCCTTTAGGTGAGGCGTTGGCGAACGTAATCACAATTCGCTGATATCTTCTGTTCAAGATTGTGACGGTTAAATAAATACTGATGATATAACCTATTGACCTATTCTAACTAATTACACAGCTTGTTGAAAGAAATGGTGGAATTGTTGCCGAATTGGCGGAATTATTGTTCTTACTACTTACAAGCCGCATTTTAAATGAATAATATTTCTTTTTCTCAAGCAAGGCATTGCCGGCTTTTTTTGTGGAGGCGACATGACTGCTATTTTCATTGATATCAATCTGCTGTTTGTACGTATCAGTCTACGAAATCATGCAGGCTGCTTTGGCTTTTCTATTTTGCTGGTAAGCAACAATCATTCCTTTACGACGAAATGACCACTGCTGAAGCAGTGAGTGGTCTACAAACTCTATAACGATGAAGAATAAAGCCAGTCTGCTTCATTCATGCGCTCGGCTTGTATAGTCGTGGGTTGGTAATTATAAAGATTTCAAACGTACATTTGAAAAGAAAAGAGCGCACGTTTTGTATTACCGTCTTCAAGTCTGAATCATCTGAATTATTGCAATCAGTTAGAAATACTGAAGAAAGCCGTACTCGTTGGGCATATAAAGAAAGTTGGGGCTGATTTGTGCGCGATACAAGTGGTTTGCTATGGAACGTAAGATGAGTTTTTAGGAACCGGCCGAGCTTTTTCGGCAAGCATTTATTGCTTTTAGCCAATATCATCCTCTCGCCTTCATTAAATGTATCGCGAATAATCTGCGCTCTTATATTGTGGCGTTCACACGTGATCGAATATCTCCTCCATTTTTGGGAGCATACGTACGATCTAAAAACAATAAAAATGTCCGTTCTATTCAGCAACATAGTGTGAGACTTTTGTCCGAATGTCGAAGAGCAATTATCCATGAATGTTTTTTTTTTGATGGGATACTTATGCGTTATTTCCGCCAACTTACACATAGGCACTCGTGCGGCACTGTCTGTGCGAATTGTCTTGTTTTCACTGATCCCTTTGCAGTTACCCGCCATCGTACCTTAGTCTTTAACACCGATTTGCGCATGTCTGCCAGCCAGAGTAACTCAGTAAATAGTAACAATATTATTATTACTTATATTAAGAGAAGAAAGAAAGAAAGAAGGAAGGAAGGAAGGAAAGAAAGAAGGAAAGAAAGAAGCAGGAAGACAGAGAGGTCGGCCAGTTTCCAGGTCAGCCGTGAAAGTTTGGTCATGTTTGCAGGCTATCGTGGCTGTATAGTGTATCACCGCACGCTATTTTTGCAAGATTTATTTATTAGCGATCCCAGCTGGAATATTGAACCACTAAGTGAATTGATAAGTATTTGATTGATACATTATTTTCACTGGAACAAAACTATTATTCAATGCAACACGCCTAAATATCATATGTGAGTGAGAGCGAGAGAAAGCCTATTGGTATTTTAAGTGGTCCTATAAGTTGAAGGAAGCATTATTCTGCGTTCATTTGGCACCCAATTGGTAGCAACTTACAGTGATCATGATAATAAAGAAAACAAACACCATTGTGCGCTTTGACTTTATTCGTCAATCAGTCCCATTTTCACTTTGAGAAACTTATTTTCTTAATAGTAATAGGCCCACATATATTCTGAAACACCAGGCATAGAGTCACACGCCGGCAGTCAATGTCCTGAACAAACTGCAAGGAGGCCTCGAAAGGTATGTGGCGTGCACAATGCACGATTCTGTGTCGTCCACGAAGAGGACCGTGTTTGCTCGAAACGAGAGTCGGCAGCGCACTTGCCACAACGTAGAGCTAGTATCTGGAACGCTCACGTGTGGCGACGTATTCGTGAGACGTTCGGAATCCCACGCCATAGACCACTGGTAGAGAGGGAGGTACCCCTCGACCTGGAAGTCGAGGGTGCTCTGCGATAACTTGCGAGAGCGTTAATGATTTCCCTAGGCCGACCCAAGTGCCCTACGGCTCAGGGCCCCCACTCTGTACTCGCATTGGGCGGGGCGTGCAACGCCACTCAAACGTGAGGGACAGAGAGAGAAAAGGACTGCAAATGCGTCGGCCGATACTTTTGTTGTTTACTCGATGTAACTCATTGCCTCTATGATACCGCATGTATTGCGGAACAATTACATCGCCGTGCGTCAGAATGGGGCGCAGTCGTTTCATAAAGCAACAACGTCTCTCTGTAATATTGCGTTTGTACGTACCACGGGCGAAGTCAATAGCCGGGACAATTGCCGGGAAGGGGAAGGGGGGTTCAGGTTAATAAATATTAGCAGAAACGACCTGAGGTGAAGTGTTGATTCAACTCAATTACTGCTAAAATTTATTTCGAAATCTCAGACGTATTTCTATTTTGACGTGTGAGGTATAGCTTAGAACTGCAGTTAGCACAATTTTATGTGCACTAAGCTACCGTCGTCAAAACAATGAGCAGTGTTCCGAAGATACTTGTTGTAGCCCTTGCACGGTTCGCAAGAATGTTTTGTCGTTCACATCAAATGTGTAAAATGACACCTTTTTGTGCGATTTGCGCTTGGGCCCCTGAGTGCCCCTGTATGTGGGCATGGTTTCTGCTTTTTCTTAGAAGCTTAACGAAGTGTGTTTTTCGGCACGCGCTTGTACGTTATGCACATGGATTATATTCCACATGCATAAAATCTCAGTTGACATAACGCTAACTTTGAGACTGCGCACTGAATACTCAGCAAGATCGTCTTCACACGCTGATGATTTTATGCTGGTGCCGTCGGTAAATTCTCAGTGTAGCAGTGCAATACAAATGCAACACTAAGAAAGCCGAAAAAATGAACGCAAGGCGCTTCTTCAGAGTGGCCTTTAGTTGTCAAAAAAGCAATACCAATACACCTCGAGCTATTAGCAAGGTGTTCCATAGTGACATTCCATTTTGAGGTTCACTCGATTCAGGCATGGTGACGAAGCACGCTTTAAAATTTGCCACAGTGCGCATGCACACTGGCAAATGATAGTGGCTTTATCACACGGATTGTTAACGCAAGCAAAGCGAGCTCGATAAGACGGCCTGGCGAAGAAACATCTGCCTGTAACAAAACCATTGTCTGATATGTGGTTTGAATTATCGTTGAGACGGCTTATCGCTATCACCTCTTTCTAACAGAAATTGTGCGCTTTAGATGGAGAAAGAAGGCTAGCGCAAGAAAGACACAACTCAGATGAAGCGACGTAGACACTGTCTGAAACTTGCGACTCGGGAGTGGTAGCGGTAATTTATTGCTCAGCGGCGGTGAGCTCACTACGCTGCGTTCGAGCATGGAACCATACGCGGTGGTCTCTGGTCGAGCAAGCCTAACAACAGTAGGTAATATTAGTTTAATAATACATTTTGATAACGCCTCAGGAAATATCATGGAAGAGTAAGGTAATGTGTTTGAAATTTATTAACTGCAAAGAACAAATGCGCATTGTAAGTTAAGGTAAAGCTCAAACATAAAAGCAGGTAGAACTAGTTTGAGACAAAAACAAAATATGCAAACATGGGTGGTGATTACATGTAAAAGAATAAGCCTCCTGTTTGTTAATGTTAGCGAATGTCTCGCGGAAAATCCTCTTGTCCGTTATGGTTGGGACACTCGAGGAAACACAATGTCATTCCTGATACTCACGGTGAACAGACGATACAAAGAAAGGCTTACTGGAAATTACTAATATTGCCATTTGATGAATGATCCCCGTGTTTTTAATGTATTTGAATGGGAGTACAAAACCGTCATCAATAAATAAATGGTAGAATATCTTAATGAAAAAGCGAAAGATGGCTTCTTTGCCTTGGTTAGTCAATTAAATAACTGTCAGGTCATTTATTTCATTCAAGTTGTAATAACTGCCCTGTTATTGTTAAAAAGGTTTAATTGAGCACAGTTGTTTGTGTTATTTCAAGATAGGTGATATGGCTAAAATATTGATATTGCTACGTGCCAGTGCATGGAGCTGAAGAAGACAAAGCAGATAGACTGGTACGAGCTAATCTGTGTGGCTGACGCTGCTCGGCTAACCGGCTGTAAATACATCGGTGACTACCCGATGCCATCGGTACGATGCCGTCGGTACGATGCGAAACATAGAGACGTACTTTTCACTTCCGGTACCCTCGTTTTACTCTGGTCCCCTCATTGTCGGCTGGGTCTATCCGAAAAACGTCTGTCTCATTACACGGGACCCTACCGTATATTGCGTCAAGCAACACCTGTCACCAACAAGATCAGCCCCATCTGTCCATCATGATCTACTATGCGGCCCATTTATATCGTACACGTCTCGCGGATGAAGCCCTACAATAATGTGTCAGATAACGACCTTTAAAGCACCGGGATGGTGCCTCTGTCGCCGGGGGTCATGCTACGTGCCAGTGCATGGAGCTGAAGAAGACAAAGCAGATAGACTGGCACGAGCTAATCTGTGTGGCTGGCGCTGCTCGCCTAACCAGCTGTATATACATCGGTGACTACCCCTCTGAGTCAGTCTCCTTCCCGTAACAATATTACTTGGAGTTTTACGTCCTCTAACCACAACAAGATTATGAGAAATGCCGTAGTAGGAGGCTCCGGAAATTTTGAAGATCTGGTGTTCTTTAACTTGCACTGACATCGCATAGGACACAGGTATCTACCAATTCACCTCCAGCGAAATCGGACCATTGTAACCAGAATCGAACCTGCCATCTTCAGGGCAGCAGCCGAGCACCTTAGCTACTCATCGAATTGAACGGACTTGTGATAAGCCTGACATGGCTGGGATTTGAGTATTCATCTCATACTACAGATGAATACTAAAATTTAAAACGTATACCAGTGTTGCAAGTAAGTTGTCCTAAAGCACAGAGGGCCTCAAAAAAGTTACGTGGTAAGTGACCAAGCATGCAATTAGCATTGTTACTAACGTACTTGTGGTCAACTTAACCTAATTGATGCACGGCAAGACACGTTTATGACATGAGCGAATGTAAGCGAAACTGGTTAAGACTTTAGTAATACAGCTGCCTCAGAGACGTGCACTACGTTACATTTATTACTGCAATCGATTTTACGAAGCCATTCTATATACTATTTCGCTATACTATTTCGACTAGCTTGAAGGATTTTCAAATAATTAACTTAGCAATATTTCGCTATATGTAACATAAACACACGCAGGCAGAAGGATGTTCAAAGTTATTGAAGAAACCATCTTGAGGGTGCAACCGAACGCAACACACCAGAAGAAACAGACAAGGACAGGCGCCTGCCCTCGTCTGTTTCTTCTTTTGTGTTGGGTTTAGTTGCGCTCTCACGATGGTTTTAATGTCAACACCAACTCACCAAACAGTAAAGTTTTTTTAAGTTTATTTATTGAAGAATTTGCATCATTGCTACATAGAAGAAGTGGTCCACCTTCCTACACGGAACCTTGTGACACATCTGAGTTTGCTTCATCGAGCGGGGAATTATGATCATTAGCAGTTCAATTGAGTTCAATTCAATTCAATTTTATTTCATCTCAAGAAGGAGGGCCCGCGCAGGAGAAAGTGACAAGGATCGCTTAAGGACACCATGAGCCTCCCCAGTGAATGTCAAGCAAGGAGGACGTACGTGAACCAACCATGAACATAGGCAATGATCAAACTCATTAAATGTTTGGAGCAGTACAAGTGAAAAAAATTCACGGGAACACGCAGCGGAGGCAATTATGGACGAAAAGTTCTAGTCATGTCTGAAGGATTGATACAGCAGGTTTAAATTAAAGAGTAGCAGTTCACAAGACACCTTACCTATAGCTTACGGAAATTCAGCAAACAGCGCAGTACGAGCACTTGGTGATTTCATGCAGCTGATTGAAAGAAGCAAGCTTATTTTCCCAGGAGTAAAATTTTCTTAAACAATATTGAACATCAGTGAAGTAAGAGTTAGCCCAGTGATGTTCCGTAATACGCCAAATAATTCCTAATCATAGACATGAGAAATTTGAATTTGGAGAATTTTTTTCCTGCGAATGTTGACAAAATTTCTAGCAATATTTTCTGCACAACAGTACTAAATTCCACCCCCATTTATGCACACACATATTATAACTAAACGTTTCTCTCATACTCATGACTTTTAATATCATGACTAGCCCCTACAATGTCGCACAACAACAGCATGCCCTTATTAATTCATATACTGTTGATACACTGCACATTGTGGGCTTCAAATTTAAAACTACTAGTGAACTATAAATTGCTCCACGTAAATATCACAAACAAATCTCAAAGACCATGCTCGCGTGGTTCATGCGTCAGAACCAAAACAGCAGATGGAGGAGCATTTTTACCACTAATTATCACTCTTCAAAGGTGAATTGAACCATTCCTGAAATTCTGTGCAATATCACGAAGATTTTTTTTGCCTTTGATTCAAAATGACAGGTGAAAATCCCCCCCCCCCCCAAAAGAGAAAATTCTCTGAACAAGACATCACTGAGTCAGCCTCTAAAAATTCGGTGAGATTCGTAACATTACGTGCTCTAATAATTTGCTACTACTTATAGGGGATGTGGTTCGGTAATGAATAGGTGGAAAATGGGCAGCCAGCGTAATAAATTCTAACAAACTTCCTCTTCTTTGTCATTCCTTTTGAAGTTGACGTGTCCTCCGATTTAAGTGAGTATCATAAAACAATAAATGAAGTTTTTAGGGAAATTACTGTTATTTAAAGATTTAGTTAGGAGTAGGATGCAATGAAAAACTATTTCTTGCTTTCATAATATGAGGGGCCCCCACTATGAAGGCATCGATTAGCATGTACGCGTAGTGGTATGCACAAGATCGTTCCATCTTACACTTTTTAAAGAACTGGTAAGTGAATGAACAGTAACTGACGCACACCTTATCTCGGAAACACCATTTATAGAATAACCTTCAAATAAGATACTAATATTTTTAGTGCTTATATTAGAAAATCGTACTAGTTTCTGGTACTAGTGCCTATTGTTTTAGTATTTTCTCGAAAAATAATGGTATATTTAGAGCAGTTATGTAGGTCCGACATTTATAGGTTAGGGCCCCTTGGGTGGTGCAAACGCTTATTTTGTGATGAATTAGGCGTGTTGGATTGTTACGTAACATGGCATTCGGACATAAGAAACAGCAGTGTGATTAGGAATGTTCGAGAATTTTTTGGTTAATTTATTAACTGTAAGTTTACACTGAACAAGCTTCCGAATTCCCAGCGAGGTTGTCGAAGAACTGAATTAGAAGAGTTGCGAACCTGCTAAAAAGTTAGTTACCCTGACTTTTTTGAAGAACAATTGTCGGTAATAAAGATTCACAGCATAATAATCTTACGCAGTAAATCTGCTGCCTATGATGTTAGATTGCGTAGCCTTAGCGGTAATTTTGAGCAGCATCATAGTACAACTATTGTTTTGATATTCCTGCCATCTGATGTCACCATACACTGCATTTATTTGTTTTCGTTGTTTCGTTTCTTTATGTGCATGTTACACGTACAATAAAACATCCCTTTTTGAACTTCTTGATAACGTTTTCAAGACATGATAGTTTCAGGTTAGCTACGTGCACTGTTTATGAAATGTATTTATCATTTCTTTCACTGAATATACCGATTAATAATATTTACACGAACAATATTCCATGAAAATAGTGCACCATAACAAGAAAAATATCGCTTGGTTGCAGTGATCATTGCTGACTCCAATGCAATATAATATTTTCTCGAATATCCCTTTCACTCCCTCGAAAAAATGCTTTTAGGCTGGTGCATTTCCGTGCTGTAGTAGATTGCAGTAGGGCGTACGCTACAAGAGCAGTGGGGAGTTAGTTTGCACTGGCTTTAGTGCAGAAGAAAAAGATCACCACCATATCCACAAAGCGTATGATGTTAGAGAAGTTCGCTCGAAGGGACAGGGCATGTTTCTTGGCGAGAATTATTCTGTAAAAAGGCTTGCTAATGAATCGGAACATGGTGGTGATGGGTACGTCGAAGGCAGCGTTGTCGGGCACATTCAGCAACCGGCACCACACAGTGTTGGCCACGTGTATTGGCACAATAACCACCTGCCCATTTTCGCTAAGCTTGTCGTTGCCGTGAGTCAAATGCTTATCGCTCATAAATGGCAGACGTGGGGCTATCAGGCGTTCTTCAACAGGATTGAGAGCAAGCAAGTGAGGGGGCTTTGGGGAATATCGGTACCCGAGCATAACACTTATGATAATAACTTGTCTCGTGTTGACGCGTACCAACGAAGCGACGAGAACGAAGTCGACGTAGTCGAGAGGAGGCGAGCACACGGGCCATCGAAATGTGACGCCTTCGGTGGTGGCGCGCCATCAAGTGAGCATTCTTGAAATCACCGGAGAAGACACCGTAAGGAGTGACCGGAGAAGTGTACACTGGCAACACTGGTGTACACGCCAGCCACCGCTGGACAATGCACGAGTATACGAAGCTTGCCGAGCGAGTTCCTAAAAAGTAGGCCTCTTATGGAAGAGATTGTGTTTACCATATGGAAGCTATTGTGTTCACCTTCGCCACACAGAAGAACTAGAAGAACAACTGTCGTGCGACCTCTACTTGATTTAGATTTCAAGGAAATGCTGCATTTGAAGGCTGTCACGAGAACAGATGATCTCACTTCTCAGTAAACACGTCACCGAAACCTGGCACTTGACGATTTGTCAACTGGACGGAACTCATTTGTTTACTCTCAAGTAAAGTTGTTAAATGCCTGTACGCTATGACTTACCCTTTCAAATAAATTGCAGGCCCATTCTTCTTACTGGCAGTGAACTTATAGCATCCACTGTTTTAAAACTCGCATTTCCCCTGGTGATAGGTGGTCGTGGCGGGTAGATTTACTATAAATTCTAACTCGTAATATTATCTTAACGTTGCCGAAAAAGGTACACGAAGTATGTAGCATTTTGCAGTTACCTAATGTATCGAAAAATTGCAAAGATATAATGATATTCATGAAATGTGGTTGAAGTCAACATCATTTTCATCAAACATCAGTAAAAGGGTGCTCCTAGTGTTCCCCTAGCAGATTCAATTTCAATTTCTGTATTATATAATCAGGAACCCATTCCACAAGTAGATTCAGTCAAGTACTTAGGCATGATTTTTAATGAAAAGCTGAACTGCAGCCCACACATGGAATATATAGCAGCAGAGGCGCAACGGTTGTCAGGTTCATTACGCAGGCTAAGTAACAGAAAAGACTGGTAGCGAAGAGACACAAGTTTAATGTTATAAAAATTGTACATGCACCCAATACTCGAATATTGGTGCGTATTATTCTCGGGCGGCGCTGGTTATGAAAATAGACCTCTTGTAATGTTAGAGCGAGAAGCCCTCCGAAGATGCTTGGGGCTTCTCAGGTTCGTGGCGACTAATGCAATGTATCAGGAAGTGCGCTTGCCAACACGCCTCTGTCGATTCCACATCCTAACGGTTCAAACCTCTTTTGAGTTTTACAGTTTACCGGCTCTAAAATCAGAGTATGCATTTATCAGTGACTCTGACTCCTTTTTTGCTGATTGGCTACAATTTCGTACACCTCAGATAATTTTTGTTAAGAAGACATGGGATTCCAGAAATGTAGCTATTAAAACGGTAATTGAAACAAATTCATCAACCTTCAACATTAGTATAAAATGTGATGAATTCTTCACCCCAAATTCTAAGTTGCAATCTCTCAAATGCTTGAGCATTATATAAAAGGATTACCTGGTACATGCCGACAAAAATAATGTGATAGCCATAGATGCTTCTGTGAACAATGAAAACACAGCTATATGACGTGTCTCTGATTTCTTCGGCTGGTCTTTCTGAATAAGACATCCAGATTTCCCTTCTATATTTGAAGCCGAGATTGTAGCCATTATTTGAGCACTTAGAAAGCTTTTTTCAAACGAAACCAGTGAAATTATTACAGCAGATTTACTTTAGCTGCGTTCCGCACATTAGCACCACCGCAGTTAAAACTACTAAAATTAGTGGGGGTCCGCGGTCACTGCGGGTTACAATTAAATGAACGGGCAGATTTTTTGGTGTGAGCATCACTTGATGGACTAACAATTTTGGAACTTCCCGAGTTGGAAATAAATGAACTGGCATATTCTTTTGTGCAAGCATGACTTGATGAACCAATATTTCACATCTTCCAGAGTTGAAATACTTGGCAGGGATAAGATATAAAAAATTTTTTATTTTTACAGATAGGTTGGAAAATATCAAAAAGTGGACTCATTATCAGCACCTGAAACTTCTATAGAAACCTCAGTGCAGTAACGCGAAAAAACATGAATTTATTATTTCCAAATTCCCATGGCGTGTCCCCCCTTTATGTTTTTATTTACACAGAGCTGCTCTGATGATTTCCCCACTTTGTTAGTTCGGCGAAGAATCAGAAGCTATTAAACATCATTTTAGAGTATGCCAAAACTACGCAGTAATTAGGAAAAGACTACTAGTTATTTCGTTTGCCAATCTAGGTTTAAATTTATTCACAGAAACTGTTATAAATTACGGTGCTTCATTTTTGGGACATTGCCACAGAGGTGTATTCGATGTGGTGTGCAATTTCATTCAAGCCGCTCAACGAATTACAACATTATGGCAACGTTAACAAATACTCAAAAAAAAAGGAGTGCGGAAATAATTTTCAAATTGTGAATAAATATCACGCACACATCGCAAATTAATAGGGTTTGGAAAGCTCTGCTATCTGTTAGGCTCCAAAAGTCATGTTATCGGTAGTGTAATAGTAATTATTTTCTTTATTTTCTTTGTTTTTAGTTTTTCGCTCCTTGGATCTTTTTTTATAATGTCTTCTTTTTTGTACATCATTTTCTTTTTGGCAAGCAGTAGTGCAGTTCGCGTTCATAGGATACCTTGTGTTTTCTTGGCCAATCCCACAGAGTGGGTATGTGCCTAGAATTTCAGGCTACAAACAAACAAGCGAATTCACAGTTGTAAATTGCAGACGCACAGTTACAGAACAAATTAATTCGTAGTGGGTAATACCCCTGCATTTAACATGTTATCATCATTGACACTGCCTATAAGGTATACACAGCTGCTGCCACACGCTGTGAACAAAACCATCAGCTTTCACTGTCTACCGTATGTAGAGAGGTAAGCGACCAAGGAGACAATTTCGCAACTATATGTCTGTTCCGATCTTTGCGGCCAACAAGTGCACAACCCTGTCGACATACCGGCCTGCCACGCGTCTCCGCCGTTGTGCCACAACGCTACCAATATTTCGAGCCCCGAGGGGCTCAACTGCGTCCGTCATTGCATTTTATGGTGAAGTTTTACAGTCGGATAGACAGTCTTTTAGATGTAGCCGACTCACACACCCAAGACGCAAACTCCTCCTTCAGCGTACGGCCACTTTAATGCTTTATTTAATTGCTAGTACCAAACGCACTTCCTCTCCCACTCACCGCTTCATCACAGGTGATATTGGGCATCTTTAATAGGCCCTGTGGTCTAAGCTATATTTATGACATCGAAGTTTTATGAACATCGACCTAAAGTCCTAAAATGTTAATCGGATTACCAAGAAAAGCACCAGTAAACTTGATTAAACTCTTCACTTCTGAAACTTCAATTGTTGATCAAACTTGTACCGTATAGATTCCCCGTTGCACTTCACCTTTGAAAAGTCGCGTCTTATCTTTTCTTTGACAAGTGCTGCCGCGCTGTTTTCCTGATGCGTCCTATATATATTCCGCCTCGTTCGGGTACTTTAGGTAAGAAACAAGAAAGCCCCCAGTGTGCTGGATAAATGACTTCTGCTCAACAGTCACCTTAACATCATGTGTGCCTATATCTACGTACGTAGCTGTAGGTATTCATCTGTTTCACTCAAAGAACTTATTTATTCAGTGTTGCCGCGTGGACATGTCAAGGTTTTCGCAGTAAACTGACAGTAATTCCACACTGTGGCCTGACCCCTTGACCCCAATACTGATGATGCTGTGTGCGCCGCGTGACCCGTTTGGATCATGCTACTTTTATAGCATTGTTACGGCACAACAAAAAAGTACATGAATGTCGCAGTTGAACATGAACCAATTCGTTTAGGTTCACGTGCGTATTCGTTCGGGCGTTGTATATGCTGGCCAAATAAACTAGGTCGATTATAATTTACGACTTGTAAATTGGTAGCAATGTAGTTTACACCCATCAGTGGGCAAACACAGTGAATATAACCCACGAGTCTTGCTGGGCTACACCTATTGCAGGCGATAACACGAGTTCGTACACCCCTTCAATTCTATTGTCCGGCTGTACGTCAACGCTATCAGGGCTGACCTACCGGTTGATTCTCGCTCATGCGATTTCAAGGTGCTAGTTCAAGGTGCCAGTAGACACAAAAGCAGGCCAGCTATATGTGTCTGTAGCCGTAAAGAGGCAACTTAGAGTCACCTCTGAGATGATCGCTACAGGGTTCTTGGCCACATGCGAAACTGGTGGCGGCGCCCCAAAGAAGCCTTCTAGTGAAGTCAGCTGGGGTCCTTGCCTTCTTACGCGATGCTTTTCCGGCTAGAATAGCAGCTGTTAGCAATGTTCTTTGGTGCAGCAACGAAAATCATACACGTCACTGGGTGCTCACCAAGTACCGTGTGAAAGTCTGAGTTACGGAGCTTTACTGCGGGTCTTCGAAAGCTTTCCAATGGCTCTAGAGCTCCGCTTACACAAGCAGTAGCATACTTTAATGCACCGATCGCTTGTATACAAACCGCCACGGTTTTGAGATGTAACTTTAGTTATGTTCAGTGTGACTGCATACGCTATGACAGTACTACGAGAATACCTGATAGTTCTCAGTGGGATCTACTGTAACAGAGCTTGCCAAGAAAGACATATTTACCCACTTTTTTATTCTTATCTTCGTGTGCTCATCGATAAATCTTACAAGCCACTGTAATAACAAAAACGCACTTGACAGTTCGCCGCCGGGAAATGCAATTCCTAGGGGTGCACTCAAATAACACGAACAGCACGACATGTGCAACGTATAGTTTGTCACAGATATTTCAGCCAATCCAGATGCTGGATGTATCGATATCCATGTTATCTACTGATGGCGAGGTGTTATACGCTTAGGAGAAAAATGTAAATTCTACTCAACGTCTTCCTTTATGAGGCATCTACTGGACGCTGGATTCACATACGCATTTCGCGCTTCTTCGCAGCAACTTATGAAGATTACGAAAGCTAGCTGCCGTAAAACTGACCTCATTATTGTTTAAGTGTGCACAGTAGTCATTTAGGTACAACGTGCCAAATATCTGTATCACGCACAACTGCCCACCATTCACACTCAACACCGTCTTTTCGTTCTTTTGACAGAGTGAGAGCATAGAATACATCCATTAAGTTGCTACGCGAAGCCCGACATATTGGTGGGTGGCTTAGCACAATCGTGAGGACTCCGCGTAACAACGACCACAAAGAAGTTTTGCGAATTGTGGAAGATCACACAGTGGGCGTTATTTATCGTCAGTGTTTTCGTGAACAATCACCAAGACATTTTTTCTGTGTTTTGTTTCACTTTGCTTACAGCATTTATTGTATACTGAAGAGCATATTCAGTATTATTGGGCCTGCCTACAATGTTGCTTGAAATTGAGACAGCACATTAAACTTTGATTCAATATAACACTAGCATTTATTTATATCAGGAATAGGACATATGCCTTCGTCTCACACGTGTGTGCTGATTGCAGAGTGGCATTGTACAAAATGTTGGCCATAACACTGAAGTAATAAGCAGCTCTCATAGTAAAGCTCGAGAACGTTCCTATCCGAGTCAAGCAGTGAAGAGCAACAAATCGAGAAAGCACGAATGGAAGGTATGCTTGAAAATGAAGATGCAGTGGTTAGAAACTCCGTTCACAAGAAACATTTCGTGCCTTGTGCGTGTACGACAAATTCATGTCTGCTCCCAGCTACCGTAGCAGCTGCAAGTGTTAGCATACTATTTCATGTGCTCACAGAAAATAGCACTGAGTATAACGTGATACTCTTTTTATACCCCTACTTTGACTATTCTTCTTAAGGCTCACTCCCACATTTCGAACTTGGATCACTTATTCAATGTACTTTTCCTCTACAACCATTGAAAAAAATATAATGATATTCAGCCGTGTTATTGTATATACACATAGGTTATATCCTTTCAAGAAATACGACATCCTTTAGCGAAATGCTCTTAAAAAATAAAATATATACATTAACAAAGTCCAAAAGGTGCATCATGCTGTGTAAATTTTTTGCAGCTCGACTTATTACGATATTAACATTTTTTTGTAGTTCAATTATTTTCAACTCTATGAGGCTCATGCATGCGAAGTTTTATCAGAATTGATTCAGTACTTCTTCAAAAAAGGAACAGTAAAGTTAACATATTGATAAGAATATTGATAAGGATACTGCAAGTCAGCCAGGCGGCTATAAACTTGCAGTATTTAGACCCGAGTCATGTACGACGCTGGTTGCGCTTGTTGATGCTACAAACCAAAATGAACATCTAGGCTTAGAAGGTTCAGAAAATGCCCAATTGCTAAAAATGGTCAGCAAGTCACTTGACCAAAGCGAACGTCATACTCTGCTCGACGTTCTATCTAAGCACTCGAAAGTGTTCGATTTTTCTAAATACAGCCAAAGGCCCTTAATCCCTGCGTCCCGGATACGTCATCAGATCCACACTGAGTCGGCGCATCCCATTAGGCAGAAACCTTACCGAGTGGCACCATCGGAGCGCAAGATCATCAACGAGCAAGTCCAAGAGATGCTGGAAAACGGAATAACACAGGAATCGGCAACGATTTCGCTCATACATCTGTGGTCGCCCGTTCACTATCGTCACAGATCACCATTCCCTGTGTTGGCTGGTCAACCTTCGTGACCCATACGGCCGCCTCGCTCGATGGGCCATTCGTTTGCAAGAACATGTCTTCACCATTTCATACAAGACTGGCCGTCTACACGCTGATGCGGATTGCCTCTCCAGAATGCCGCTACCATCGACAGATTGTGAAGGAGATAACTTTGACCACCTTATCGCTTCTCTGTCGTCTGGCTTTCCCGATGCCGTGACTTTCGCCGCTGAGCAGCGTAATGACCCAAGCTTGAAAGCTCTCTTCCCTGGAGCGAGAAATTCATTAAGTGAAGGCCGATTCTGCGTCCGAAATGGTCTTCTTTACCAGAGAAACTTGTCCACGACGGGCACCCGCTTTCTTCTAGTTGTTCCTGCGTCCCTTCAAATGCTGTTCTGCGTCTCACTCATGATGACCCCACCTCTGGCCATTTAGGCACCCCACGAACACTTAGTCGCACGAAAGAGCGGTTCTATTGGCCGAAAATGAGCAAGACAATTCAGAACTACGTGACCAGCTGTACGTAGTGCCAGAGTCACAAGCGGCCCTCCTCGGGTTCAGTTGGTCACCTGAAACCTTCAAAGCCTCCCGGTTCCCCTTTTGAAAAGGTCGGCATTGATCTGATGGGACCGTTTCCACGCTCCTCAAAAGGTAACCGGTGGATAATTGTATGCGCCGACTACCTGACGCGGTACTGCGAGACGGCTGCCTTATGCTCCGCCACGGAAGTCGAGGTTTCGGAGTTCCTGTTGCATTCAGTCATCCTCCGACACGGACATCCTCGCGTGATAATGAGTGACCGTGGACGACAATTTACCGCTGATATTGTCGAATTGTTACTTCGTTTGTGTGGCTCCAAGTTCCGACACTCAACTGCGTATCATCCGCAAACTAACGGCCTCACCGAGCGCACAAACCAAACGTTGATCAACATGTTGTCAATGTACGTCGCCTCCGACCACAAAAACTGGGATGAAGTTTTACCATTCATCGCGTATGCCTTCAACACGTCGAAACACGAAACGACAGGCTACAGCCCTTTGTGTCTGCTCTACGCTCGCTGACTTCGACATACGCTGGACATTATCTTTCTTTTTGTCGTCCATGACGATTTAACCATTGTGGAAAGTTTGTGTCGTGCGGAAGAGACACGTCGACTTGCCTGTTTACGTACACTGGCAGCACAAGAGTCCTTCAAAACTCGCTACGACAGTCAACACAGGCATGTAACCTCTGCCCACGGTGATCTAGTGTGGGTGTGGACCCCAATACGCAGACGTGGCTTGAGCCCAAAACTACTGGCACACTACAACGGTCTTTTCGTGATACTGCATCGTCTCAGCGAGGTCAACTATGAAATTGCACGTGTCACCACTAGTGGCCGACGTTCATGCAAGACAGAGGTGACGCATGTTGCCGCCTGAAGCCGTTCACACGAAGGATGCAAGAATGACTCGCCAAGAGGGCTTCGTCTGAGACCGGAGGAATGATAAGAAGTATCACTATCAGGAAAAACAAAGGAAGCGCGGGTGGAGAATGAAGACGACGTTGCCTTCACTGTGATCCCTCTGAATGGGTACGAGCCATGGCGGTGGCGATGATCATCATTATACGGTGATCGCGGACTCAAGGCCCATTAAAAACCCCCATTAAGTCACCTTGCCTTGTGTAACAATATTTATAACAAACTTTATTCGCGAAAAACGAAGTTTTAGATGCACGTACTGCTTACGCCGAGGGCGTGCGGCGCACTTTGATACAATATTTAAACCGCTTGGCGCAGCCGCTCAACGTAGGGCTTCCGCAAGTTTGTTCCTTGAAGAGCAGTGAATTTTTGGCGATAAAAATAGCAAATTTTACTTTTTGTGGGGTTCACCCTACCATACCGCCTGAAACAAAAAAAAAAGAAAAGAAACGATCGTTAACAAGGACAGTTATGACGAAACACGGAACAACCTTGCATATAACTTAGACGAAAACATTAAAGACGAAGACGCCATCTTATTTTGTATCTGCGGCCTTTGCGAGCCATAGAAAAAGCACTGTGAAACCTTTCCACGTTGTAAACACCAAATCTCCAAGCCTTAAGCTTGCATAACAATATAGTTGATAACAAAACACTCAGTTTGAGCAATAACATGTTGAAACACATGAAGAACACCTTAAGCATAATGGCGGACAGTTAACACATAGACGACAGCAGCCAATGACCAAGTCACAGGCTAAATTATCACATGAACGTTTCCTTCCCACTGGGATTCACTGAGGTCAAACTTAGCTTTGCTTGTTTCGCTTTCTCTGAAATCGAGACAATTCTTTCGCGGGTTTTTGCTGCAAAGTCTAAAGGAGTGAACATTCATAAGATTCAGTGCTGTGGTTACCGGTGCCTCAGGCAAAGCAACATTTCAATTCCTAATGGTCAACAATGCAAACAACACTGAGGCCAGTCCCAAAGAACGTGCTTGAATTGCTTATCATGACGGCAACAGCCACATGTACTGCTGTTCGGCAGACAATCACAACGTTTCTATTCGCGTGATAGAAGAAAATCGCTCTCTCCAGAGTACGTCTCGAGATTGGTCTGGAACTGATAGCGTCTCCCATGCCTATCAAATCGAGGTGGAACATACTCTGGAGATAATGTACCGAATGGTTCCACTCGCATTTTTGCTGGAAAACTTATCAATACGTCTATGACCTTGCCAATGCAAGTAAGAATGAGATAAAAGAACAAGAAAACGCTGCAGACGCTGAAGCAACATTTTATGAAATCAGTGACTTCTACACTGAGTGACTTGAGGTGCGTATAGCCAGTGTATATTTTATGGAGCTAATCGTACTCGACGTTATTAAATGTGTACGTACCCTGAATACTTTTCTTGAAACCAGTGTTTCTTCGGTTTAGTCCAATAGCTGGCAAATTCGGTAATGAAAACATTGATGTGGTCTATTTACCCACGTTCCCCTTTTTAATCAGCGGCAATGAAGATGCTCTTTCGATTCCTACTCAATTGTGGGCTCCACAGCTGAAGCTGCTATAGTTACTATTGTACAATATGTCGAAAGGAACGCGTGCTTAAGCATAGTCTTTACAAGGCAGAAATCTGATAATGCATGAATTCAGGCAATAGCATTTACCAGAGGCGTTATTCATTGGGTTAAAGAAGGTCAGGATCCCTCATTGAGAAGCACCCCATGAAAGTGCCCCCCACCCTCCCTGAAGTTTATCGTCATAATGTCTCACAACCGACGACAACGCACTTTCCGTAGAACTAACTGCGAAATCTGGAGCACATTTATTGAACAGAAACGAAGCATACTTCTAGCCGGTATATGTGATGGGGAATACCGTTGTGATTTAGCACAAAACGTGCTGCCATTCTTATTGCATGCTTTCACCGAATTTACGCTGCTGCAAAAATGCTAGCACCTGCGTGCGCGTTATTGGAATTAACTTCGCCGCGTCATGTCGCTGATATACCGTTGGATAGCCAGTGCTATTTATTGTGATCATGCTTGCTTTATTAATGGTAATGGTACAATAATAACACCGAATATATTATTATTATTATTATTATTATTATTATTATTATTATTATTATTATTATTATTATTATTATAAACTGCAGTGGAAAATGTCGAAACATTCAGAGACCTAGGCGTAATTTTTCATAATGGTGTATCTAGGCAACATCTCATGACATGTATTTGTTCCAAACTGAGAAGTGCTGCATGTCCGCTTTTTAATATTAAAAGCTTGGTGCCTCTAACAGTGAAAAAAATGATAGTTCATTTGTTAGCATATAGTGCAGTGACACATAGGATAACATATTGTAACAGACTAGAAAAAGGTAGAGAAGAGAGGCAGAGGAAGACAAAGAGTCTTGGCACGATCGCAGTGCGCTGCCGCAAACGACCATCGTGCCAAGACTCTTCGTCTTCCTCTGCCTCTCTTCTCTACCTTTTTCTAGTCTGTTACAATATTTTTCATTTTGCTCAAAAGGCTGGAAAACACGCATTGATAGTTTCCTTCGAAATATTTAAAAAATTGTAGCTTTCACTAGTTATATAGATGCCAGTACTATTTTTCGGGATTAGGGCTTTTGTGTATTCCAGGATTTGTTTATTAAGAGAGTTGTTCTAAGATACAATTGGTGTGATGACATTAAAGTGCCACTTGTAACGCGTCGACCCCTGAGAGAAAAAAAACGTTTATAGTACCACGGTTCTCTACCAGATATGGAGAAGCATGTAAAAATGTATATATTTCAAAAATTTTCAATGCACTACCTGACCAATTTTTTTCAGTGAGTTCAAAAAGGCATATAAAGAAATTACTCACTGAGCTGTAAAATCACAAGGTCTATTTGTATGCCACGTATGCTCTGTGCCCCTCCTTTGTTCCTCTTCTTTATTTACTACCTGTAAAAAAGTAATGGTGTTAATCGTTTGTCTGTTCGTTGGTAAGGAAACAACAATAGTTTTGTTACCCTGTATCCACATCGCTGTAACCGGCTCTGCCAGGCCTAGTCGCATAAGTCCTGGGGACTTAGACAGGCCCGTTTCTTTGTATTTCTTATGGATGTGCACAATAAGTTGTTATTATTATTATTATTATTATTATTATTATTATTATTTATTTATATTATTATTATTATTATTATTATTATTATTATTATTATTATTATTATTATTATTATTATTATTATTATTATTATTATTATTATTATTATTATTATTATTATTATTATTTACTGCTTTTGAAAAGCAAGCTGAGCTTTGGAAATATCTACGCAAATGGTCAAACAAAAGTGAGGAGTCCTTTCGGCTAGTGAACTCGGATGGCGTCGAAGTGAACAACGTAGCTTACTGTTTCGCCACCCATTTTTCATACCTTTATAAGGGCTCAGATTCCAGGACTCAGATAGCACAGCAGCACCACACAATTAGCACATCTATTGGTCTGTCGCTGGATTGAAAGCTCATCTGCTCATGCATTATGCGCTCAAAATCATTCTTATTGTGTGGCCCTGATGACATCGCATTCGCCATACTAAAGGCTTATTGTAGTAAATTTACCGCAGTGCTGACACCAACATTTATTAACTGTCTGAATGCTTCCACATTTTGCGGCATGTGCAAAACTGGGCGTGTTTTTGCAGTATTTAGATCAAGCTGAAAAACAATTGTTTTCAATTATCACTCAATTTCTCTACTGTGTGACAAATCAAACACCTTTGAGCTGACTCTTCAAGGCTTATTTTAGGTTACCTTGAAAAGTTCATTGATTCGTGGTCAACACGGGTTACTTCCTGGCCGCTGAACAAGCGTAAATCTTGTTAGTTTTATGACGCATATCACCCCACCTATTTCGCAGAGAAGACAGGTTGACGTAGTTCACCATGACCTGAGCAAAGCTTCTGACGTAGACAGCCACTCACTGTTTTTGGTTAAACTTGCGAACTTCGATGTTTAATCGTCTGTTTTCAAACGCTTGCTTAGATATGTGCCTAATAGATCATGTTATGTTGCCGTAAATGACTGAATGTCTTCCTTTTAAAAATTTACTAGTGGTGTCCCTGATGGTTCAGTATTAAGCACACTCCTATTTTTTATTTACGTTAACCAGGCTTCTTTTGCAACTCATTGTTGTTTTTTTTTCTCTTCTGTGCGGATGACATCGAGATATTTAAGGAAATTTTTTAACTACTGTCGTTTGCATTGAATGTTCTACGGTCTTTTGCTCTGAATGTTGTTCTTTCTCTGAATAGTGTTAAAAAAATAACCTTTCCCCGAATACCTCGAAGACCAAGTTTATGAGCATATCTCGCAAAACATCCATCGCGTCATTTTCTCACTTGACCGGTACCGTGTCGTTATGTAATTTTTTGAGTTCAGTGATTTTGGTGTTCTTTTGATAGTATTCTGAATTTTTCTGCACACACGAAACGTACTGCCACGCGAGCCCATTGTTCTCTCAGTTGTGTATGCATAATCTCCCGCGAATTCAGTTCTCCTACATCCTTCCACGAACTGTACACCGCAATATGTGTTCCTCAATTGTAGTATGCATCGGTGACCTGGATTGACATTGCATAACCTGGTACTCACTCTACTGAGAGCGTCTAGAAAAACTTCATAAGCATTGTCTACCATAGTTTTGCTGGTAATGACTCTGGATTCCGTTCTAACACTGCCAGATTATTATCATTGTCTTCACTTCACTGCCGACAATATCGCGTTGACCTGTTATTTCTTTAGAAACTAGTTGACGCTATGACATCCTGCACTTTGCTTCTCAGTAGCGTAAACTTTTGGATTCCGCGTAACTTATTTGAGCAGAAAGAATCGACCGATTCATGCACCTGCAAACTTCTTTCAAGACTTTTCTGCTTACTGAATACGAAATATATATAATTTCAAGTTTTATTTTGTTGATGAATTTACAGTCCACTGTCATTGTTTTTATCTCAGCTTTGCACTGTCATTGCGTACAGATTCCTTCTTTTTCGTTTTTCAGGAAGCCTTTCATATAGTTGTGTATTTTACCCTTCATTTTCCACTGGCATTCCACGTTTGTGGTCTTACCTTTTATTCTTCTCCTTCCACGCAGATTTATTTGTCTGTGTGTTTACGCTCTCATTATCTGATTTTTTTTTCTGTAGGCTGCAATGTATTGCTTATGTTTATTGCTTTATTCTTGCGTGCGCGTGCACAAGGACCTTGGAGCTGTTTCTGGGCACACTAAATAAAGTATTGATCGATCGATCGATTGATTGATATATGTGAATGCATATAGTTAATTTCATGTTAATAAAAGTAGAGCATATGTATAAAAACAAATTGTTCGACATTGCAAGATGTGTGTCCTCGCTCGTGGTCTTTGTGGTCTTACCTTACGGTCGCCACTGGAATGTACAGGTCATTAGACTCTAGGACACTTATGTCTACACTTTGACTCTTATTGAGGAGACAACAGGAATCGGCTTACGTGACACTATCGATAACGGCGCACCTTGACAAGATGTGCGTCAGTGCACACATTCATATAGTGGCCAGAATGTACCGAATGCATGCATTGTGTCAAGGCAGGGCGAGAGCACCATCGAATCGATCACAAACATCTAGGCTTCACAGAGTGTCATGGTTGTGTGAGCCATTAGGAGATGAGTATGTTGGTTTTCGTTGTAATTCAAACAGCATCCGTATGACGCCGCGCTGGGCGATGACGGCGCACAAGCAGCGAGGCTGCTGCAGCAGGTGTATAAGACTGTCAAAGGATCATTTGCCACTCAGAGTCTGTTCAAGCTTTAGTCACCAGCCTAAAGACACGATTGCCGTTTCTTTGAGCGGCTAGGTATTGATTGTGAAATGGTCTCAATCTCGTTCAGTGGGTATAAGGCGTAGCCAAGATGGCAAGATTTGGCTCCCAGCAGACGTGTGCCAGAACAGTTAGAGCAGCCGGACGCCGATTTTGAAGTGCATAGTTTTGTATGTTTCGATCTTAGCAATAAGGAACTTGTGGCGTGGGATGATTCTTTAGGCAGATTCACCAATCCCTAACAAAGTGGACGGCCTTCGATGTTTCTTTTTCCCTTTCTCACTTCTTCTTTTATTTCACTTTTCTCTACTTTATACTTTCCTGCGTCTTTCTTTATTCTTTATTATCAGGTTGATTTTTCATCGTTGTTTTTCTTTCCTGTTTTTTTTCTCCCTCTGTTTCTCGGTTCTTCTTTCTTTCCCTATCTTTCTATTTCTCTCTCTCTCTCTTTGTTTCTCTCTCCTCTTCTATTTTTCACTTCCTTCCGAAGTCAGACTTTATACTCACCCGTCCTTTTTTTTTCTTTCATACCCTCTAATCTCCCTGCCCAACACTCGCATCTCGTTCCAACTTTCTTCTAGTATTACACAATACAAGGCTATGCGATGGTGGGATTGCGTGCTCATATCGATATTGGTCGCCACGTTTGCCTTCAGGTCACGGGTACGCGGGTTTAAATCCCTGTTTGTCAAGAGTGTTTTTCATCAAAAATTTTTCTTTCAGTTCCCTTATATCTTTTTTTCTCTCTCGCTCACTGTACTGATTTCATCGCCCATGGCAGTTAATGGGTTCCACGCCAGACGAATCGGCGCACGTGTTTCGGTAGTCAGACGAAAGTTAACAAGATGAAAATGAAGAGGAGGACGAAAAGACCTCGTTTCGGCTCATGGTTACAAAAAATAGTTTTGTTCGCACTGCTCAGTTCGTCTTAACAGCTCCTCCTTTAAAAACAAGGTAAAGACAGAGGTGGAGAATAGCACAAGCCTTCCTTGCAGTGATTTATGTTTATTTGGCACCTCTAAATATTCAGTTTTCTGCACTCGAGGTCTTCATTCTATTCTGGCAATATCTGTGTAAGTTGCGGCTTACCTTCGTGCGATTACCACCCACCAACTGGGAAATGCCGACACGTCAAGAAGAGTGAATAGCCGTTATCAAAGTCAGCATGCGCTTCAACGTTCTAAGAACCTCATCACTTTTATCATTCATAATGGTTCACTCTTATCAACTCCTCCAGGAGAAACGCAATGCCGGGAATATGCACAGGCCTGCATGAATGCAGTGCTCACATCAGTACTGCATGGCTCCCACTGTGCTTCAAGTGGACGACAAGCTCAAAGTCTTTAAACACAAGCGTAGAAAGAATGTTAAACACTAATGATTCATTATTCAAGCATAGAAAACACATCAAGACGTATTCCGATATTACCTGGAGCGGAAATACAAATTATCATTATAAAAAATGGAATAGGTGCCTTCAATAGCCAACATGATGACTAAAAATACGCAGTACAAGTACCACGGCACAGCCTCCACAAATCAGTGGGGCCACGAAGACGATATTTGGAAAAAGTGAAATTCTGTTGTCTACCGGTAATGGTGCATTCGCGGACGCGCCGCGAACACCGTCGTCAACTGATTCCGTAGACTGTCCTCCTAATTGCTTTAATATTTGTTAAATACACTTTGAGGTCTCGGTATTGTTTCTTTTATCATGTTTTCTCCCGTCCAAGTAGTTTTACATGACATTGTCGACTTCAATAGTTATCACAGCATGCTTACAGAACAAAAAAAAATTATATGGAACACATAACGCCTTTATTGTGCAAGCGAACCGTAGGTTCGAGAATGCACGTTGTAGTTATGCCATATGAACACGGCGTGTACCGCCGCCTAATGATAATATCTTGGGATTTATGCCCCAGAACTCGCATATAATTATGAGGGATTTCGTATTCAGGGGCTCTAGAAGCTTTTACCACCTGTTGTTTTATAGCGTGCACTGGCATCACAGAATACACAGGCCTCTACCATTTCGCCTCCACTGAAATGCGGGCGCCGCGGCCGGGATACAACCCGCAACCCTTCGGGTCAGTAGCCGAGCAGCATCGACGTTGATTAGTCATGGCCGACTATCCAACCACCTTATAAAGGCAACCAGAAAATGCGGTGCTTATGTTCTTATACGTTCTATCATTTGTGCTGCTGCTTCACCCCCGTAATAGCTCGCATGGCTCTTTAGTTCACTTCATCTTGCGGCGGAAAAATTCGGCAGATCCCACGTTCCTGGGAATCGACGTTATACGAAGCGTGCGGAAGGAAGGTGCCCATCTTGCAATTTTTTTATTGAGTGACACTTCAAGAAATGACGCTAATGATACGTACAAATGTTGCACGCCTAGACAAATGTCGAATAGTCTCAGATATTCATATAGCCAGTCGTTTGCACTTGCGCAGCAATGCCAACTGGAACATGCGTATTAGCAACGCCAGACGCTGATATGAAGCGCTGATGCTCGCGAAGATGCTGGCCCTAGACCCTGTTACATAAATCAACTTCAGCGCATAGCAACTAACCACAACTGACGTTAACCCGACGTGACGCCTGTATCAACGAAGTACATATGTAATGTCTATAAAATTGGGTAGCAAGAGCTGCAGCCACTATTGACGTTTCATGAAGACTGGCATCTATTTGAGAAATAGTTCCGAGACCTAGCTTTGCTCTCTGGTAAAAGGCTTCATTGCCACGCAGAATGCTTGGATTTGATTCCAGCTGAGACCCTGCCATTTATTCTTTGCATTCGTCGGGTCGATGGTACCGATGTCGGGTATTTCTTAACGTTTGCGTGTCAGAATTGCCCATGTGTGTAGTCGTTCCTGGGCAGACACCAATTGTCGATCCCCCGTGGCACATACCCGCCCTTGGGTATGTGCCACTGTCTGGCGAGAAGACTTTGCTAGCGTACGCGACGGAATTGTGACACAATTCCAGGGAAAGCTGTTACGAGATCACAACTCGGTTGACGC